>NW_017731425.1:4316556-4365196 GCF_001890085.2 Hipposideros armiger | reverse complement strand
ATAAGAGGCCAAGTGACAGGAACATGGTGTCATGAGAGGGGACTCTTGACATGTCTGGGGATCAGGAAATGCCTACCTGAGGAAGTGACACTAGACCTGAAACTCAAAGAAGGACCAATAAATAGACCAAGGGGTAGGAGGCAGAAAAAAAATGCTGAAGGCAGCAAGGTTCTGGGTCAGGGGAAGTCTAATTAAAGGCCAGTGTGGCTGGATTCCAGGTCGGGGGAGGGGTGGGAGACTGATGTGGGACAAGGTGGGAACAGTGGGCAGGGTGTGGGTCATACAGGAGCATAGGAGTTGAATCTTCATCCCTACAGTGATGAAAAGTTTAATTTGGAGAGAGGGCTGCCTGAGCAATTTCATGTAGGGACACGGTTAGAGAGGGCTATGCATGAAAGCAAAGAGACGAATTAGGAGGCTGTTTCCTTCATGGCCCAGAAGGAATAAATAAAAGGAGGGAAGGAACAAGGGGGATCAAGTACAGCTATTCAGGTTGTTGACTGCATAACGGCCTTGCAGAGCCGTAGGTCCTGGCCCAGGGCTCGTTCCACCTGAAGAAAGGATCTTTTTCCAAAAGTGCTGTATGGGCTGTCTGCCATGGCAGGAGGCGGCCCATGCCTCTCATCCCACCCCAGCTCCAGGTCCTGAACCTAATGTAGTAATCAATGACTACAGATTAACACTGCCCATCAGGGCTCCAGTCTGAGACAGTCGTTCCTCTCTTCACTCCAAGGAGCCCTAGCACCTAGCTCTACCCCTGAGTGGGGCGGCAGAGGCTGGCACGGCTCGCAGAGAAGGCAGCCCCTCTTTGGAATCTCCTCTGCATCTAACCTTTCAGATGACTCATAGTTTTGACCTTTGGAGCATCTCAGTTGCCATATAAGAGAAGCATGCTTGTCCTAAGAGTCATCATTCTCGTTCTCTCTCTCTCTCTCTCTCTCTCTCTCTCTCTCTCTCTCTCATTCCCTCTCTGTTTTTCCTTCAGCCCCATCCTTTTCCTGGCCCTCGACACCCAACAATATAACTTTCCCTGAGTGAGGCTTTGGTTCCCACACATCAGCCGGCACAGTCACCGTGCTGGGGTAGGTGCCAGGTGTGTCTGCACACCCATCTTCTCAAGGGCTCCTCACCTCAGCCCAGACCCTTTCATTTTTACAAAAGAGGGAACTGAGGCTCAGAAGGACCCAGTGATGCATCTGAGGTCACATAGCCCAGAGTGGGGACAGAGCCGCAGCTCAGCCCAGGGATATTTGCCTTGTCCAGGGTTTTCCCTTCTCACTGCGTCTGTGGGGAAGGGAGCCACCCATTCAAACACCACCACTGGCAACATGTCCTTGGGCCACGTGTCCCTGTCAGCTGTGAAAAAAGAGTGGGGCCTTACCTCCAGTGTCGATTAGCTCCTGGGGGTGCTGCTTTAGCATATGCTCTGCTCACACCTTGGCCATGAGGCTAGAGCCAGAGCAGTCGGAACTCAAATTAGTTCTGCTGTCCATACCACAGGAAGACACGGGGCTTTGCCTTCCAAAACCACAGCTTAAACCCCGATTTTTCAGGCCCTTGTAATAGTTTGGACCTCCGGGGCAACACATTTGAAAAACCATGGAGCCTCTGCCCCAAGCAGCCTCGTTACACCCCTTCCTGGCACCATTGCCTTGACTTCTGCGAAGAACCTCGCCCATTTTTCGTCTACACCCTGACGTCAGCCTGCGAGGTTGCAGGGGCAATGGTGATAAGGCTTCCAACCGACTTTTGACCAAACAGATTTCCAACTGCATTTGAAAAGGAAAATATCTTTCCAACGTTCCAAATAATGAAAAATGACAGGGCGAGTTTATAACTGTTGATTTAGCCACCGAGTTCCCCCCAGCCCTGACTCCGGCTCTCTGGAGGTTTTCACCGAGCATTAATTCACTCCCTTTCTCAGCACGCAAAGAAATAGGCCCTTCCGAATCCATTCTGCAGCGCATTAGCTTCAAGGCCTGTTGGAAATGGTTTAGCATCTGCTCTTAATAGACACCGCAGTGTACCGGGCGGGCGAGCGCTGGGCAGGGGACGCTCGGCGACAGGGAACAAACACTGGATCTCCGGCAAGCGGCCGCCTGAGAAGCCGTCGCCCAGAACAACCACGGGACACAGCAGAGGAGTCCGATTTAGAGGAGACCCAAGGGGACACAGAAGGGGGGACCCCCTAGTGAGCTAAGCCACACGTGAGCCCTGTAACCAGCCCGATAAGCCACAAAGAAAGTCAAGGTAAGGAGCCAAAAGATAAATGCTGAGCCAGAGGCTCTCCTACTGTGCTACACATTCGAAGCATGCAGAGAGCTTTTAAAAGCCGGATGTCTGATGCCCAGCCACGCCCCAGATCAATTTCATCAGCATCTCTTAGAGAGGATCCTGGGAAACAGAACTTTTTAGAAACCCTTGCAGGTGAGTCCAATGTGCACCCAAGATTGAGAACCAGTGGCTGCTGGACCAGTGGTTCTCAAAGTGGGGTCCCAGGCCAGCAGCAGCAGCACCACCTTGTTAGAAATCCATGTTCCCAGGCCCTCCCCAGACCTGCTGGGTCAAACACGCCCGGGTTGAGCCCAGCCATCTGTGCTGTTTTCCAAGAGATTCCAATGTTTGTACAAGTTTGGGAGCCACTGAGCTAGACCTTATCAGGGTAGGGAACGTACACTCATTCTCTTGGCCATTCACTCACTCATTTATTCATTCCCCCAATTGCTTGTGTATTCAGTGTGCAGAGTGAACCTACTAGGAGCCTAGCACTGTGCCAATATGGGGCATCCAATGATAAGTCAGATGTGGATTTTGCACTCAAGGAGCTTACAGTCTCTCTAGGGAATTTCCCCCATAATAGAGGCAAAGGTGAAGGTCATCAAAGTCAGGGAAGGGCTTGGCCTGAGCCTTCCAAGAACAGCATCAGTTTCCCTCTTTCCTCTGCCTGTGTGCATTGTCTGAGCTGCCAGCACTGCTCAGAAACCCATGTGTGAATTCTCTTACCCAACATTCCTTCAGCAAATACTTCATTAGGCATCTACAGCAGTTGTTCTCAACCTGTGGGGGTCGAACGACCCTTTCACAGGGGTCGCCTAAGACCATCGGAAAACAAAAAAATATTTACATTATGATTCATACAGTAGCAAAATTATAGTTATAAAGTAGCAACAAAAATAATTTTATGGTTGGGGGTCACCACAACATGAGGAACTGTATTAAGGGGACGTGGCATTAGGAAGGTTGAGAACCGCTGGTCTACAGGGTACCATGTTCCATGCTACAGGCTAGAGATTCAGAGAGACTCAAATCTTCCAAAGCACAAACTCTAGAGTTGAGCGGGACAGATGAGAAAGGTGAAGGACCCAGACTGGACGGTTGTTGAAAGCTCACATCATGACAAATGGCAGCATGGTTCTTCCCAGCCTGGCTAAACCCAGGTACCAGCCAGTTTCCTTCCCACTCATAGAGGCAGAAAAATGCATCAGTCAAGACTGTGGATTATTCCTAACAGCCTGGGTTTACATCTGTCTTTTAGACTTACTACCTGGATGGTCTTGAACAAGTTACCTTATCTGTGCATGCCTCAGTTTCTTGATCTGTAAAACAGGGATAAAAGCAGTATCTGACTCGTTGGGTTGTTACAAGAATTAAATGAGAACTGGCAAAGTACTTAAAACAATGCCTGGCATACCAGTACTATTAAGTCTGTTAGCTAAACCACAAACATTAGTTTTGAAAAAGTTGCTCAAAAATAAAACACATTTCAAAACCAGATTGCTTTTCAGATGTACTCAGTCCTTACATTATTGTTCAATGAGTACCCTAGGGAATATATTTTATAAAGGAAATAACTTGGGTATCCATATATTGAATTTGCTTAAAGTGAAGTAGGCATATCGCTGGCTTTTGAGAATGGCAGGAAGAGAGTTTTGCTAGGAAGTGTGGCAGGATGCTTGTGAAACATCCATCTCTGAATGATCTGGAAGTCCCTTGAACTTTTTTATTTTGTCCCTATGCCAATCTGTCTTCTTTCCTTCCTTTACCCCAAGAGTTCTCCCAATATTGGGAGACGAGAAAGCATTTTAACCTAGAACGAGTAAGGGACAACATGTCTTGCCTTCTTAACATCTCAAAATGGAAAATATTAATAACTTCTATGAATCCATAAGCCAACCCTGCTCTAAAAAAATGGCTTCCATGTACATTTCTATCCACTTCTTGTATATTTCTCTCCACTTCCTGTGTTCACAGGAAGTGTTGAAACAGGAAGTGGTTGCCTCCCATCTTCTGGGAATCTTAGCCAAGGTGCTCTAATCATAAACACTCACTTCAGCAATGTCCTAGGCATGGGCTACCCATCACTGCCTCACACCCATTGACCCAGGACCACCTATGAGTGTCAGGGCCCAACAGATGATCTCAAACTTTTCACAACTATTACAGGTGTCAACAGCATGGAAATAAAGCCAGAAGCTATGCTGAGATTCGGCCGTCAAGATCCAAAAAGAAGCATTCTGCTTCCCAGCATTTCTTGCCAAAGATGATCTCAAATTCATCTGTTCCCATTCACAGTGAGCAAATTTAATAAGGGTGTGGCTCCATTTCCCCTTCTCCTGTTCCTGAAATTGGGCTGGGTGGGGACATTGATGGTCAGAACTGGGGCGAATCCAGAGAAAATGTCCTCATCTTGGCAGCCAGAGATGTCTGCTACCAACAAAGATTTTGGCATCTCTCCTTGTAACTCACTCTGCGCTCACACAATTAGCTCTCTCCTGAAGGCCTCTGCCTCCCTTATCTCCATAGACTCATTTTTTTTTAATGTTGAACATTTACTCTGGGAATGCAGAATTGGATGAGATGTAGCCCTGTCTCATGAAGTTCACAGCTGGAACACAGGATGCGGGCAAGTGGACGAATAAACAGGTAGTTAAACACAGTTGTAGGAAGCATGGCCCTGAACGCAGGGGTGCATAAAAGCATGGGGAAAGGCATGAACACAGCCTGGAGAATTAGAGAAGTTTCCATGAGCAAGGGAGATCCAGACTGAAGGAGGTTTGTGTAGAATCTCTGTCAGAACCTGCCTGCATCCTTCGGAACTTATTAACTCAGTGTGCTCTAATGCAGGTATCTTTGAGTCTTAGGGATTGTTCTAGAGATCCACAACGCAGGCTAGAAGTGCCAGGGAATTCACCAGCCCCAATGCAAAGTGACCTTTACCCAGTGACTCTTGGGAGATGGTGTATCAATACCTTAGCTCCCTTACTCTTCAGGTAGGAGGGGCTGAAGCTTGTGTTGTGTGGTGTTTTCTAGAATTTCTCTGCAGGATTGAACTCCAGTTACCCTCAATGATCACTGGCTTTATAGCATACCATTTATTACTTGCTCACTTTCCCAGTCTCCTACTGGGGCATCCTGGGATCCCCTCCCCAAAATACTACTTGCCCTTAAATCCTTATCTCCAAGTCTGCTTCTCAGGAAATTCAAACTAAGGTAGTTTGCGAGGAGGAGAGCGATGCGGTCAGGTTTGGGTTTCTGAGAAGGGCCACACTTTCCTTTTTATTTATTTTTTTTAAGATTTTTATTGGGGAATTGGGGGGATGGGAACAGTGCTGGGGAATTGGGGGAAGGGGAACAGACAAGTTGCTGTCGTTTTGTTCTTCAGTCTAGTTGTGGAGGATGTTGCTTCACTGGCCCAAGTTGGCACCATCATTGCGCTCTTCCCGGGTGAGGCAGATCAGTCGCCGGCTTCTGGACAGCTGCTCACAGCGGCTGCTGGCTGCTCACACTGGCTGCTGGCTACACACGGTAGCCCATGGCAACCCACTGCAGCAGGGGCTGCAGCCTACGCCGTCGCCAGTGACTCACGGCAGCCCAGCTCCAGGTTGAGCTGTTGTTCAGCATCTTAGCTGTAGAGGGCAGTGTCACTGGCCCTCATATGTGGGATCCGATCCGGGGCCCTCTGGCATCCCAAGCGAGTTCTTAACCATCGCGCCACTCAGCCGGCCTGGGCCACACTTTCTATCCATGTGGTTGGGAAAAAAATCTCAGAGTTGAACTTCTATGTCTCAGAGTGGACAGGCGGGGAAAGACAGCCAGTTATAATCTGCCTGGACACTAGGATGCGGCCTGACCTTCCAGACCTGGAAGTATTAACAATGTTCCATGACCATGGCCCCAATCAGGTTACACACAAATGAAGCACCTGCATAGAGAATGAACCCAACTGGAGGTCACACAACCCACTTCCCCTTCTGCAGTCACGCAAGCACTCAATGGGTAAATAGAAGAAAAGGATCCTGCAAGCTGGAAAGTGTCCTAAGATAAGAACGATTGCAAAGGATGGCAAAGTAAATCTCATAAATGAACAAAACCTTTCTTTCAGACCCCTCCAATAGCACACCTTGCAGAACTTAAATATTTTCAATCTCTACCTTATACAACCACAGTTGTACCTATGTCTGCTTTTTTTTTAAAAAGTATATAGTTCAAGTATAGCCTGAT
Source organism: Hipposideros armiger (assembly GCF_001890085.2). Classification (NCBI taxonomy): domain Eukaryota; kingdom Metazoa; phylum Chordata; class Mammalia; order Chiroptera; family Hipposideridae; genus Hipposideros; species Hipposideros armiger. The sequence goes on along the minus strand of NW_017731425.1, from coordinate 4,358,695 downwards.
CTAGCCCAGTGCTTACCGGTGCTGGATACAGCCAGGCCCAGCACTGCAAGAAAGGATGAGGTCAGGATGCTTTAGCCCCTTTGTATTCCAGAGAGCATTTTTCTCCTCCCATAAGCCCCACAACTCCCATGCGGCACATTCTGAAGATGGAATCCCTGAGTTCCAAGGGTCTTATGACTTGCCCACAGTCACTCTGCTGTCACAGGGTAGAGGCAGCATTGAGGCCAGAGGGTCCCAGCTCCCAGGTACCTGGTCTGGCATATTTTGAGGTGGGAACTTAGGTCCAGAGAAGGGAGTGTCAAGGCCCAGGGAAATCAAAGAGGCTCCTGGACCCATAACTGCTGATAACTGGGCAGTCAATGAGCACCTGCTCTGTCACACAGTCTTGCCAAGGGGTGACTGTGGACACCCTTGTCTGTTACAGTCTCCAAAGTGACCAACAGCTCCCAGAAAGTGTCCTTTACAAAATGAAGTCCCCGGTGTGTCTCATGATTTGAAAAGGAAAAAAAAAAGTTAATAGAAAGAGGGGAAGGGAAGAAGACAGGAGGGAGGGGAAGAAGAACGGGACGGAAGGAAGGAAAGGAATGAAGGAGGCAGGCTAACCTCAGAGGGACAGTCCCCCCAGGGACGTGAACTGGAATGTGGAAGAGCTCATTTACTTCTGTCCCTCGTTCCAACTCCTGAGAGTTTTTCTCCTGGATGAGGTTTCTTGCTGTCTTGATGTCTCTGTTTTCTTAGTCATCTGCTGGAAGTCTGCTTAATTCATTCGTGAACAACAATAGCAGTAATATCTATAACAATAATGGTAACATACCTATAGAGCTTGCTACATGCCTAGCTCGGTCCTAAGTATTTTATGACCTTGGCTCACTGGATGCTCAAAAAGAATCTTCAAGAGGGCACAAATCTTAGCCCCTTTTACAGACAGAAACTGAGACTCAAGTGTGGTCAAGTCCTTTGTGCAGGGCCACAGGGCTGGGAGTGGCAGCACTTAGATGTGATCACAGGGCTGGGGTTTGTAACCACCAGGCGACACTGCCGCTGCTCTCTGACCAGGGAGCATGCTGACAGGGCCACAGGCAGCTGGATGGGAGAATATTTGTGCAAGAGCCTGGCCAGGTGCTGAGCACACAGTAGGTGCTCGGTACACACTCAGTCCTTGCCTGGCCTGCTCACTTCGGTCCTCTAAGCACCAGCCTTCTGAATCCACAGCCCTCTCCCCTCCTCCTGGGCATCTCTGAATTTAACCACAGCCTCTCCCACCCCTGCTACCATGGCCACTCCCCACAGGAGTTCCAAGCCTGTACAGGCCAGGCCCTTGGCCAACCAGTAGGGACCTGGCACCCCATTATCATTCCACTGCCTTCCAACGGAAATTATAAGCACTTTGTGTCAACCCCCATCCACCCCGGCAGCCGCGCCACTGGAAAGCGATTGAGGTCAGGGGAGGCAGACAGCCTACCCATCACGCCCGCCACGGCCATTCCTCACGCGGTGACATGCAATCTCCCGCCGAGGGTCACCTCTGGGGAAGTGATTCCTTCAAGCCCAGAACAAGTGCCAAATTGCAGCTTTGCCGAATAATCATGTGGAACACATTGAAAATAGCCGCCTCCGTAATAAATGGTTAACCAAAGCAGCCCCCTTCCTCCACATAACCAAGAACGTGTTTACTGTAAATACATTAACCTATTCGTGCTGCAGCACATGGCCCAGGAGCCCGTTGCACGGGCAGCAAAGCACAAATCCCAGCCAGGCTGGGAAGGAACTAACAAGAAAAGGAGACGATTTCATCAGCCAGGAAAAGGAAAAGGTGAGCAAACATGCCTGGGACAGACAAGCTGGTCCCGTGGCCCCATCCCACGGAGATGTGTTTAGAAGGGGACTTGGCATTCTGTATCCCACAGAATCTGTGAAAGAGGCATCTGGGCTACTTCCTGCCCACGTGGATATCTGTGATGGGGCAACTCTAAATTCCACAGGACCAGTGTGTTTGGGGGAGCAGGGAAGGAAAGGAGAGAGAGAGAGAGAGAGAGAGAGAGAGAGAGAGAGAGAGAGAGAGGAGGAGTGATGGTTAGAGACAGAAATATGAATGAGAAACAGAGGGGAAAAATAGAGATGATTTGAAGACTGAAAGAGAGAACACTCCCAGATGAGAAAAAAGAATAATATAGAAAGAAAACATTCAGAAGGAGACAGAAGGAGGAGGGGAGCGGGGAGAGAACGCGATTGAGAGGGCACGAGCCTGCCTCTGCAAGGCCGGGTTTTGTTTCCACTGAGAAGAAATCATTTCTTTGTTATCAAAAGCCTTGAATGACACAAGCAGACCGCCGTGACCCCTCTAACACACCAGCGCCCAGGCTGGTGAGAGCAGGCACACACGCTCACACGTGCGCACACACACACTCACATGCAGCCCACAGTCAATCCCCCCCACCCCCCAGCCCTGAACATAATTCAATCCCAGAACAGATAGAGCAATAAGTGGTCTGCGCCAAAGGAAACAGGCCAAAACCAGACTGGGGCTGGGCGTGAGGGAGGGGAGGAGGGGGAGGAAATAGAGGCCCAGGTCAGGGGCCCAGACCGGACCTGCAACGCAACTGGACCAGGGAAGAGCCCTGGAGGCCCGTTGTGGGGCTGCAGTCCCTTAGACCTGGGCCTGCCCTCCAACCCAGCATCAGGGTCCAATCTTAACCATTCATGGCCCACTCGCCACCCTCCTACTTAGAGAGACTGGACCACGGGCTCCCAGAGGGGAGAAACCCTGGCAAAGAGAGGCCAGTCTCTGGGCCAGGAGCCCAGCTCCCTCTGGCTGGCAGCATCTCCGTTCTGAGATGGGTGGACAGCTTCCGGGCAACCTTTTGCTTCGTTCTCTCTCTCGCCGCCCCTGCTACCTCCCAATAATTTGCCAAAATTAACAGATTTATGGCAGCACATGGGTTTGGATCAAACTTTTCGTATGTACTTTGCGAGAGAAAAACATTTTCCTCTCCCCAACGTACTGTTTGCCCATTAATACGCTCCACATTCGCTGGTGCTTAATGACTGTTCAGATTTTCTCTGTTCATAGAAAATATTGTTGTTGTGATTAAGGGTGCCAGGGTTCTTGAAAGTACAAACACACCAATGCCATAAAAAGGGCAATTAATTCTTTCAAAAAAAAATCATGCGAGTGGGAGAGAATGGATGTCTGTTTACAGAAAAGCGAGAGGAAAACAGCTATTTCTAAGAAGCGTCCTTACAGGGCAGTAATGTCTCCTGTAAGCCATTCGGAAAATGTTGGAACACACACATGTGCTTGGAAAACGTTGTCCAGCAGCGATGTGGCCATTGGACAGCCATGTGTCAGCCATTTACTCTAGTCCCGATTCTTGGCCCATCTCTAGAGGGAGCCACAGAGTGTGGGTGAGGAGGACATTCTGGCCAGGAAACAAATCCCAGCTCTGGATAAGTCACCTCCTGCCGCTGAACTTCAGTTTACTCATCTGCAAAACGGGAGGGTGACCCCCAAAGATGGCTGTCAGAATTCAAGAGGAAAATGTGGATCAAGGGCTTAGTTTGGCGCCTGGCAAAGAGTAGCTATACAAGCATTACTTGGTTTTTTATTCATTCATACATTTATGGAGCGCCTTATCTGGGTGAGGCTGTGGGCTGGGTTCTGAAGGTATAGTGGTGAGAAAGATGGATGCGTCCTGCCTGTATAGAACTGACCGCCCAACGGTGGGGAACAGAAAGTAAACATCTAGGACTGTAACATGTCCTGTAGTAATAAATGCTTGAAGGAAATTACAACAAAAAGGGTAAAGAAGGCCCTGGTGGGCTGTGACGGATGGTGGATGGTGGCAGAGGGCAGGGCAGGGGATAGAGCAAAGACCAAGTAAGGTGAAGGGCCAGTTTTGTTGATACCTTTTTCAATCCCCTTCGTCTTTCTTAAAAATATGTTTAGCAAGCCCTTGGCCCCACCCTTGAGTGATTGGGGAGAGCTGGTCTGTGCATAAGACACAGGGACATTTATGACAGTTGTTAAAACAAAGGTCAGGACACATTCAGTGAATGTTTCCCTTCCCAAAAAAATTATGAGCACCTACTATGTGCCAGGCCTTATGCTATGTAGTGGGGGTGCAGCCTCGAGGAAACCAGATGTGGTCCCTGCCTCCTGGCACTTAGAATCTGGGGCGGAGGCTTCAGATCATAAACTAATGCAGACACCTTGATTATTTCATCAGAGACTCTGGCAGGTGCTATGAGGAAGGAACAGCGACAGGAACCTGACGACCTATCGATGCTGGGGAAGAATTTCCTGGGGAAAAGACAATGGAGTTGAGCTGGAAACAGTAAGTAGGAGGTGGGGAGATGAAGGGAGGACGAGAGAGGGAGGAGAGTTCCTGACAGAGGAAACAGCACTTCAGGCCAGTGGGGAAACACGTGGACTTTGTGGTTGGACAGATGCAGGTTCCAGCCACCTCCCGGCTGTGTGACTTTGGGCAGGTACTGAGGGTAACTGAGCCTCAAGGTTCTCGTCTGTAAAGTGAATTTGCTGAGACTTCACCAGGTTTTCCTGAGGACTCAAGTAAGTGCAGTCGAAGGTTGGTTTCTTGCAAAATTGTCCGATCGGGGCATGTGACAGGTTCAAGGCAGTGATCAAGACATCTGGCATCTAGTCCCTGTTCTGTCACCTTGCCTCTCTCTGGGCCTGTTTCCCCAACCGTAGATGAGGGGTTCCATTCCCTGTTTTAAGGAAGTAGCATTCAATTCACAGAAGAGATATTGATTGAGTGCCTCCTGTGTGCTTACCAATGAACTTAGGGTCTAAGGTGACCACCAGGAAGGAGCTCAGGAGACCGGCCCCAGTTTCCGTCAGTAACAACAGACAAACCTGAGACTGTCCTCCCGGTGCCCCTGCACATGGCCGGTCGCAGACCCTCCGGTGACCAAGACTCACCTGTTTTGTCAGATCTCTCAGTATTAGCATTGCTTCTGCCTTCTTGAGAGGGGACCTTAGCCGCCCCCATGCCTCTCTGCTCCCGCGTTGCTGGCTGTGCCTTGGTCTGCTTTGAGGGTGCCCCTCTCCTCCTGACTCCAGGGTCATTCTGGGATCTGTTTCTTTTTCCATCTGCACTCCTTCCTGAGCACACTTAACAGGGCTCATGGCTACACAGGAACATGGCGGCCCCCAGTGTTTATCTCCAGCCTGGGCCTCTCTCCTGAAGTCCAGCCTCCCATGTCCAACTGCTTTCTCCTTTCCCCTACTTCGATGTCTAAATTACACCCAAACTGATCATGATCAAAACTGAACCCATGATCCCCACACACTTCTTCCCAACCGGCTCCACCCGCAGTGTCCCATTTCAGCAAAGGACAGCGCCAACCCTCCCCTTGGCTCAGGAAAGAAAAAAAAACCTTGGCGTCATCCTGGACTCCTCTCTTTTGCTCAACTCCGCGTACAGCAAATGCTGTTGGTTCCAACGTCATAATTTATCCAGAATGCGAACACCTCTCACCACCTCCAAGCCCAGGCCACCGTCATCTCCTGCCAGGATTATTGTAACAGCCTCCAAATGTCTTCATGCTTTCCCTATAACTCCCTGAAGTCTGTTCTCAAAGCTAAAACGTATGTCAGGTCATATTGCTCCTCCGCTCAGGACTCTTCAGTGCATCTCAGCTCCCACAGAGTAAAAGCCTGCGTCTTCCACTCAGCGCTCCACAGCCTCACTGCCCCAGTCCACCTCCCAGCTTTGCATTTCGTGATCCAGCCTGCAATGCTTCTCCCCAGCATTGCTGCGCCCTCAAGAAGTCCGTGTCCTCTAGGCTGTCACCTAAAAGAAGGTGACAAAATTGCAATACTGCCCAGGTCCAATTTCTGCTTCTTGTTCCTTCACGGTGTTTGGCCTCTTTTGACCTTCTAGATCCTTTATCTTTTCATTCACTTGTTGTCTCTTTTCTGCATTAGAAGGCTGGCTCCTTGAGGTTCGTTTGGGGAGGCTGGGGACCACTCAGTTAATATTTATTGAATGAATGAATGATGTCTGTGACTCAAGCTATGATTCATTCACTGACCCTTTTGATCTTAAGAAGATGTCAAGGAGCACTTTTAGGTAAGGCTCAGAGCATTTCACCTGTGAGGGGTCTGACTTCCCTTGAACCAGGGATGCCGCTTGACCAGGATGCCTCGAGGCTGACCAAGAGCAGAAGAAGCGATGAAGAAATCACGCTTCTGACAGAACCAGCTCAAATCCCAGCTCTGTCATTTGCTGGCTGTGTGAACTTGGACACGCTCACTCCAGGCCTCTGATATTCAGTTTTCTTGCCCATAACATTGGAACACGTTATGGGTTGAATTGTGTTTCCCCCCAAAAGATATGTTGAAGCTTTAAGTCCTGGGAATGTGATCTTATTTGAAAATAGGGTCTTTGTAGATGTAATTGGCTAAGATGAGGTCATATTGGATTTGGGTAGATTCCAAATCCAGTGATGGATATCTTTCGAAAAAGAGGGAAATGCCTCACACACAGACAGAGAGAAGAGAACATGGGAAGTGGGGGGAGATGAGAGGGACACGCCACAAGCCAAGGGGCACCTGAGGGTTCTAGAATCTGGAAGAGTCAAAGAAAGAGCCTCCCCTAGAGACTTCAGAGGGAGCTTGGCCCTCTGGACACCTTGATCTTGGATGTCTAGCTTGCAGAACTTTCAGAGAATAAGTTTCTGTCATTCAAAGCCGTCTAGTTTGTGGTGTTTTTTTACTGCAGCCCCAGGACACTAACACAGAATAATAACCCACATTTTCTGGGTACTGCATGATGTACAGAGGGCTTCCCAGGGCCAAGGTCATAATACTTCCTCTTCGAATGTCCCATGGCCCCTCTGACATGTTAGAAGCCGCCTCTGCCAGCACTGACAAAGTACATGAGAAAGAGGGAGTATGTGAGTGACTGGCCAAATTTAATGTCTGGCCATAGTCTGTGACTTGTCCCCAAGTTCTGGGCACACAAGGGGACCCATGGGCCCTGAGCATCAGCCCCTATCACCCGTGGAGGGGCCAGAAGTCTTTAAGACCAACAACCCTTCAGAGCCCTCAAAACTCCACTTAAACCCCTGCTCCAGACCTCGTAGCCACGTCCCCCTGGCATCCCTGAAGAAACACAGCCCAATTCTCCATCCAGTTCTTCTACGTTAATCCAGTCCAGTCACCCTACCCCCACCGCTTCCCACCTCCAATTACCCTCGTCCACTGACACTTGGACCCAAGAGCTAATTGCAGCAGCTTCATTTAAAAGGAAACCACAAACACACTCTTGCCCACGTTTTATGACTTTATAACTCACCAAATAAACCTGATTCCTATAACCATAAAACAAAGCCGAAACGAGTTGGACATGTACCAGCAAGGAGAAGCGGGCGGGGGGTGGTGGAAACTGCCGGAGGGGGCTCTCAGCTGCTGAGTCGCGGTTCCCCATGTGGATTTCGGCGCCGCAGCCTTGCAGAAACTTAATATTCCAATCAGCACCCAAGCAAGGCATTAGAAGCCAAGGAGTGCATGAGTGCCCCCATAGCTGGGGGAGTATTACTCACCAGGTCATGGTCGGCTGCGTAAAATACAGCCCTCATATATCATTATAACTGCCAGCCAACGACAGTTATAATTGAGACGGCAATAACTAGGAGAGAGTTCTTTAATTTAACATCCAATTATTACAAGTTATCACTTCTTAATAAATGTAATATAACAGACAATCAATGTTGCATGCGACGGCCCAGACTGCAATGGGATGGGAAATTTATATCCTGGGGGGAAAAAAAAAATATACTCTGTGTAGTGTGTGTGTGCGTACGTGCATGTGTGTGTGTGCGCGCACACGCGCACACACACGCACGAGCGCACGTGTGTATGTGTGTGTGTGTGTTTCGGCTTTCTAAAGTCTGCAGTGGCTGTGATAAGTATTGCAAGACTCCAGCTATAAATAGCTGAGCTTGCTTCAATAGCTGACATCCCTGCATTTGCATATGTACGATAGCTCCAGGCCAAGGCAAAGGAAAGAATAAGAAGGGGGGGAAAAAAAAGATTTCTTCTCCCTGGTACAGGCTCTGAGGAATGGCAGGTGAAGGCAATGCCCCCTGGCCCAGAGGGCGCCAAGTCCCAGCAGGCGGCTGGCAAAATTGCCCTAAACTTAAATTGGCAGGCAGTATTTTTTTAAAATGAAATTGTTTTTGATGTCTGACAAGTATACAGAAAAGTGAATAATATATCATGAGCATGCAGCTTGGTGATTTTTTACAAAGTGGACACACCCCGAGATCCAAAACCAAGTAAATGAATAGAAACGACCAGCCCTCCAGAAGTTTCCCTTATGCCCCCTTCCCAGCACCAGCCTCTCTTGGACCCCAAGATAGCCACTATCTCCATTTCCACCTCCGTAGATCACTTCCGCTCAATTTTTAACTTTACCTAAGTGGAATCACACAGTATATCTTTTTGTGTCTGCCTTCTTTTGCTCAGTGTTATTTTGTGTGTTTTATCCAGGCTGCAGCATGTAGAAGTGGTTCATTCATTTTTATTTCTAGATAATATTCCACCATGCGAAGATGCCACAATTCATGTACCCATTCTATAGTTTGAGTAGTTTTAAGTTTGGGGCTCTTACAAATAGTGTTGCTGTGAACGTTCTTGGCATACGTCTTTGGTGAACATAAGTAGACCACTCTCTTGGGTGTGGACCTGGGAATAGGATCCCTGGGCTATAGGGCAGGTGCCTGTTCAGCTTTAGTGGAAGCTGCTGTCAGATGGACCTCCACAGTGGCTGCACCGTGCTGCGTTCCCACCAGCAGTTTACAGGAGTTCCAGGTGCTCCACGTCTCTGCCAACACTTGATAGTATCCGTTTTATTGATTTTTGTCATCCTGGTAGACGTGCAGTGGGATCTCAGTGTGCTTTTATTTGCCTTTTCCAAGTGACTAATGAGGTTGCTTACCTGTTCACATGTTCACTGGCCATCTGTATGTCCTCTGAAGTGAAGGGCTTGTTCAAGTGTTTTGCTTCTTCTTCTATTGGGTTCCTTGTCTTTCCTTACTCTGGATACAACTCTTTGCCATTTGCATGGATTGCCACTGTCTCCTTCTGCTCTGCAGCTTGCCTTTCCACTCTCTCACTGTCTTTGGGTGAAGAGAGGGTTTCAAGTTTTACTACAGTCCAATTTGCAAAACTATTTTATGGTTTGTACTTTTCTTTTCTATGCGACACAGAATTTGCTCACCTTTTTGAAAAGGGAATCTGCTCCAGATGGGTCTTATTTAAGCTTTAGGAGAAAAAATGGGTTGGACAGTTTTGTTTCTGTTTTTTGCTCATGTGTTTAACTCCTGCAATTTGAAGCCCATGAATTCAGTAGGTAGGGAGTACCATGAATTATTCATTCATTGCTTATCCATCCATCCATTTATTCATTTACCGAGACTTAGGTGCCAGGCACTGTGCTAAGAGCTAGAGTTTTCACAGATGAATGTGATAGACACAGCTCATGACTTCAATAAATATAAAACTCATAGAAGGAAATATAAGAGAAAATTCTTTTTTTTTAAAGATTTTATTGGGGAATTAGGGAAGGGGAACATTGTGTTTTTCCAGGACCCATCAGCTCCAAGAGAAGTCGTTGTCCTTCAATCTTAGTTGTGGAGGGCGCAAGCTCAGCTCCAAGTCCAGTTGCCATTTTCAATCTAGTTGTGGAGGGAGGGGCGGGGGGAGGGGTGCAGCCCACCATCCCATGTGGGAGTTGAACCGGCAACCTTGTTTTTAAGAGCATGCGCTCTTGTCAGCTGAGCCATCGGCCCCTGTTGGCAGCTCAGTGGCAGCTCAGCTCAGGCACAGCTCACTGGCCCATGTAGGAATTGAACTAGTGACCCTGCTGCTCAGTGCTTGTGCTCTAACCAACTGAGCCACCCGGCCGGCCCCAAGAAAATTCTTACTGACCTTGAGCTTGGTAAAGCTTTCTTAAATAAGACATGAAGGGGCCGGCTGAGTGGCTCAGTTGGTTAAGAGCTCGCTCAAGAGTTTGAGCTCTGAGCAACAGCGGTTCGAGTCAGCCCNCTCTCAAACTCTGTCCTTCTTTATTGCCCTCATTACAAAGGGTAAAAATGTCCCCTTTTACAGTGGGGAAATCTGCTAGGCAGCACCTTAGTCAAGTGACCAGAGTTAACAACACCTTAATGATACAAATGGACGCATATGCCTCATGACACACAATACACAGCACCGAGAAGGACGCACCACCACTTCTGCAGTTGTTCTGCCCCAAGTTCATAACGAGGCTCTAACATGCTGAAACACTCACACAAACAAATAACTGCATTCTCAAAATAACTGTCTTAAACTGTTTAAAACATGTCAAGGCCATGAAAAACAGAGGCACAGGGCCTATTGCAGATTAAGACTGAAGAGAAGACAACTAAATGCAATGTGTGATTCTGAATCGGGTATTTAAAAAAAATAAAAAATAAAAAAAACTGCCATAAGGAGAGTACGGCCATCCTTTCACTAGGAGGACTAAGCACATAAAATCTAGGGCTCACTTTTATTGAAACCATGACAAGGACAAGAACCTTGTTCTAAACCCTGGAATCCAAGAGTCAGATTAAATATTGAAATTAAAGTTTATCGTACCTGGTAAATTTATCAAAAGACTCTGCTTCATTTCTCAAGCAGAGGCAATCCCAGTACAGAGGGTATTGGGCCGGCTGAGTGGCTCAGTTGGTTAAGAGCTCGCTCAAGAGTTTGAGCTCTGAGCAACAGCGGTTCGAGTCAGCCCAAGCTGAGCAGCCTCTGAGCTGCCAACAGGTGGCAGGATGGCTCAGCTAAAAAAAAAAAATAAGACATGAGGTGTGTGTGTGGGGGGTGGGGAGGAGACATGAACTATAAAAGCAAAAAAAAAAGTCAATATATTGATATATTGGACTTCATATAAATTTTTAGTCTTTTTTTAAAATAAAAGGTACTGTTAAGAAAGGTTGTAAAAAGAACAAACTACCTACTGAACGGGAGAAGATATTTGCAAATAATATATCTAATAAGGGGTTAATATCTAAAATACATAAGGAATATGTATTTTATATTACTTAACACCAAAAAGACCAAAGGATGTAATTAAAAAATGGGCAGAGGACCTGAGTAGACATTTCTCCAAAGAGGACACATGGATGGCCAACAGACATGAAAAGATGCTCAACATCACTAATCATCAGAGAAATGCAAATTAAAACCACAATGAGATACCACCTCACTCCTGTCAGAATAGCTATCATAAGAAAGTCAACAGGGCTGGCCAAGTATCTCAGTTGGTTAAGAGCTTGCTCAAGAGTGCAAGCTCTGAGCAACAGGATCACGGGTTTGATTCCCGGCCCGAGCTGAGCTGCTGCTGAGCTGCCAACAGGTAGCAGGATGGCTCAGTTAAAAAAAAAAAAGTCAACAACTAAGAAGTGCTGGTGAGGATGTGGAGAGAAGGGAACCCTCATGCACTGTTGGTGGGACTGCAGATTGGTGCAGCCACTATGGAAAACAGTATGGAAGTTCCTCAAAAAATTAAAAATAGAACTACCATATGACCCAGCAATCCCACTTCTGGGTATTCATCCAAAGAAAACAAAAACAAGAATTTAAAAAGATATATGCACCCTTATGTTCATTGCGGCATTACTTGCAATAACCATGATATGGAAACAGCCAAGGGGTCCATTGATGGATGAATGGATAAAGAAGATGTGGTGTATATATACAATGGAATATTACTCAGCCATAAAAAGGAACGAAATCTGGCCATTTGCAACAACATGAATGGGGGGTATTATGCTAAGTGAAATAAGTTGGATAGAAGAAGACAAATATGGTATGATTTCACTTACATGTGGCATCTAAAAAAGTAAAACAAATAAATAAAGAAAACAAAACAGAAACAGGCCCATAGATATTGAGAAAAAGTTGATGGTTATGGTTGCCAAAGGAGAGGGGGATGAGGGAGATAGGAAAAAAAAGTTAAATTAAATTAAAAATACAGATTCCAGAGCTTTCCTTAGGTTCTGATCCAGTGGACAGGTTGGGGACCAGCAATCAGCATTTTAACAAGCTCCCCAGGTGCAAATTTAAAAAACGAATAAAAATTAAAAAGTATTTAAAAAGTTGTCACAAAATATAATAATGTTCCTGGAACTTTAGAATATGATAACATGGTTGTAGCCCATTTTTCCAGTTACCCTTCATTTACTCATTCATTCATTATTTATTGAGCACACACTACATGCCAGGTATCATGGTAAGCCCTGGACAATCACAACGTCTTCCAGAAGCTCACACCTGGGCAACTAGGCACATTACCGGACATCACAAGAAAAGAGCTGCAATAGAAGTAAGTGCAGAGGTGGTGGGAACGATGAAGGGGGCACCTGGAAGGCTTCCTTGAGGAGGTGATATTGAAACTTGACCTTGAAGGACGAGTACCAGAAAGCAGCCACCAGTTTGGAGGCAGGAAAGAGGTGGCAGGTTCCAGAACAGAAAGTTGTTTTGAGATCTGGTGGGGACCAAAGACAAGGACAAGAAGTGAGCCTGGAGAGGAAGTGGCCACCACCAGGTCTCAGAGGGAGCTAAGTGACCCGAGGAGAATTTGGATTTCACTGTGAAGGCCACAGAAATGTCAAGAAGATGGCAACATCTTGCAAATAAGAGCAAGTGGTACTTCACAGCAGAGACTTAGAGTGCAGTAACCAGTTGGAACTATGACAATATGACCAGAGCCACATTGGGCCTCAGTTTCTTCATCTCTAAAACAGGGATGGTAATGAACATTCATTGATGACTTACTCTGTCCCCAGCACTGTTCTAAGGGCTCAGTGAACGTGTACTCATCTAATCCTTTGGATCTCCTTGTGAGGTGGATTACATCACTCTCCCCATCTTACAGATGAGAAAACAGAGGTCACCCAGCAGGTAAGGGTCAGAGTCAGGATGCAAGCCCCGGCCATTTAGTCCCAGCATCCGGGTCCCTAACCATTGCATGACACTGTTTGATGGTGGAGTCGCCCTCCTAGAGTTTCCACGAAGGCTGCTGATTGAAGCAGTGAATGTAACATGGAACCCAAGCTTCATGCTGGGACCACAGTTGGGGCTCTCCAAGTACCAGCATCATTAATAAGCAGCCGGGACCAACCAAAGACTGTGAAGGTCTCTAACCAGGGGCATTGGTCTCCTCCAACACACATGGTGGAGTTGCTAAATGCTGTTCACATAGAGTATCTAGTCAAAGTCCCATCCTTCTGCCGCTGGGGATGGGGACAGCAGAAGCCGTCACATCCATTTCACAGGAAGGAGCGTGGAGGTTTGTGAACTGTGTGTCCACATTCACAGAGGAGGCACGAGGGGGCTGGGATTTGAAGCCCTGGCCATGTGGGTCTCAGTCCTGTGAACTCACTCGTGCCTCATAGTCAGGGAGCTCCTGCAGGACCTGGCACCAGGGCAGGTGGCCCCTCAGGACATGTAGATTCAGGCCCGGTGTAGATCCATTGCGAGAGTGGCAAGGGTTCTCCAAGCAAAGGGAATTCATAGAAATCTCTTAAGACAGAATTTATTCGTCGGCTCGGGCTGCCATAACAAAATACCACAGACTGAGTGGTTTCGCAACAGAAATTTATTTTTCTACAGTTCTGGAGGCTGAAAGTCCAAGTTCAAGGTGCTGTCAAATTCTGTTTCTACCATGAGCTCTCTTCCCAGTTTGCAGACGGCCACCTTCTCACTGTGTCCTCACGTGGCCCTTTCCTGTGCATGTCCGAAGACAGAGAGCTCATGGGTGCCTCTTCTTATAAGGACACCAGTCCTATCGGATCAGGGCTGCACCCTGATGACCTCACTTAACCTCAGTTACCTCCCTAAAGGCCCCGTCTCCAAACACAGTCACATGGGGGATAGGGCCAGCATAGGAAAATCAGGGGGGACACAATTCGGTCCATAACACAGACAGAATTAAAAAAAAAAAAAGAACAGTGAAAGAAGCGAGGGAAGAAAAAGAGACTGAAGTACCAAGTGAAGAAAATAGGAGAAGAAGAGCACAGAACAAAGAGGATGATGAAAGACAGGAAGGCGGGCCAGGCTGGGGTTATGACCTGACAATGCCGTGAACACACCGTCACTTGCTGGGGACACAGGCAGCCCCCAGAAACTGCTTGTCTGGGACCCCCAGAGCAACTAGGAGTTTTCTGTTGGCAAAAGATGAAGCTGGCACATGCGCAAAATGTCTATATTTGAGATTCATAAATAAAGACCCTTTGATGTGATGAATTTAAAATGAACAAAAATCTGGTTGCCATGGTTGGAATGCCTTTCAAAGTCAACTCACACATCTTTCCATTTTGCAGTTAGAAAAACGAAAGCCCAGGGTTGGGGAAAGCACCTTCCCCCGGTCACACAGCCCTTTCAGTAACTGCAACATTTCTTTCTGGAGGTCAGAGGCAGCAGTGGGTGGCAGAGAGGGCGGATGGGAAAACTGAGATTTAGAGCAGTGAAAAGGCTTGTCGCAGAGCCACCAGCACATAGCTTTCGACTCAAAGCCATGGTGATAATGTTTGTCAGGGGCTTGCTGGGGGCTGTTCCTCAGCTGAGAGCTTTGCATGTGATATTTTTTCTAATACTCATGGCTTTATCCCCACCTATTCCCACACTGGAGAAGAGGAAACAGAGGCTCATGGGGAGCTGACTTGCCTGAGATCACCTAGATATGTCCACATGGCTTCAGGGGTGGGTCTTTGTTATCAGGCTGGACCTCAAGTAGTTTTGGGGTTCCTCAGGTTGGGAAGCAGTGACCATGGCAACCCTCCTACTCCATTTTCTCCTCCCCTCCTGGCACCCCCTGGGGGGCCAGCCCACATGAGGTGGGAGTGACACCCACACTCCCCAGACTTCTGTTTATGGGCATTTGTGAATACTTGGTGTGTACGCGCAAGCCTGTGCTAGTTTTGGGGCCTGGAGACAAATGAGTCCCAGCTTTCTCCTGCAAGGAGCTCACATTCCCCGCGTGGCTCCCAAACCTGGGGTGTCAGTTCCCGCAGCTGAGGCGCTGCAGCCAAACCCACCCTCCTTCTGGGGGAGGCGAGATGTGCAGGGGCTGGGGGCCCAAGGGGGGAGGCTCTGGCTCAGCAGCCGGACGGGCAGACTGAGGGGCTCCCAGCCAAAGGAGGTGTGATCTCCCCCAGCTCAGCGTCCTGGAGTGCGAACTTCAAACACCCGATTCCCAACATTTGGCCATATTTTTTCTTTCTTACCCCAAAGCAGATCCGGCGCCAACATGGGCTCCTGGCTGGGGTGCAATTGGCTGTTTTGCAGAGTGAGGGTGGCTGCTCACACAGGAAGGGGGATTAGGGAGGGAAAACCTGGTGGGGGCACCAGGAGAGGAGGGAGGGTGACCTTCCCTCCTTGTCCTCAACCTTGGGAAGGGCCACTGATACGGGTGGGGTGAGTAAGTGAACGGACAGACAGAGGGATGAGGATATTGACAAACAGGCACGGAGCAGGCAACCTGGGCAGGATGAAGCCAGGACACAGCATTCTCTTTCACCCTGGGCCCCTGTGACACACAGTGCCTTTGTCATCACACTCACCTGCCTGGATGGTGAAGGCCCTTGTCCCCATCTATTTTCAAAAAATTTTTAAAGAAATTTTATTGGGGAACAGTGTGTTTTTCCAGGACCCATCAGCTCCAAGTCAAGTAGTTGTCATCAATCTAGTTGTGGAGGGTGCAGTTCTTTGGCCCATGTGGGAGTCGAACCCTCAACCTTGGTGCTATAAGCCTGCGCTCTAACCTCCTGAGCTAACTGGCCGCCATCCCCCCACTCCCCACCCCATCTATTTCCTAAGGGCTGAGCCTTACCAAGCTGTGTGGGGCTGGAGCTGAGCACAGGGCTTGGCTTGGAGTAGATGACCCAAGTTAGAGCTGAGGCGGGAGAGAGGTGGCAGAGAAGGAAGGAAAGGAAGAGGGAACAAGAGATGTTGATCTCCATATAAATCACATGACATCTCATGCACAATAAAGAAGAACTATCTACTGTTATATTCCATGCAGAGCTCACAGACAGACGCATAAGCAAAGGAAGTCAGACACAAAAGAGGAGAAACTGTACCCACCCATTTGCATGAGTTTCAAACCAGGAAAAAACGAAGCTATTCAGTAAGTCTCAGAAGAACGGTTACCTCTGGGGGGCATTACCCAAGGTGGACAGAAAGGGTGCCTTCTGGGTTTTGGTAATGTTCTAAATCTTGATCTAATGGATGGTTCCATGGGCATCCACATATGTAAAAAGTTCTAACCTGAAGATTTGTGTAATTTGGGACACACTTTCCTGTGTGTAAATATTAAAGCTCAATTGTTTTTTAAAGAAGATAATACAATAAAAAAATGGATGGATGGATGGATGGATGGATGGATGGATGGATGGATGGACAAAGGACAAGTATCCATTCAGTGGACGTTTATGAACACTTGGTGGGGGGGCGGGAATCTGTGCTGGTTTGGGGTCCTGGAGACGAATGAGCCCCAGCTTTTTCCTTCAAGGATCTCACAGTCAGGTCTGGAGACAGGTGCACGCAGGCAGCATCGTAACAAAACAACAGGAGGGCTGCAGTCAAAAAGAAGGGAGGGCCTGGATCAGAGGAGAGGGAAAATATTTGCCAAGAGCATCAGATGGGCAGAATGGGATAAAACCAGTGAAATAGACTGAAAGCAGAATTCTATGACAAAAAGATACATGAAAAATAGAGGTAGATGAATGGTGGGTGGATGGATGGATGGATAAATGGAGGTTTTATTTTACTCCTAGAAGGTAAAATTTTCCCTGCACCTAGTAAATGTTTAATTACATGTTGAATGAATAAATAAATGAATCAAATATGGCTGGTAGCATAGATAATCAAGCAGGGATCTTAGGCATTTTGAGATGCCTTTGTCTGATCATCTACCTGCTCAGGTCCAGCTTAGAGGATAATCAGGGATGCAGGGAAGACCTCAGGACAAGGTGTTCATCGTGACTTTATTTATAATGGCAAAGGGTAGGTGGCAGCCCCAAAGAGGGGGTCCTGAAGCAGCTGCAGGGGGGCATTACATATCTCTAAATGTGACTGGGAGAAAGCATTGTTAATAATATAAGAAAATGTTTAGAATGGAAAATAAAGACAAAATAAAATCATTAATATGTAAAAGTTGGTATACAATATGAACTCACCCATGTTTGTGGTTTTTTGTGTGTGTTTTTTAAAGGACTTAGAAAAGAATTACATGAGGCATTTCTTGTGACTTTCCCTAAGTGGCAGGATAATTGTGTGTTCTGCTTTGTTACTTATTTTGCATTAACTAACCATCCCACAATGACGATAGAGTGCTTTAATTATCAGACAAAGAAAGGCCATTCCTGCTTTGCCAACTTCAAGGAAAAAGAAATAAGGCAATTTGCTCTAACAGTGAATGATGATGTCAGTGACGTAACCAAGACACTCAACTCCAAAATATTCTCATCTTGGGGTTGTCTTTTTCAGTTCTCATAAATGCATACATCCTTCAGAACATAGTTGTGTTGAAAGGTTGAGGTGGGACAGACCCCTTTGTGCTTGTGAACAATCCCTTCATTCATCTACCACATGTTTATTGAGCACCTACTATGAGCCAGGTAAGCCAACAGGCTGCAAAGGAATGTCTTTGCTGGCAGTGAGCATTTTGTTAGGTGTCAAGCCTGGGTTAGCTAGATTGTCACCCCCGACTCACTCCAGCAGGGGATAAGAGGAGTGGCTGACATGTATGCTTCTTATTTTATGCTGGAGACTCAACAATCATGGAGACTAACCTTAACCCAGCCCTGTGAGATAAGCACTCTCTGCATTTCAAAGATGAGAAAACAGAGGCTCAGAGAGGCCAGGTAACTTGCCCAAGGACACACAGTGAGAACATGGCAGAGCAAGGGCCTGTGGTCATGTGCACAAGGCCACCTTTCTTCTCTGAGACCTGTTCCGACATAGGGGTCGGAACTGACAGCTACAGTCAATCAGAGGGAGAGGGTGAATAAGAAACAATAAACACATAACACAATGTCAGGCCTTGGGAAGTTCTGTGAAAGAAAACCAAGCAGAATGAGAGACAGAGGGTGAGATGTTGGGGGGGCCAGTTTAGATAGGATGGATTCAGGGACTTTTAATCCAAGACCTGAAAGAAGGAACAAACCATGTGGAGAACCATGGACAGTATAGCAGGAAGCAGGCACAGCAAGTGCAAAGGCCCTGAGGCAGGACAGAGCTTGGCACGAACAAGGAACAAGGAAAGGCAAGTGGAGCTGGAGTGAGGTGAGCACGACAAAAGGGGGAATGCGCTGGGAGGTGAGGGCCAAGAAGTCCTCAGAGCACATGGAGCCTTGGAGGGCTGAAAAATGCTGGGTGTGTTCACCATCAAAGGATTTTGTGCAGGGTCTAAGTTATATCAGGACCTGGGAGGCTGCTGTGTGGAAAACAGGCTGCAGCAAAGCAAGGGTGGAGGTGGCTACTGCAAGAGAGGAGTAGGGCTCAGGCTAGGATGGTATCAAGAAGCAGCCGCCTCCCCACCAACAAAACAACATGTTATTTAATTAAGTGGAATCTGTTTGCATTATAGTGAATTCAGATAAACTGACTTTGGAGACACTATCTCTTTCTAGAACGTCACAGAACTGGGTCACATCGAGAGCAGCTTGGCTGAGAGGGTGAGGGGTCTCGAGCACTCTATATCAGCAGGAGTGCTTTAAATGGCTGCTCAGCTAGAAGTGGGGACATGGGGGCCAGCTCCTTTAATTGCTCCCTGTACACAGTCCAGTTCCCTAGGTCTACTGTCACAAGCTCACACCACCCCCTCTTAAAATAGCTTATGAGATCTGGTTGTGCTGTTAGCAAAGCAGATACTGAGTCTCTATTGACCACTCAGTTACAGATGAGGAGACTGAGGTTCAGAGAGGTCAGGTAACCTTCCCAAAGTCACACAGAAAGTTATCCAGTATCACACAGATGGTAAGTGGCAGGGCCTGGATTTGAATCATGACAGCCTAATCCCTGGCTCACATTATAACCATCATCATTCTACCCTGCCATCCAGTCGGTGAGCAAGTATTTTATGAAATGACGAGTCTATGAATCATTTTCTGGGGCCCTTTCCTGTGCCATGTAATACCAGAAGGCAGAGAGAGGCCCAATTTATGAAACTTAGAGGAGCCAGTATAAAGGATGCTTTTAGCAGTCAGAGCTCCTCAAAGCTGAAATCGGCTATGGGTGTGTGGTAGGAAGCTCCCCATCCCTAGAGGCAAACAAGCAGAAATGAATCAATCATTGATTCAAGCTTTCAGTAGGGATTGTGCCAGATTAGTTGTCTTACATTTTCCAACCTTAATGTCCTATGCATGTGCCATTTGTTCATCTATATATTTATTCAACCAACTAATTATTGAATAACCTACTATGCACCTGGCACTGGGTCAAATGCTGAGACACAAAAGAGAAAAGTGGTAGCAGCATGGTGTCTGTCTTAGTGAAGCTTACGGTGAAAGTGATGTCATATGCATTTTGGTAACATTTACTCTCTTATCAAAAGTGTTGCCTGTGGTCCAGAGATATCCATGTCTTTTAACTTCATTAAACCTTCTTCAAGAAAGGGTTGGAACTCTCCCTTTGCAGGAGAGGAAACTGAGGCACAGAGAGTTGCAAGGACTTGCCCAAATGGTGTGTTCATGGCAGAGCCAGGACATAAACTTTAATGTGTTAAAGTCTTCACGGAAATGTCCTCCCTTAAGAAAATCCCTATAGAAAATACGGGTTCCTTGGAAGACACCCCCCCCTTCAAATAAACCTTCATGCTAATTTGCCAGGTCACAGAGATGCTGTAGGAAGCCCCGATCTTCTTCCTCATGGGACAGGAAACCCTGAGCTGAGAGCCAGACCATTCTCCTCTCAGCTTAATGCATTCTACACTAAATTAAAGTCATACCTCTTTTTTAAATGAAGGGGATTTTTAAAACAAATAAAATATCTATAATATTTAAATATCATTAGTAATTAAATTTTATTTTATTTCAAGCTAGTTGGAAACATTTTATTTCTAATTAGGTACATTTGTTTTTAATATCCAGTTTACCGAACAGAAAGACCTCACTGTAATGAATGAGAAACGGGAGGGGGCCTTGCTGGGTGCATCACGTGATCCAGGGAGGCCGTCTGAGGCTCTGCGGAGGTCAGAAAACACCCCCAGACCAAAACGCACAGCTCTGGGGCCAGCATCTCCTCTGCCTTTCTTATTAGTCATCAAAGAAGCAATGGAGCAAAATGCAGACCAGTCGCTTGTTAAAACTTACAAAAACAATTACAGTAAAACCTTGGATTGTGAGTAACTTGGTTTGTGAGTGTTTCGCAAGACGAGCAAACATTTCTATTAGGTTGGTGCAAAAGTAATAGCAATTTTTTTCCATTACTCATAATGGCAAAAACAGCTATTACTTTTGCACCAACCTAATAATACATTTTAACTTGGTAAACGAGTGATGTCTTGCAATATGAGTAGTTTATTTCCAGGACGAATTATGCTCGCAAACCGAAGTATTACTGTACTTACTTTTTCAGCATTTGCTATTTCTAAGGCACTTGTGGTAAGCATTTTTTTACTACTCAAAGCACACTGCTAATGACGATCATAATCAGCTAACATTTCTTGAGTTGTTGCCATATGCCGGGCACCTTGTGGGCAGGATTTGTTTTAATCCTCACAAGAAACTTTTTCAGGTAGATTCCATTCCTCATTCTGAATTCTGTAATCCAAAGGGCTCTGAAAACTTCAAGTATTTAAAGCAAATCTTGACCTAACCTGATCTGAGATTCTAGGGGGTCTTTAGGGGTCCTGTGTTGTGTCTTGCCAAGCAGGGAAAATCTCTGAAATCTGAAAGACACCTGGCCCTGAGAGGTTTGGAGGAAAAATTGTTACCTGTGTTACTGTTCTACCTGTTGTACAGGTGGAGAAACAGTGTAGGTGGTGAAATAACTCACCCAGGGTCTCAAAACAAAAGCCCTGGTGGCGCCCCCCACCTGCTCATTTCTCCCCCTCGGTCCTTTCATAAGGCTGAAGGCCCTGAGTAGAACTAGAACCCAGGACTCTGCTTTATTGCCCCGTTCCTGTCCCTGTCTAGCTATTTGTCCAGAGTGTTTGTTGACTGACTAATGAACCTCACAATCTTTACACTGAAGGGATGGGCTTGGAGATACCTAATTACTGAGTTGGAGGGGACCTTAGACATTTTGGAATCTACAGTTTAAAACTTGGGGAGGTGTTCATATAAAGCACAGATGTCTGAGCCTCACCCAGACTTGTGGAATCAGAATCCCCAAGGGTGTGGCCCAGGAATCTGCATTCTCAATATTCTCTCTTCCATCATAATCAGATGATGAGCAGATCAGATCCTGGTCTGGCATGTTGGAGCTTAATCATCTTATTTCCTCTTCTACCTTTGTTGGTTGTATCAACCGTGTATCCAACCTCCCTGACATAGGGATGCTTGGACTGTTTTTATTTGCATACCTCCAGTGATGAGGCGCTCACTAACTATCATACCTATTAAGCCCAAACCTGAAACTGATGAAACACATCAATGCTGATCCCTGGAGCCTTGCAAAAAGGAGCAATTCTCCTGCACAGGTTAACTGGAATGGGTTCAGATTAGACGGGTGTGTATGTGTGTGAATGGGCTGGAGAGGTAGCTGAGGCCATACTCTAATGCATTTGGAAATCATGGTTCAGATGAACGAATGGTAGTGGGGCTTCACGCAGACCATGCCTGGCCACATTTGCACTTGCAACCAGCGGATTAAATGGTGTCAGGTATAATAGTTCACCAAATGGGTGGTCAGGAGATCCCAGCTCTGCCCATTATTTCTTTGTGACCTCGTGTAATTCAACCAAGCTCTCTGAGCCTCAGTTTCCTCTTTCGTACAAGGTAGTAAACAATAACTACCTCTCAGAGGTGTGTAGACAGAATCTCTGCAGATAAGAGATGACATATTTCAAATGTGGATCATTGAATAAAAGGACAATTCACCAAGATGGGGCAGGATATAGAGAAACCACTAGAAATGGTGCAGCGTCCTCAGGTTAGTAATAGCGGGAAGCTGTTTCCATCCCCAGGCCTAAAAGGGTGAAGTCAGGAGGGACTGCTGGAGAGAGAGACAGAGAGAGAGAGAGAGAGAATGCTGAGTAGGAAGGGCTGCCTCACCGCAGAGCTGTGGTCCTCAGAGAAGCGGGAAGAAGCCAGCCTGTAGCAACACTACAGAGAGAAGGACAGGGCAGGGGGTTAATGTCCCCTCCTTTCTCTTGTCCCACCCTCAGAGCTTCTGCCAGAGCTCCCTATTTTTTTTTTATTAGTTTTAGGTGTACAAAACAATGCAATAGTTTGACCCAGCCAGAAGCCGGAGTCAAGGGAGAGCGTGATGAAGTCAATGGCCGACAGCTTCCTGGACCACAAAGCAGAAGAGCTAAGGATGTAGGGAGGATCTGAAGGGGGCAATGAGCAAGATGGGGCACATCTGTGCTGAAGACTGAATGAGAGAGTGGCGTTCACAAGCTGGCACGGTCCTCAGGGCAGGTGTCAGCCCCTGAAGGGAATAAGGCCTCTCCCACTTTCCCACCTCTGCTGTCCTTGGCAGTGACCAACGTCCCCAACAGAATACCTGGCTGGAGGCACTTTGGGTCAGAGCCCTCAGGGCCAGGAGGAAGACGCGCCAAGTGGCCAGTCCTGAAAGCTGCATAGCCACAAGGCATGGCTTCTCCAGGAAGCTGGGCAGGTTGGAGGCCAGGGGGCCACGGGGGCTGCTGGTGAAATTCCGGCTGCGCAGAGCTGTGAGCTGTCGAAATCAAGAGGCTGACATTTAACATGCAGCAGCTTCCTGTGATGGATAAATATTAAACACAGCACGACCGACAAGACTAAGTAAATATCTATTAGTCTCCGAGATGGAGTCTGCAGGCACAAGGAGAGGATGTCCTAATTGCTCACCCTTCTCATAATGTTAAATAAGCATCTCGCTAGACTTCAGCCAGGAGGACTTGCCTGGCTTAACTCTCTCTCTCTCTCTCTCTCTCTCTCTCTCTCTCTCTCTCTCCCCCCCCTCCATATATATTATTTATATTATATTATATTATATTTTATAGCATAGTATAGTATAGTATAGTACATTATGCTGAACAATCTTACACTTTTTGAGGCCAGCCCCCCAAAAAAGAATTTAGAATATGAAAAACTAAGCATTTCTTTGACTCTCGTTCAAAGATGAGAATAGAAGGTAAAACCGCAAGACAACGTATGGATGGTCTAATTCAACCCATCACTTTACAGGTGTTAAAATACATAAATAAATAACAAAGGCTAAGGAGGAGAGTTATGGCAAAAAAAGAAAGAAAGAAAAATCACCCATGAGACCAAATTAAGTCTGTCTTTGGCTATCTTTCATGTACTTTGAAAAGTCTAACATACGAGTACACAAATTTATATATATATGGTGTGTACACACACACACACACACACACACGCCCCTTGGCAACAAGCTACAGTGTCTGGGATGAGCACCATACGCTCAATCGGCTGACAGGTGATCATTAAGCACCTACTAGAGCAAAGAAACGCTACTAGGCCCTGTGTGAGAACAGCACACAGGACACAGTGGGCCATTGCCTGTACTCGCTATCTAGCGCCATGGAACAAATGTCTCATACTTTTGTGGGTCAGGAGTCCAGGCATGGCTTTGCCAGGTCCCCTGCTTCAGGATCACTCATAAGGCTATTATCCTCAAGGTGTCACCTGGGGCTGTGTTCTCATCTCAAGGGTTGATGGGAGGGAAGGGCCTGCTTCCAAACCCACCTGCTTGTTTGCAGCTTTCTGTTCCTTGAAGGCTAGGGGATGAGTCCTCAGTTTTTTGCTGGTCACTACTGTGTTTCCCCAAAAATAAGACTGGGTCTTATATTAATTTTTGCTCCCACAATCTACATTTATTCATTTATTCATGTACAAAAATCTACATTTATTCAAACAGTCATATCTGGCTGATGATCTCAACTGGGCCTTGTTTGGGGTAGGGCTTATATTACAAGCATCCTGAAAAATCATGCTAGGGCTTATTTTCCAGTTAGGTCTTATTTTGGGGGAAAAACGGTAGCTAGAGGCTGTCCGCAGGTGTTTGCTATGTGGGTCTCACCAGAGGAAAATTTACAACGTGACCGCTTGCTTCGTCAAAGCCAGCAAAAGGATGGGGCCGGCCGAGTGGCGCATTGGTTAAGAGTTGGCTTGGGACGCCAGCTCTGAGCAGCAGGACCCCGGTTCGGATCCCACATAAGGGCTAGTGACACTGCCCTCTACAGCTAAGATGGTGACCAACAGCTCAACCTGGAGTTGGGCTGCCATGAGTCACCGGCAATGGCGTAGGCTGCAGCCCCTGTGGCAGTGGGCTGCCATAAGCTACCGTGTGTGGCCGGCAGCCGGCGTGAGCAGCTGTCCTGTGGCTGGCGATCGATTTGCCTCACCCAGGAAGAGCGCAATGATAATACCAACATGGGCCAGTGAAGCAACGTCCTCCACAACTAGACTGAAGAACAAAAGGACAGCAACTTGTCCACTCCCCTTCCCCGATTTCCCAATTAAAAAAAATCTAAAAAAAAAATCCAGCAAAGGGAAAGGATGTCTCAGCAAGATGGGGATTACAGTTTCACATAACGTAATCATGAGAGTAGCATTGCATCCCTTTGCCATATTCTACTGGTTTGGAGACAAGTCACAAGTCCTGCCCACACTTGAGAGGATGGTGTCACAAAAGGGTGTGAGCACTGGAAGGTAGGGCTCACATGAGCCACCTCAAAGTTTGTCCTCCACAATGCCAAAGGAGCTTACATGCCAGTACAAGAAGCAGACAATGCATGCGTAGAGAAAGAAAATCATAACTAATGGTGAAAAATGTCAGGAAGGAAATCACCAGGGTTCTTGATGGAAGATGGCAAGCGGCCAGTCCTGAGAGAACAGGGCAGACAAGAGGAACTACTTTAGATAGGGCCCCATGAATGACCTCTCAGGAGGGAATATTTTAGTGGCAACTTGAAGAATAGGAAGGACCCAAGCTTGTTCTAGAGAAAGGGTTCCTAGGTGAAGGGAACAGCAAGAGCAAAAGTCCAGAGTCCAGAAGGAGGCCAGTGTGGCTGGAGGGAGGTGAGCACTGCAGAGGGTGGTTTGAGATGAGGTTGAGACAGGGGCAGCACCACAGGGAGGCCTTTGGAGTTGATTCTCAGGGTGATGGGTAGTATATTCACTTCCTAGGTCTGCCATCACAAATGATTACAACCCGGGGAGTGTAAGACAACAGAAATTTATTCTCCCACAATTCCGGAGGCCAGAAGTCTGAAATCAAGGCGTCAGCAAGGCTGTGCTCCCTCGGAAATCTCTAGGGGCAAATCCGCTCCATCCTGTCTCTTAGCTTCTGGTGTTGCCAGCAACGCTTGGTGTTCCTCCGCCTGTAGACACACCACTCCAATCTCGGTCTGTCATCACATGGCATTTGCTCCCTGTGTGCAGGTCTCTTGCCCTTCTCTGCTTCTTATAAGGACACCAGTCATGTTGGAAGGAAGGCCCACCCTGCCCCCAACACAACCTCATCTACACTTCCATCTGCAAAGACCCTATTTCCAAATAAGCTCACAGTCATGGGTGCCAGAGGTTACGGCTTCAACGTACCTCTCTGTGAGACACAATTCCATCCACAATGGGCTGTAACTAGAGGGTTTGGAAGAGGGGAGTGGCCGTTTTTTAAAGAGCCCTTTGGTTGTGGTTTAGAAGATACACTTTGTCGACAAGAGCTGAAGCGTGACGAGCAATTAGACTGGGAGGATGTAGTGACCGTCTGGGCCTTGAGGAAAACGGCTTGATCAAGAGTGGGAGCAACAGCCGGGAAGGGGGTTCCCAAGTGTGTGTAGATGCACCAGAGGTGGGTGCATTCTTTGGGAAGAATGGGGAGCAGTGTCTCCTGGCTGTGACCTCCTTGCTGTAATGTGACATCTCCGGATCCTGGAGAGGGTGACATCTGGATGGAGAGCAGAAAGAGGCATGTAGGGGGCACATACTGGAGAAGACCGGGGAGCGGGGAGGGGCAAATATTCCAAGAATGTGAATAGAAGTAAGCAGAAGTGATGAGCATCATTTCCAGGGAGAGTTTTCAGAGCCAGCACAGGGTCTTCTGGGCCCCTGGGCCCTCTGCTGTGATGACAGCAAAGTCCCCAGTGGTGACCC
Source organism: Hipposideros armiger (assembly GCF_001890085.2). Taxonomy (NCBI): domain Eukaryota; kingdom Metazoa; phylum Chordata; class Mammalia; order Chiroptera; family Hipposideridae; genus Hipposideros; species Hipposideros armiger. Next base: position 4,332,367 of record NW_017731425.1, on the reverse strand, counting down.
TGAGCAGGTCCAGCTTCACAGGCATGCGACCTGCACAGTCACCCGGGACCCCACACTCAGAAGGACCCTGCACTTGGTTTAATTCTCTACAGTTGCCATCTTTGAATTCTTAGTAATTTTTTGAATAAGTTTTGCATTTTCCTTTTGCACCGAGTCCTGGAAATCTTTTAGCTGGTCCTGCCGCTGCATGAGGACAGCACTGAAGAGAACGGCAGCCAGCCTGTGGGAACACGCAGCGTAAGTGGGAGACACTTGCTTTCAGCCACTGAGCTTGAGGGGGTGGTTTTGTTACTGACTGCCATGTAGCTCAGTCTGACCTTACTGCTCCCAGAGGCAGCCTCAAGGCTCAGGGCATGTGGAGAGGAGGGGAAGGAACCAGGAAGGGGGAAAACCAAGCTGTGTGCCAGCGTCCCCATCCTGAGTCCCAAGCTCTGGGTCAGATTTGCTTGGGAGGGGCTTCTGTTCTTATCCCAGCCGCTGCCACATTCCTAGCTCAGTCTCTGCTACGTTGGTGTCAGTGGTGGCTAGAAGGCGTCAGGCTTTGGCTGGACAGACCTGGGTCCTATTACTGGCTGTGTGACTGTAGGTAGGCAGGTGACTCAACCTCTCCAAGGTCCCAACGTCTCCCCTGAAAATGAGAGTCAAGGTGGCAGTGTCTCCCTCCCAGGGCTGCTGTGATGACCCTACTAAGCTTTCCGAAAGTGGTGGCTATTATTATTATTGTTTTGTTGGTGACTAATGAAGAACGTGCGGTGGCCCCAAAGGTGACTACCCTGCCTGACTGTCTCCAAGAAAACATTTACAAAAGGCAGCGCCCAGCAAGGAAGAGGTTTTCCAGGGAGCCCAGCCAGCCAAGGGTACAGGGCAAGCTTCCCAGGATGGACACTCTGGCTGGGTGAGCTGGGTGCTGATGTCCCCGCTGCCCAGGAAAGGAAAGGAAGACCAGCCTTAAGCCCCACTAGAAACCAGCAGCAGGCCTGCGACTCACACCGAGACCTCCTAATCTCAGAGCCTGGCCCGCGTTCCCACACCGCTGCGGGCATCTGCAAAGCTGTGCTCAATGAACCTGCCCTCTTCATCCCGCCATACGCTTCGCGCCAGTCGCTACCATGGTCAATTCTCATGCACGTTTATTTCAAGTTTAACACTTGCCTTTGTCGGTGACTTTCTCTGCTCCCTCTCATCAGAAATCCCTAACTGTGCAAGGTAAGCCTGGATGGCGGCGAGTTTAGAACACAATTCGATGCTCACGCATCTGAATTCATCTGTTACTTTTGTTTCCCTTCAAGGGCCTTCTTTTTTCTTTAAAATCAAATTCTGTGCTCTGTCTCATCCTAGAAGCAGGGACAAGTCTCCCAGCTAATGAGCAGAATCAAAAGTTTTACAAATGTCCATACCAACTGAGTTATCTTAGAATGTACCCAGGTCTGCACGGGTCATCGCGAAAGCTGGTAGAATACTGAGATTCTAAACAAATTAGTTCACTGTCACGCCTGATGTATGAGCTATCTAGTGACATGTAATGCTGTGTAACAAATGACCTCAGTAGGGTCCAGAAATGGACTTGCGTTTCTCATGTGTCTACGGAGGTCAGCCAGGTGGTTCTGCTGGTCTTGGCTGGGGTCATGTACATGTCCAGGGCTCTGCTGGCTACCGGCTGACCTAGGCTGGCCTCCACTGGGATGGGTAGGTCATCTCAGTTTGTTTATACATGTACTTTTTTATGGCAACAGCAGGGGGCAGGAGAGAGCAAGCACAGTCACACCAGCACATTTCATGCCTTCGCTGGTCTCCCACGTTCTGATATCTCCTTGGCCAAAGCATGCCGTGTGAGAGTCAGGGTGGGAGGGCTCAGCCCCAGCAAGGGGAAGGCTGGACATGTGGACTGATCATTGTGATCATTACACAGGTGACAATAAACATCTGGGTGTTGACTCGTGTGCCCACTTTATAGAAAGGAACACTGAGACCCCAAAAAGTACAACAGCCCCTCCTTATACACAGTGGATATGTTCCAAGACCCACAGCGAATGCCTAAAACCAAGGATATTACCGAACCCAATATACTATATACTATGTTTTTCCTATGCATGCATACCTATGATAAAGTTTAATTTATAAATTAGGCACAATATGAGATTAATAGCAATAAAAAATAATACAATAGAATAATTATAACAATATACTGTAATAAAAGTTATGTGAACGTGATCTCTTTCAAAACATTTTATTGTGCTGGACTCCCCTTGTCACTTAAAGGAAGCATTTGATGGCTTCTCTTTCGCGTCTCTGAATCGCCAGCATCACTACTCTTGTGCTTCGGGACCACGACTAAGTGAAATAAGGGCAAGTTGAACACCAGCACCGCGATAGGGAGATGGTTACTAGGTGACTAACAGGCAGGCCGAGTACACAGCTTGGACACCCTGGGGAAAGGGATGCTCTACGTCCTGGGTGAGTGCGATTTAAAACTTATGAATTGTTCATTTCTGGAATTTTCCTTTTAACATTTTCAGTCTGCAGTTGACAGTGGGTGACCTCGGAAAGCGCAACCGTGGATAAGAGGGGGACTACAGTAGCTTGTCCTCCTTCTCATAGCAAGCATGAGGAACGGTGGGAACTCGGATGCAGAGCCACTTGATGTGAATGGCCGCGGCCTTCACCCCTGCCTCCTATGTGCCAAGTGGTTGGGACTTGTGGGGACGAGAGGGAATTGCTGTGGTCCCCGTGCTCAGGGGCTCACAGTGAATACCAATTGCCAGGAGCAAGAGTCTGTGATTATCTTTACATTTTTAATGCTTTATTTTTTAAATTAAAGTTTATTGGGGTGACAACGGTTAGCAAAGTTACATAGGTTTCAGGTGTACAGTTCTGTAATACATCATCTATATATCCCGTTGTGTGTTCACCACCCAGAGTCAGTTCTCCTTCCATCACCATATATTTGATCCATTTTACTCTCATCTACCACCCTCTTCCCCCTTATCCTCTGGTAACCACTAAACTACTGACTGTGTCTATCAGCTTTTGTTCTTCATTTATTTGTCTTATTCCTTTGTTGTTTTCAGTTTTATATCCCACATATCAGTGAAATCATATAGTTCTCGACTTTTTCTGTCTGGCTTATTTCACTCAGCATAATAATCTCAAGATTCATCTATGTTGTCGCAAATGGCACTATTTCATCTTTTCTTAGGGCAGAATAGTATTCCATTGTGAATATATACCCCATCTTCTTTATCCAATCATCTATCGAAGAACACTTTGGATATTTCCATGTCTTGGCCACCTTAAATAAAGCTGCAATGAACATTGGAGCACATAAATGTTTTCATACTTTTTGGGTAGATACCCAGGAGAGGGATTGCTGGGTCATATGGTAATTCTAGTCTTAATTTTTTGAGGAACCTCCACACTGCCTTCCATAGTGGCTGCACCAACTTTAATTTTTTCTTATTGCATTGGTTTGACATATATCTACAATGTAAAACAACCATCACTCTCAAGATCATGGATGTATCAATTACCCCCAGACGTCTACTCAAGTCCCCTTGTAATCTCTTCCTTTCTCCACCCTTTACTTCCACCACTTTGCAACCCAGGCAACAACTGATCTGCTTTCTGTCACTACAGATTATGTTGCCTCTTTCAGAATTCTATATGAATGAATCATACAGCGTGTAATCTTTTGTGTCTGCCTTCTTTCACCCAGTGTAATACCTTTGATATCCATCCAAGTTTGTGCAAGTATTAATAGCTCATTGCTTTTCATTGCTAAGTAGTATTCCTTTGTAAGAATGTGCTAGAGTCTGTTGATCCGTTCACCTGCTGTGTAGGACATTATTTAGATTGCTTTCGGTTAATTACAGATAAAGCTGCTGTGAACATTGGTGTAGTTTTTATGGTGACATATATGAGGTCTGACAATTAAGTTCGCAAACTGTTGCAACAATGTTGCTAACCTTTCTAGATATCAGAGGGATTATTTGTTATGAATCTGTACCAACCGGACAAACAGTTAACCAAGTTGACTATTTGGAAGTGCTGAAAAGGCAGTGTGAAAAAGTTAGACGACCTGAACTTTTCACCAACAATTCATGGCTCTTGTATCACGACAATGCACCAGATTACACGACACAGTCTGTGAGGGAGTTTTTAGCCAGTAAACAAATAACTGTATTGGAACACACTTCCTACTCCCCTGATCTGGCCCCCAGTGACTTCTTTCTTTACCCGAAGATACAGGAAATATTGAAAGGAAGACATTTCTATGACATTCAGGACATCGAGGGCAATACGACGACAGCTCTGATGGCCATTTCAGAAAAAGAGATCCACAATTGCTTTGAAGGGTGGACTAGGCACTGGCGTCGGTGCATGGCTTCCCAAGGGGAGTGCTTCAAAGGTGACTGTAGTGGTATTCAGCAATGAGGTATGTAGCACTTTTTCTAGGATGAGTTCGCAAACTTAATTGTCAGTCCTCGTAGGTCAATACCTAGGAATGAAATGGCTGGATTGTCTGGTTTAAATATTTTAAAAACTACGTTTTTCAAAGAGGCTGTGCCATTTATATCCCCACCAGCAATGCATGAGAGTTCCAGTTTCTCCATATCCTCGCCAACACCTGGTATGGACAGACGTTTAAGTATTGGACTTCCAAATAGGTGTGCAGTGGTATCTCATTGTGATTTGAATTTGCATTTTCTTAATAATTAATGATGCGGAGTGTCTTTTTGTGTGCTTACTTGCCACCTGTATATCTCCTTGGCTCACCAGTCTATTCAACTGTTTTGCCCACTTTTTAAACTAAACTTTTTATTTTGAGATAATTGTAGCATTGGTTTTGGGCATGTGCCCATTTTTTAATCAATGCATTTTTTGTTATTGAGTTTCAAGAGTTCTTTGTATATTCTGAATTAAAGAACTGTATCAGATATGTGTTATGCAAACATTTTCTCCAAGTCTATGTATATTTATACTCCTTTAGCAATGTTTTTCAAAGAGCAGAAGTTCTTAATTTTTCTGAAGTCCAATTTGTCAATATTTTCTTTGATGGATCACGATTTGGCTGTTGTATCAAAGACTATTTTGCCTAACCCAAGGTTGCAAAGATTTTCTCTTATGCGCTGACCATTTCCAGTATTGTTTATTCCTTTAAACATACTTACCCTCTGGTGTCATTTCCTTTTACCTAAAGTACTTCCTTCACATTTCACATAGAGCAATTCTTTCAGCTTTCAGGTGTTCTTTTGTAAAAAAATATTTATTTCACCTTTGTTTTTGAAAATATTTTCCTTAGCTATCAATTCTAAACACATTTTTTTTTCTGTTCATACTTTAAAGGGACTGCTTCACTGTCTTCCAGTTTGCATTGTTCCTGATGAGAATTCTGCTATAATTCTTATCTTTTTTTCATCTGTGTTGAATGTCTCTTTTTTTCCTCTGGATGCTTTTAAGATGATTTTTTCTTTATCATTGCTTTTAAACATTTGATTATTATTTGTCTTGGGGTAGTTTCTTTTTGGTTTACACTATACTGTGTGTGCTTGAAGTTTGTTAAGCTTCTTGAATCTGGGTTTTCATCAAATTTGGAAATTTTTCATTGATAATTTCTTTAGAGGCTTTTTTTTCTGTCCCCCTCTCTTCCTTCAGAACCTCCAATTAAATTAGGCGGCTCGAAGTTTACCCACAGCTAACTAATCTGTTTAATTTTTAAATACTCTTTTTCTTTGTGTGCTTAACTTACTTTCAATGTCTATGTCTTCAAATTCACAAATACTTTCTCCTGCAATGTCTAATCTGCTGTTAACGCCTATCAGTGTATTTTTCATCTTAGAATCGTAGCTTTCATTTCTGAAATTTGTTTTCATATATCTTCCTTGTCTCCTATTTTGATTACATGCCAGCTGTTGTGAATTTTACCCTTTTAGTTGCTGGATATTTTTGCATTTCTATATATATTTTTGATCTTTGTTCCTGGGTGCAGTTGAGTTACTTGAAAGCTGTTTGATTCTTTCAGGTCTTACTTTTAATCTTTATCTGGTGGGACCAGAAAAGGGTAAGGTCTAAGACTAATTGCCCCCCAGTAACTGAGGCAATGCCTTTCTGAGAGTTTCACCTGAGAGAACAGGGGTTATTCCTGGAGATCGTCCTATCTATCCCTTTCAGGTATGCACCTTCCTCACGTTGTCATTTCTTCACAAGCAGGTGCTGATAGGTGTTCTGCCAAATATTTGAGGATAGCCATCTGCAAATCTCTGGAGCTTTTTTTCTTTTATATGCAATCCTTGCCTCTCTGGTCCTCTGCTCTGCAAATTGTAGCTTTCTTGGCCTCCTTGGAAACACAGCTCCATCTCCTTAACTCAAGAACACACTGATTTGTCTGGGTCCCCCACTCTGTGCTGTAGCCTAGAATCCCTCTCCAACCAGCAAGCTGGAGTAATTGTGAGACTCACTTCACTAGTTTGCCACCTTTCGGGGATCACTGTCCTTTATTGCCTGATGTCCAATGTCTTAAAAACCATTGTTTCACATGTTTTTTGTTTGTTTGTTTGTTCTCAGAGAAGAGAGTAAATTCAGGCCCTGTAATTCCATCTTGGCTGGAAGCAAAAGTCCTTGTATGATCAAGTTTTGATAAAAGAAACCATGTAAAGAGGGGTTCGGAAATTGGTGCTTTCTAGGCACCAGACCCCCCAATATGCCCTTTGCATGTATCATCTCTCTCCAACACTCGGGGGTGGTGATGCTATCCCTGCTTTACAGAGCAGGTGACTGAGGTTCCAGGACTTTGAAGGAGCTGGCCAGGGTCACAGAACAGGAATGTGAGTACAGGTCTGTCTGATTATACCTTGCCCTCCTACCTCACCACCTTGCTTGTTCACTGAAGAGCCAGAATGAATGAATGAATGAACAAAGTGGTAGGATGAAGAGAGTGAACACATGCATGCCTGTTGGTACCCTCATTTCTGATAAATAATAAAAAATATCAGTGCTGGGCCGGCCGAGTGGCTCAGTTGGCTACAGCATGAGCGCTGAGCGACAGGGTCTCTGGTTCGATTCCCACATGGGCCAGTGAGCTGCGCCCGAGCTGAGCTGCCGCTGAGCTGGTGAGAACACGTGCTCTTGACAACAAGGTTGTCGGTTCGACTCTTGCATGGGATGGTGGCTACTTCACACCCCCCCCCGCTGCCCCACCCAACAAATAAGATTGAACACAGCACCTTGAGCTGAGCAGCCATAAGCTGCTGACTGGCAGCTGGATAGCTCAGTGTGCAACAAGGTTGCCAGTTCGACTCCCGCATGGGATGGTGGACTACGTCGCCCCCCCCCCCCCCTCCTGCCACAACTAGATTGAAAGTGGCGACTGGACTTGGAGCTGAGCTGCACCCTCCACAACTAAGATTGAAGGACAACAACTTGACTTGGAGCTGATGGGTCCTGGAAAAACACAATGTTCCCCTTCTCCAACTCCCCAACACTGTTCCCCTCCCCAATTCCCCAATAAAATCCTTAAAAAAAATACAACTTCAAAAAAAATGCCAGTGCTGGAAGAGAACACCTGTAGATCATCTTGACCCATTTTAGAGGTGTAAGGAAGGCGAATAATTTACCTAAAGCCCCACAGCCAGGGATCAGTCCTGAAATTAAATCTCTCTTGCTCTTCTTATTCAATGGAGGCTCGTAAAGCAAGAACAGCATTCCAATAATATGTATGCGTGTGTATATAACGTTTGGCTTTAAAGATGTGTTCAAACATGTCTCTTTCACCTGGGCTTGCAAAACAGTCAGGTTTTATTTGGACAAATTAGGTTTGAGTGCGTGGTGGAGCTCTGGGCGAGGGGAGAGAGGTCAGAGCTAACGAGGAGAAAGATAGCAGGGATGTTGGGTTAGGCTGTGTCGGGGCTTATTTAGAGAACAGGCTCCGTCCACTTTCCCCCGCAGCTGTAACTTAATCTGGAAGGCTCTCCTCCCAGACTCACTCCAGGCTGCTCTCAGTTGGCAGATCTGCTAGGGGACTGTTTTCTTAGAGAGCCTGTTTGGAAGCGAAAGCATTAAAAATATCTTGCATTAAGGGGCCTTTTGGTTCAGGCTGAGAGGGACCTAGTGATGATCATGAATTTGGAGTGAGAGCAAGTCCCATCTGTGTTCCAGTGGTGTATTAATTAGGACTCTTTCTGTCGTAAATTATAAAATCCAATTCAAATTAGATAAAAAAATAAATGTGTGTGTTTATGTATACATACATTATATATACTATATATGTTGTATATTATATGTTATACATTATGTATTATACACATAATCTGTTCACGTGACTGGGAAGCCTGAGGTGGACTACTTTCAGATAAGCTGAATCCACCTGTGTCTATTCCCTTTCAAAACAATGTTACCATTGCCATTACAAACTTAATTTGTGGTTGTTTTAGGGGAAAAAATGAAAATATATTAAAAAGTAGGAAAAACATAAAAAGCACTCCACACCAGTCATCCAGAAGTAACCAGCCTTTTGTTGCTGAGTTTGTTTTTAAAAAGCATCCTTAAGAGTGATAGGTAAATGTTGTCGATTTTTATGTTTGCCTTTTTTTTTTTCTGATTCTAAAATCAATAAATACCCATGGTCGAACATTTGGGAAAGAGGGGAAAGTGCACAATGGAAACAATTGATCAGAATCCGACGAACAAGAACCTCATTTCTGTTAACTTTGTGGGACTTGCTTTAAACTGTGTACTTTCTTTTTGTGTGTGACATACACTGTATATCATGCATCCTAATATGAATATATACTATAATTTATAAACATGTAATTTTTTATATTCAATTATCCTATATATTCAATTATTCATATATTACTTAATATGTTTAAGTTATATTTAATTATTCAATATATATTAGTTTGACTATATATTCAATGCATATATATTTTATACACACACACACACACACACACACACACGCAAACGGTCTGACAATTAAGTTCGCAAACTCATCCTAGAAAAGGTGCTACACACCTCATTGCTGAATATCGTATTACCCTTGACGTCCTGAATATCATCAAAATATTCTTTTCAATATTTCCTTTATCTTCAGGTAAAGAAAGAAGTCATTGAGGGTCAGATCAGGTGAGTAGGGTGGGTGTTCCAATACAGTTATTTGTTTACTGACTAAAAATTCTCTCACAGACAGTGCTGTGTGAGCTGGTGCATTGTGGTGATACAAGAGCCATGAATTGTTGGCAAGAAATTCAGGTCGTTTTCATCTAACTTTTTCACGCAGCCTTTTCAGCACTTCCAAATGGTAAACTTGGTGAACTGTTTGTCAGTTGGTACAAATTCCTAATGAATAATCCCTCTGATATCAAAAAAGATTAGCAACAGTGTTGCAACAAGTTTGCGAACTTAATTGTCAGACCATGTGAGTGTGTGTGTGTGTGTGTGTGTGTGTGTGTAAACAATAACATTGGATCATTTAGGAATCTCAGGCAGAAGGCAACAGGTTTTGATGTCACCTAATATCTACTAGTAGGTAACCATTTGTCTTTCTCCATTTAAACAAAGCCCAGTAACTCAGGTCATTGAATGCCATTTTATAGTTAGAAAATAACTTCTCAACTTCCTGAATAGTAGAAGTAGGTCCTCTGCCTCTCTCTGAAGCTCTGCTTTTGTGGTTTTGTGCCCTCTATGTTCCAGCGAGTGCCCTGCCACCATCCCCACCCTGTGTAAGTATTTCTACTATTGCCGACCAGGACTGGGACCTAATGGTTATGTTTTAGGAGCTATCCATGTGTCCAGGTAGCAGTGAGTGTTAAGTAGGATTTAACCAGCCAGTGCTCTGCTCATATTCAGCAACAGCCCGGAAAAAAACCCTTAAACTTCTCCACTGACACCACTAAAGAGATAATGGAGCCCCAATTGTGTTTCATTTTAAAGGTATACGAAGACATCTTGCTCTTGTAAGTTTGGAGACCATCTGCTCATATTTGGACAAATTTGGCTTGGTGGTAAGGCTAGGGTTATAGCCAGTTAAGCCTTGCACTATTCTTTTAAGGACTCTTCTTGGGAGGAATATTGGTTAAGAATGCTCTCTACATCTCTGCTCCCCACTGGGCACGTAAAGAGCTGCCGTGTCAAGGGGCAAAGGTGGACCAGCTTTCAATAGCCCTGCCCCATGGGATGAAATAGGCCTTCCACAAATCCCTTTTGATCTTTCTGCTTACATGGGAAGATCCCACTTGTTACCACTCTGTTTTTAACACCTCTCTAGCACTTGCTAATCTCTCTTTTTTAGCAGCAAGGAGTCTTCAAACAGAACTTACAGCAAAACCCGTTATCTGACCAGCAACATGGAATAGCCTGGTATGACTATTTCACTCACTCTAAGGTGCCATGAGTGTAGGATGCACCGTTATTCTTTACATACCTCTAATAAAGAAGCAAAAATATTCCAATGAATTGTAAAAGGCCATTCATTGTAAGTTATACCCCAATTCTGAATTTGCTTAAATGTACAAAAAAAAATAGACAAATAAAACAAATATAAACTAACAACAAAAAACCCCTGTATATCCTATTAATGACAAAATTCAATAAATTCAACATTGTCATTGTTTTTGTAACATGACTGCTTTCTATTTATGACTGGTGACAAGGAATTTCCATTTAAAGTGGTTACATAAATTAGCTTTAGAAATAAATGTTTATTAAATAAAATTTTAAATACAAAATAAAATATTTAAGTAAATGTACTAAAATAAAATTTTAATGAGTAATTAAATTTTACTTAACAAAAATTGCTGTAAATTAAATTAAATATTTAATGTTTATTAAATAAATGTATTTATTTATTTAAAGGAATTCTGAAGCAAATTGTAGTATTACTGGTACAAATACTATATGCTGCTTAATGAACAACTAAAGATTGGGAAACCCCACAACAAATTATTTGGCAAAAGCTTGGGCACTGTGTAATTTCCAAGCATTTGTTGATATTGGGGGACAGTTTCTTGTGAGCGGACATCCCCTAAGTGACAATTTTATTCATTTCCACCTTTCAGTTAGATGGGACAACAGGTCTGAAAAGATGAAGGAATATATGTTCATCACTGAACTTGGACCCAGCTCCAGGAATCCAGCTGTTCCTGTTCTTGGGGAGAAGTCAGCCATGTAGCATGTCCCTAAGTTGCTCTTCTTCTCCTCTTCCTTTTCTGGGACCAAAGTCTTAGCCACACTGTTCAGTACATCATTCAGATAGAATTTCTTGCTGGCCCAAACCCAAGAGATAGTTTATGTACAAGTAATTTTTTACCATCATTTAACCATTCTTGAATTCTGAATTTTGATTCATCCATTTGTTGGCTGGAATACACATTCAAGCAATTTGTTTTTCAAGAAGGTTACATAAGAAAATGTGGGGGTTTTTTTCAAATCCTTAAATGTATAAGAATGTTTTCATTTATTGCTTTATTAATTAAAAACAGTTTGGCTGGGTATAAAAATCATGGGTCACAAATTTTATCTTTTAATATTCCTTTAATTAATTAACATCTTTTAATATTCACAAATTTTATCTTTTATTATTCCTTTTGGGGGACACTCATTTTCTGCAGAGAAGAAATGTTAGTCTTTTGAAGGTAAAATGATTCTTTTAATGTTTAATATTTTTTGTCTAGAGTCTTATAGGATTTTTACTTTACCTTTGGGATTCAAAGCCAGAATTCAGCCAGTTATTGTCATCTTTTCATTATTTTATATATAATGTGGTGATGCTTTTCAAGATACATTCTGATGATTTTTTAAACTCTGGGATGTTTCTTTCTGTTGTATCTTTGATTAATGCTGGAGCTACAATGACTGCCTCTTGGGATGGTTATTATAAATAATTGAGATTTTTTTCTTTCATAGTACAGTTAGGATGACTCCTGGAATTACACTAAATGCTCAAACTTTTAACACTCATTTCTGTTTCCTTCATGGTCATTTGGGAATAGTTGGGCTTCTTATTTGTATAAAGGTCATATTAATTTATAAATTGATGTTGTCCACGGTTTTTTTCAACAGATCCCTAGTATGTCCAAGAAAGGACTGTTTATCATCTCCCAAAACACATGAGACATCTCCAACTCAACGATAGAGGCTTGAGATTTGACCTGACTCTAGGAAAGCACCAGAATTTTGGTCTCATCAAACCAACAGCAGAGTCTCATGAAACATTTTGAGACTAGAGATAGGCATGCGTTCTGAATTTTCAGTGAGTGAGAAGGCATACACATTCAGCAACTAATAAATTCTTTCTTTTTACAAGTGCAATTAGGCTTACTAAGCAAACGTAAACAGGATAAAAGAGTATCTCTTAAGAGAGGAAGAACTTTTTTCAAGCAGTTATTAAAGACCCATCTACAAATTACATATATGTTAATTATAAATCAAGTACTCTAGAAACACTCATTGATAAATGATTTCTGTGTAAATTATAAATCACATAAGAGAGCTCATTCACAAAACAATCTGTGCACTCATTACAAATCAAGCAACTTAAGTGTACATGTATACAATTGGCATATGTGCTAATTACAAAGGACACTTTAGCAACTCTTATTTACAAATTAAATATGTGCTCACTGCCCACTCACTACTTTGGCAAAGTCTATGCACCAATGATTTTCATCCTAATTACACAGCAAATAATTTGAAACTCCTTTGCAAATAATCCATGTGCTAATTACACAACACTTGAGAAACACTAATTTATAAATTATTTATGTGCTAATGACATATAAAACACCTTAGAAACCCCCAAATACAAATGATTTATGTTTAATTACACACCAGACACTTCAGGAACACCCATGTGAAAATGATTTATGTGCTAATTACACCAACATTTAATTTCAAAAATGTCAAACAACAAATTACTTGTATGCTAATCACAAACCTGAACACTTACTTGCAATTGATTTATGAACTAATTATTAGTTGTTCTTATCTGTTTCCTTTAAGGATCTACTGTCATCGATAGATTGACAGCTTTCTTCCGGTTGATACTCATTATGAATATAAATAAAATTTGATTCCATAATGAAAAGGTTTTAGGACCCTCTCTTTACCCTCCCTTCCCCCCTTGATCCTGCCCAATTATTGATTATGTGATTATAGATCCCATTTGGGGGTGCCGTGAATCTGAAGAACCATCTCTCAGAGCAGGCTCAGAAGCATTTTCCAGAGTAAGAATATTTTCTTCCATTTTGTTTGGAACCATCTGGTAAAATTAATAAATGAAGTCCAGGTGCTTATTATCCACTCACTCTATGTATCAGTCTTTCACATTCAAGAGGGTTATTGCTGTCCTCAATTTATTTACACATAAATATCATTATTTTGCCTATCGCAGCCACTCCATGCCCCCTCAAGCATGTCATAGCTTACAAAAGGTTTCCATATTCATTATCTTATTGGACTTGCATCTCACAAAAGAGGGAGAAATCAAGAACAGGAATTAGAATTTCCAATTTTGCAGATGGGAAAACTGAGGCTGATGATAGTGAAGCCCTATTTCTCCCGTCAGACCTCGGTCCCAAAGGCTGCCAGACTTCATAGCTCCTGGTCCTTCTGCCTGGTCTCCAATTAGCATTTCCTCCACAAGAAAACCTCAAGCTGTCATCCTCCCAGAAGCTTCCAGAACCAAAACACCCCCACTGCTCATCGGCCCCACCCTTTTCTGCTATCCCATCCCATCCCTTCTCCTCTCCCTCAACCGCAGGTCCCTGGCTCTCCCTCCACGCCAGGCTGGCATTCCAAACCTCACTGGGGGCCCGGCAATGCTTCTCACCTCTTTAAGAGTGAAAATGTATATCCCAGAGATTGCGGCTTAATTGACTGATTAATAACAGAAAACCTAATTGAATGCTCCCAGCTTGCATGTACGATGTCTTAATGTTAGAGCCTTGGGAATAAACGCACAGCAGGGGAGTCTGAACTGCAGCACAAGAGCTAGCACTTTCAATTTAAGAGTCAATCTCATTATACAAGAAGCTGTTCCCTTTATCCCCCTGGAAAAGCTCACGCTCTCAAACCAGATTCCCCGTGTACCAGCATCCTCAACTCCATCCTATCTGTGGGAGATGCAAATGGAAGGCTGTGTTCATTCCCTCTCTCTCTCTCTCTCTCTCTCTCTCTCTCTCCTCTTTATTATTTGTTCTCCCCGCTGTATAATCTGAGCAGATCAGCAAATATTCATGAGATGCCACCTTGAGGTCTATGAGGAGTGTAGACATGGGTCCTAGGAGGTGATGTGAACTTGGCATTTGCCAGCACTGAAGGATGACGGAGGCAGTGAGACGCCTCTGCATCAGGCCTCTGGCTATAGCCTGCTTTTCTCAGATTTCTCCTTCAGGCCAGGCCGACTGGAAGTCTCCTGGTGCTCACAGAGCTGAGGCAGATGTGCTGGGCTGGGAGCGATGAGGAAGGCATTGGTGAGGCCTCCTGGGACCTCAGCCTGTGCTCCTTCCAGATGCTGGTCAGTCACAGCATCTCTGAGGCAGGGCTGAGGCCTCCTGGGTGTCTACATCCATCATCTCGGGCTGCCACAGCAGAGTACCACAGGCTGGATGGCTTATGCAACAGATATTTATTTTCTCACAGTCCTGGAGGTTGGATGTCCAAGATCAAGGTATCGGAGGCTTGGTCTCTCTCCTTGGCTTGCAGACAGCCACCTTCTCTTGGTGTCCCCTGGTGGTCTTTCCTCTGTGCACGCACCCCTGGTGTCTCTGTGCATGTCCCATTTTCCTCTTATAAGGACACCAGTCAGATTGGATTAGGGCCCACCCTCATGGCCTCATTTTAACTTAATCACCTTCAAATACAGTCACATTCTGAGGTACCGGGGGTTAGACTTAAACATATGAATTTTGCGGGGACACAATTCAGCCCAAAACAGCATTTCCACTTGTATAGTTCCAACACTCCTGAACCTCACATGCCCAAACCCAGCCTTATGACTTTCTGCCCCTGCCCAGCCCTGGTTTCCTGTCATCTTCCCCAGCTGGACAAGTGCCAGGAACACAAGCCAGAGGGCTAGGACATGTTCTTGTCCCTCTTGTTCCCTCACCTCCTGCCCTATCCATCTCTAACCCCTCCCATGGACCTGATCCCCCAAACACCACAGCCCCAAGCCCAAGCCCCCTCCATCTCCTCCCTGGACCTTGGCCGTAGCTCCCAGCTGCCTCCCTGTGCCCCACCTTGCACATCTGACTGCGTGTCCCCACCCCAACTCAGACACACCACCTTGCCCTCTCTTCCTCCACCAGCACTGATGTCGGTCACATCACTGCCTCCTAGTGGGTCTGTGAGGTACAAGTCACTTCTCGGCCTCCTCTGCCTTTCCTGGGTATTGCTATGGGCTGAATAGCATTGTCCAAAAGTGACATATTACAGCCTCAATGTGACCGTGTTTGGAAATAGGCCTTTAGGAGGTAATTAAGGTTAGATGAGGTCATAAGGGTGGTGAGGTCATAATAGGACTAGTGTCCTTATAAGAAGGGACACCCCAGAGGTCTCTCTCTTTCCACACATACACACCAAGGGAAGGCCATGTGAGGACACAGTGAGAAGCAGGATATCTGCGAGCCAGGAAGAGAGTTCTCACCAAGAACCACCTTGGCTGGTACCTTAATCTTGGGTTTCCAGCCTCCAGGTCTATGAGAAAATAACTTTCTGTTGTTCAAGCCACCCAGTTCGTGGTATTTTCTTATGGCAGTCCAAGCTAAGACAACACACACACACACACACACACACACACACACACACACACACAAAGGTC
>NW_017731425.1:4305686-4312006 GCF_001890085.2 Hipposideros armiger | reverse complement strand
TGTGTGTGTGTGTGTGTGTGTGTGTGTGTGTGTGAGAGAGAGAGAGAGAGAGAGAGAGAGAGAGAGAGAGAGAGAGAGAGAGAGAGGTGAAAGGAGATAAACAGGCAAAGAAGAGCATAGAATGAAAGAGAAAAGAGAGAAGAATGAATGACGAGGGCTGAGAAAGTAAAATGGAAATACAGAAGATGACAGAAGATGAGAAGAGAAGGGAGGAGAAAAGAGAAGGAAGAAAGAGTGAAGAAATTAGAGGCGAGGAAGAAGACACAGGGACAGAGAAATGAAGGAGAGAATATAAGGGAAATGAGGAAAATTGTCAGAGAAAAGAGGAGAAAAGGAAAAAGAAAAACAGCGAAGAGCTAAGAGAGAAGGGGAAAAAGGAGGAGAAAGAGGAAAGAGGAAATAAAATAGAGAAGTGATTTGGGAGAGAGAAAAAGAGAAAGAAAGATAAGCCTGAGAAAGAGAAAGGGGCAAGAGAAAGATAAACAGAATGAAAAATGGGAGAGAAGGGAGGGGCTTTCAGAGCCCTGCCCAGGGGTCTCACAGGCACGCCAGGATTTTCATGACCATTAAGGCTGGCACTTCTCAGGGGAAACCCTGAGGCCCTGAGACAGCTAGGGGAGGTGCCCAGGATCCAGTGAATTTGTCCCCTCTGCCTTCAGCATCGAAGTACTCATAGGACAACTTGAAACGTGGCTGGCTGCAAATCCATTGAGCTCTCTGGTGGCCCTCGGGAATACCTAATGTAAAGGGCTAGTAGCAAAGAGGACTTGTGTCATCACCTTTCTATGAGATCGTACGTATCTGCAAGTGGGCTAGGCCTACGCCCTCCACCGATGGCCCAGGCCCCTCATCAATCCATCTGTGCCCTACCCTGGCCCCCATCCCATGGGGCCGACTAGAGGGGAAGGACACTTCACCTCCAAAGTAAAGGAATCCTCCAGCTTCTCAGAGATCTGACGTCATTGATAGTTGCCAAGTATGGATTTCAAATGATTTACAAGGCGTATTATGTCTCCATTTGGATGATCTCCTCAAAGAAAGGGACTCTGGCATAGTGTCCCTATTACATAAATCTCTTAGTGTGTTCTATGAGGCAGGGTACGTAATAATTGCATTAAAACAGCAACTAAATTTAACATTAAAAGACAGAGAAATCTGATTCCTTGTCTGCTGCTTTTCAAAATAATATTTGTACCCTATTACTTGGGGCTGGGGGGGTGGGGAGAAGATTTCAGAAACTTCTTTAGAAAAGTAAAAAGAATCACACCATAGGACTACTACTGTGGGAATTCAAAAGAAAAAAATTTCAATAGAGGAGAATTTTCTGGCATTGGAAGTAAAATCTTGCATGAAACTTTCTAGAGGCCTGAGCAAATAAAAGAATGAATGAATAAATAAAATGAATGAATTAAAAAAAGAAGCTGCAAAACTCTTATAAGAACATGTCCTTAATGTTGACCAAATATTCTGAACTCTGAAAGAAATTTATCAGGTTGGGACTTTACAGACCGAAAGAATGAATTCATGAGCAGTCCCCTCAAAGGAGCAAAATTCAAAGGAATGTTGTATAATCACATCCTCTCAATAAAGACAATTCTGCAAAAAATGTATTCTTTCTGTGGTCTAATTCTATTTCTCACCACTCCTTGCTAATGTGCTTTTTCTTGCTGCTTTGTTCTTAGCGGCTCAACATTCCTAGTTTGTGATTTGCGGGGGAAACGGAAGCGAAACCGTTAAGAACAGTGAGAAAGATACCAGTTTGTACCAAAATCTTACGTAAGGATTTTAACTACATTTTTTATCATAAATATGTAATAAAATATATTATAGAAAACATAATAGAATATATGTGTGGACATATATGTATGTGTGTGTATACATGTGTCTGTGTGTCTACTTTGTTCTTTAAGGCTCATTTGGCTGGCGGAGCAAAGCAAAGAAATAATCTAAGTGACTACTTGTTCATTAGGAAGCACTCAATTTTGAAAAAAAAAAAAAGAAAAATTCAATGAGAAAACATATTAATCCTTCAATTAACTCTGCATACTGATAAAGGCCTTTGGCTGGGCAGACCACACACCCAGGGCCTCCCTCTGCTGGTGCCAGCCACAAATGAGCTCCCTACCCCCACCCCCACNATCTGAACCAGGGCCCTGCTGCTCAGAGCTGGCGTTCCCAAGCCAGCTCCTAACCAATGCGCCATGTGTTCAGCCCCTAACCTTTTTTGATGTCAGAGAGATTATTCATTAGTAATTTGTACCAACCGGACAAACAGTTAACCAAGTTGATTATTTGAAAGTGCAGAAAAGGCTGTGTGAAAAAATTAGATGACCTAAACTTTTCACCAACAATTCATGGCTCTTGCATCGCACCAATGCACCAGCTCACACGGCACTGTCTGCGAGGGAGTTTTTAGCCAGTAAACAAATAACTGTAATGGAACACCCTCCCTAAGCACCTGATCTGGCCCCCAATGACTTCTTTCTTTACCTAAAGATAAAGGAAATATTGAAAGGAAGACATTTCTATGACATTCAGGACATCAAGGGCAATACGACGACAGCTCTGATGGCCATTTCAGAAAAAGAGTTCCAAAATTGCATTGAAGGGTGGACTAGGCACTGGTGTCAGTGCATAGCTTCCCAAGGGAAGTACTTCATAGGTGACCATAGTGATATTCAGCAATGAGGTGTGTAGCACTTTTTCCAGGATGAGTTCGCCAACTTAATTGTCAGGCCTCAAATATTTGCATCCAGCAATTTGTGTCTTTTACTCTAGGTAAGTTATACCTCAATCACAAGTAAAAAAGAAAGAGAAAGGAGCAACACGACCTCATATGTAAGCCCCGACTGGTGAGTGGGCAATGCAGGGTGCCTATTATTGTGCCCATTTGGCTGATGAGAAAAGGGAGGCTAAAAACGGTGAAGCGGTACGTGGCTGCAGTGACAGAGCAAGGTACATAATCCAGTGCCATTTGGTGAAGCCTAGTAATGGACGCCCTCTGCCAAGCCTGGTGCTGGACGATGGGGTCATGATGCATGGGGACCGGGCGGTCCTCCAGGCGGAGCACAGGCCCAACAAGTAAACAGGTATTTACAACACAATGTGGTCCACACTGTGATGGGTTTCAGTGAGGGCAAGAGAGCACCAAAGGGCCACCCAGCAGCCCAGGATGCCAGGAAGAGGAGGGTTCTGAGCCCAGACGTGAGGCATGGCCAGACAGGGTCTGCATTTGGACCCACTCTCCAAGTCCGTCCAGGGAAGTCTGTAGACTCTGCTCCTTACAATGTGGTCCACACACCAGGAGCACCCGTGTCACTTGGGAGCTCTCTGAAAATGCAGGATTGTGGGCAATCAAGACACACTGCATCATGCCTACTGCATCAGAACTGGCATTTAAAAAAATATATTTTAGTGGGGAATTGGGAAAGGGAGCAGTGTTGAGGAATTGGGGAAGGGGAACATTGTGTTTTTTCCAGGACCCATCAGCTCCGAGTCAAGTTGTTGTCCTTCAATCTTAGTTGTGGAGGGTGCAGCTCAACTCAAAGTCCAGTCACCGCTTTCAATCTAGTTGCAGGAGGGGGGCTGGGGGGGTGCTTAGCCCACCATCCCATGCGGATGTCGAACCGGCAACCTTGCTGTTAAGAGCATGCGCTGTCACCAGCTGAGCCATCTGGCCGCCCGTTGGCAGCTCAGTGGCAGCTCAGCTCGGATGCAGCTCACTGGCCCATGTGGGAATCGAACCGGCAACCCTGTTGTTCAGAACTCGCACTCTAACCAACTGAGCCACCTGGCTGGCCCAGAAGTGGCATTTTAATAAGCTCCCCTGGGAAAGTGCATTCCTGCCAGAAAAGTGCTGATCTTGGTTTTTAGGAGGACATGGGGAACCAGGAAGGGCTGTGAACCAGGAGGGGTGCACCGTCTTGAACGACTAAATCCCCCTCTCTCTACCCTGGCTGCAAACACTTTTGAACACCCAGCCTAAGATGCCCACTCAATCCCCAATGACCCCAGGTAACCAGGTCCCCGGGACTGTGTGTCTACACTCACCTCCCCACCCAGCAGGTCTGCCTGCCCTCAGCAAATGTGTGAGCCTGTGATGGGACAATTAGCCGCTGATTGGAAAATGGGCTGCTTACCTGCGACAAAGGAGGCCTTCTCTTGTCTGAGGCCTTGGACAAAGAAGGCTTCCAGGTGGCTAATTACCTGATAGGTAGCAAGACTCTCACCTACTGAGCCTTTTAGCTCAGTTAATAAAGCAATTTGTGGGGCCTTTTGTCCTTCCCTTGTTGTGATTTCTTGGTGGACACAGGTTTTACAAACCGAGAAAGTTATACACAGCCAGCGTACTGCAGAGTTCAGCAACTAGGAGGGGGAGGAGAAGTACCTGAGGCTCTCCCGGCTCTTCCCCAGGAGCAAGGCCACTGCAGAACCTGGCACCTGGGAAAAGGTGAGGGCCCTCCTGATTTTGAACAGTCTGTAGATCCAACAGGGTGTGTGAATACTTGCATATACCGTTGCAGATGATCCCAAGAACTAATTTAAACAAGGTCGTATATGTAAAGAGCCTTAATAAAATGTAAAGCCCATTTAAATGACTGTGGTTATTTTTTTAGACCAGATCATTGAAATTTAATGGGGACATTTTTATTTCAAACTACATACACTCAAACAACTAGGGTGTCCAGCCATTCCATTTGGCCCGAGGCTCAAGGGTTTCCTGGGACATGAGACTTTCAGTGCCAAAATCAGGACAGTGCCAGGAAAACCAGAACAGTTGATCACTCTACTTAACAATTCTTGTTCCAGGCACTGGGAATACAGCTATGAGCAAGACTCAAAGGACTTCCCTCATGAAGCTGATGGTCTAACGGAGAGAAAAGAAGAGAAACAAGTGAACAAACGAAATAGATACCGGTGATACGTGTTATGCTAGAAACAGAGAAAGAATTGTGGTGGGGTGGTCCAGTGACATTTTCTGACACCTGATACCTTACAAGTATCAGCCACTTGAAGAGCTGAGTATGTGGTGGTTAAGAGAGAGTGAAGTGGGAATTCCAAGAAGATGCCGCAACAAGTACAAAGGTCCTGAGGCAGGGGAATGTTTGGTGTGTGTAAGAAGCTGGTGTGGCTGGCTGTGTGTGTGTGTGTGTGTGTGTGTGTGTGTGTGTGTGTGTGTCTACTGGAGGACAGTGTGAGGAGATATGTTTGAGGCTGAAGAGGTGAGCAAAAGGCGTCATGACTGTACAGAACTCATGGGCCAAGGCAGGAGTTTGAATTCTCCTCTCAGTGCAATAGAAAAGCATTAAAGGGTTAACCCTGCTATTGCTTTTACTAACTTCACAACTCTAAGTACTTTTGCTCATTAATTCTTAGTTTCCCATCTTTTGTAACAAGTGCATTATAAGTCTATATCTCTGCCATTAAGTACAGCTATACCTGCATACTGTTGTATGTTTCTATTGTCGTTCAGGACTAAATATTTGATACAGTCCATTACAATGTCTTTTCTGACAGTCAGGAAGAATTCTAAACATATGGTGAGGAGGAAGGTGCCTAACTTTATGGCCAAAGAACTATATGCAGGTTCTCTCAAGTACACTGAGACTTGCCCAGCAGCCTGGTACATGGTAAAAATTCCATACGTGCCTGAAAGTATTTTCTATTCTCTAACTATGTTAGGGCAAGCAATGATACACATCAAGTTCTCCCATTTTGTTCAAATCTCCTATGTCCTTATTAACTTTTTGTCTCCTTGAGCTATCATCCATTTCTGAGATCCACACTAAACATTTCTCATGGTGACTGAGGATTTGTCTATTGCCTTCTATCAATTCCTTAAAATATATTTTGAGATTTTGTTGTAAGGGACATCTAAACTCAAAATTGTTCTCTTGCTGGCACTTCTTGCCTTCAAACTTTATGTGACGATCCTCTTTATCCCTAATAATTTGTCTGATATCAATATTGCTAATAGGTTTTCTTTTAGATTACTCTTTATCTGGTTTAAGTTTTTATTAACATATCCTTTACTTCCAATGATTGGTTTCCTTTTATCTTAGATGAGTATTTTATAAACAGTATATAGGTTGATTTTCTTTTTAATTTTGTCTTAATTCAAACTAAGAGTCTATTTAAACCCACAGTTTAAATAAATGTACAATCATGGTGATTTCTGGTATATTTTGACCTGTTCTTGCTTCTCCTTACTTGCTTTCTACTGTGTGATATTTTCCTTACAATCTTTCCCCTCTCTGCCACTCTGCCATGTTCTTAAGGAAGTGTATGTGTGTGTGTGTGTGTGTGTGTGTGTGTGTGTG
>NW_017731425.1:4290382-4303521 GCF_001890085.2 Hipposideros armiger | reverse complement strand
CCCCCCCACCCCCACCCCCCACAGCCCAGGGCCAGGCGAGCAGCAGCCTGCTAAGTGTCTTATGGCAGGTGCTTTACCTTAATAACTCCACAGTGCAATTACGCAGGAATGTGTCCAAGCCTTTTTTCCAAACTATTTATACACTCAGCATTTACCCAATTGGGGGAGGTGGGAGGGCAGGTTAAAAAAAAAGAGAGAGAGATTTGAACCTCATGAGACTTATTTTTCGTCCTAATATTTCTTAAGGGAAATGGGGTGGGTTGGTGGCAAATTGTCCTGTATTGAGAGCATGCTGTGTGCCAGGCACCACACTGGGGTCTTGATAAGCAGCCCCTCATTTAATCCTCATAACACCCTCCATGGTGGGGATCCCATAACATTTCACGGATGAGGAAACAGGCTCAGAGAGGTCCTGGCAGTTTCCCAAGGTCACTCAGCTCGTGCAGATAGGATGGGGAAACGGGTCTGTGTGCCCACAGAGCCTGTGGCTTTTTGCATGGCACCAAGTTTTCTCCCAGTACCCAGGGTAATGTCACCGCATCATTTTATCAGCCTCCTGGGGGCCAGAGTCATGCCTGTGGTTTCAACTCTCTTCTCTAAAAGGCGTCTCCCCATCTAATGTCTCTGCTCACTCTCAGAACTCCAACCCAGTTTTTCTAGACTTCCCAAAGGCAAGGGGGTTTGGGCGCATGAGGCTGGATGTTGAAGGGGGTCTCCCAGCCCTGAGAATCTGTGAAATACTCACAAAACCACAAGGACTTTCATAAAAAGGCAATTTCTGCAGCACGCAGGGGGGGATAAAAGCCACGATATTTTCCCATTCTTTTTCTTCAGAACTTGATGAAAACATGAGACCATGCACAGGCAGGAAGCAGAAAATGATCATTTCACAGCAGGCAGCCGCTGCGCCAGTACACAGTGTGCCATTGAGCGGGAGGAGGGTATCTGGGCCGGTGCCTCTGAGGGATGGTCTTCTCTTCTCAGCTCGGTGGGGTCCCTTCCCCTCTCCGAGTCCCCATCGCTCTACAGCCCTCCTGCACTGATGGGCTTGGATGCTCCAAGTTCCCCGGGTAAGGTCAAGGGTCTGCATGAACCTGGCGCTTGGCTGTAGCCCCCACCCCAAGGGGTGGCATTAGGAGTTAGGGGTCCAGCAACACTGACTTCTGAGCAGAGGTGTTCAGCGGGTGCTGGCAGATTCATGTTTGTGTGCCTTTTACTAACTGCTTGAACTTGGCAAAGAACATCACCTCTGGGAAATAACCTCCCTCCTTGACCCGACAAGACTGAGGATGACGGTGAGGGTGCGGACACCATTCCCACCTCAAAGGAACCATTCCACCTTCTACTTCGTGGGAGGGTTAGGCTTCTGCAAAAGACAGTCTTTTTAAAGAATCAAGTCCTACAGCCACGGGTGACACAGGTGGGAGGGTTGGAACCTATTAGCTATGTGACCTTGAGCAACACACCCCTCCTTCCCACATGGTAGGAGTAGGAACATCGATTTCATTGGGCTGTTGGAGAAATGCAAGGATAGCGTGTGGCCAGATGGGCTCGTCCTCTTGTTTTTAGGAGAGTTACACGAGTCTCTGAATGGACTTGTTTACCCAGAAATTCAGATGAAGATGGGGAAAAAGGAAGGAAAAGTTTGGGGAGCTAGATTGGCAGAAGCCTAGAAGTTAGGTGGTCCAGGATTGCCCTGCTCGTGAGTACTGATGGAGAGAACTGGTGAAGTGAGCTGGAGGTCACAGCAAGGCCAGTCTCACAGGCGTGCCACCTCTGCCGTCACTCAGGGCCTGAGGGCCCCAAGTTTGGCTTAATGCTCTGCTGTCGTGCTCTTGAAATTCATATAATGTTTGAACAAGTGCCACCACATTGTCCATTTGCTTTGGGCCCCGCACGCTATGTTGGCTGGCCAGGAGCCTCAGCTTACACAGGTGTTCTATGGCTGCATTTCAGCTTCTACATCTACAAAGCGAGGACATTAGATGGTGACAAAGTGATGTTAATGGTGATGCCTGCGCTCTTCTTTTTTTTTTTTTTAAAGATTTTTATTGGGGAATTGGGGGGATGGGAACAGTGCTGGGGAATTAGGGGAAGGGGAACAGACAAGTTGCTGTCCTTTTGTTCTTCAATCTAGTTGTGGAGGACATTGCTTCACTGGCCCAAGTTGGTACCATCATTGCACTCTTCCCGGGTGAGGCAGATCAGTCGCCGGCTTCTGGACGGCCGCTCACTGCGGCTGCTGGCCGCTCACGCTGGCTGCTGGCTACACACGGTAGCCCATGGCAACCCACTGCCACAGGGGCTGCAGCCCACGCCATCGCCGGCGACCCACGGCAGCCCAGCTCCAGGTTGAGCTGTAGTTCAGCATCTTAGCTGTGGAGGGCAGTGTAACTGGCCCTCGTATGTGGGATCCGAACCAGGGCCCTCTGGCATCCCAAGCGAGTTCTTAACCATCGCGCCACTTGGCCGGCCCGCCTGCGCTCTTCTGAGGGCCTTCCTGGGCTGTGCTGAACACTTCCCTATGCTTAGTATGGTGCTTGGCACTAAACAAATATGTGTTAAACACCCTACTGAGTTTTGGACTCAACGCCAAATGTCCACCTATAGAACAGTGAGGAATTAAATCATAGGGATTTGGAGCCAGCCAGACCTAAGTTCAAATCCTAACTCCTCCACTCATGAGCCATGGCCATGGGCAGATTTCTGTGCTTTGTGGCAGCATGGTGACTTCATGGTTAAATGGGGATGATCACGGTATCACTTTTCAGGGTTGTTGTTGGGGAGTTAAATGAGATCGGGCATGCTGAGCACCATGACAGACACTTTAAGCAACTGTTAAAGTGCATTTGTTCGTTGCTTAAGCACCTACTATGTGCCAGGCACTGTGCCAAGTAGGCTGTGAGCATCCAGTGGTGCACACGACAGATGCAGCCCTGACTCTTGTGGGGCTCCCAGCCTAGATGGGAAGGCAGAAATAAGCAGGCAAAGGCTGCTGGGTAACTGTAGGTAGAGACCAGGGTAGACAGTGGGGGCTCTGTGGGAGGAGGAGGTAATTAATCATGTGACTGTTCCTTCCAACTCAGAAATTAAGCTCTTAGTGAGCAAGAGCCAAGGATTTCAATGTAACACTATCGGGGAAGGGAATGGCTTTCCAGATATTTCTAGAAGATTCTCCCCAACTCCATGCCTGGAGTAGACGCTGAGCCCCTGGCCCAGGAGCCCTTGGACCCCACCCGGGGCTGGCGAGCATTAAGAATAAATAGAAAGGGAAATGAACAAATTATCCTGATAATTTGTTTAAGAAGAGGGGGGGGAAAGGCACCCAAGAAAAATGATATCCAATAAGGCGGTGGGTTTTTAATGAATGTGCGGGTAATGAAATAAACCCGTTTAGGCCACGCTTGGCCCTGATCTTCCCAGGCCTAGATTAAAAAATGGAACATCTGTGATGATTTAATTTACATCTTAATAACAAACAGGCCTCGAGAAACCCGCGGATAAATGCCTTTTATTGCCTGCGTATCTTTTGCACTGCAGCTTGAATGAAAACTCTGGTAATTAATTGTTTTAAGCGATTCTATTAAAAAGTGTCTGCAAGTGCTGTGTGCCGAATGTTTATGCAGGCCGAGCTGCCACAGGAATACAGACAAGCCCAGGAGTGCACACAGAAGAAGTTGCCTTTATTCACTGCCTTAAAGACACGCAGTCCTTTCATTTATTTATTTCTTCCCAAAGAGAGATACGCAAAGCCTGCTCATTTCGCCTCCATTTTTGCAAATCTTAACTGTCAGCCTTCGAGTTGACAAATGGATGGTCCCCTCCCTACCCCCCCCCACCCCCCGAGGTTTATTGAATACGCTCCTCCAATCCACACTGGGAATCGTGGCCACTTTGCTTCCTATTTGCAACCCTCAGGTTCCTACTCTGGAAAATGGGGACATTCCTAGATGGTGGCTGAGCTGTATAAGTCGGGGCCTCTGCTGAAATATCATTTCCAAAATCGAAGCAGGTTGAATAAACCAGGCAAAGGTGCTAACTTCGGAGGGGAAAACTGGGCATGAGGCATGGTTTGTAAAGCTCACTCTGAGGGGCAGGGGAGCAGGCCATGAATGTGCCATAAATAAGCGGCCTCCACAGCCATGGTTCCAGCCCTGGCTGCACATTAGAATCCCCTGGGGAGCTTTTAAAACAAACCCAGGCCCCCGCCTACCCCTCGGAGGTCCTGATTTAATTAGTCTGGGGTGGAGTTCAGGCATCAGGATTTTTTAAAGCTCCCTAGGGGAAACTTTGGGCGGCGAGGATGGCGAATCCTGGCTTCGGATGCGGGCATAGGATTCCCGGACACTTCTGACACAGCTCAGTGCCATGAAGGGAAGAAAATGGGGTCTCGGCGGGGAAAGTCTGAGGAACAATCAGGGATGGCCTCCTTGAGGTGGTGACATCTGGGTTAAGATGTCCACAGTGAGGAGAAGGTGGCCCTGTGCAGATGTGGGGAATTGTTCCAAGCAGAGGAAACAGCACAGGCTTGACTAGAGGGGTGTGCTGGGTGTGTTTGAGGGACAGGGAAGTGGGTGTTTTGCTGGTGGGGGAGATGGCTGTCTCCCCCTAACCCCAACTCCCTAGGCTGGACCAGGGACTCACCCATACTCCCTCAGCTCCCTGGGCGAGCCCATCACAGCCCAGAGCACAGTGGAACATAATTGCCTATGTCTGTACCTGGAATGGGGAGGCGGCTGGATTCTGGATGGCGGGTGAGTCGCATCCCTGATGAGCCATCCTCTTGGCCCCAACTTTAGGGCCATCTCTGTGTGGGGTCCCTTGCCCACATTTTTGTCTTCCTGGCCTCTGTGCCACCCTAGACCCAGCACCCATTGCGGGGTATCTGTACATTTCAGGTCTGAGGAGGGGAGTGAGATCAGCCTTTGAGGGACAGACTCAGGGCCCACTACCTGGCTTCTAGTTTCCATCTCTAGTTCTCACTTTTGAATATGTTTTAAATTCTATTTTAACTTGAACACCAGTCCTCCTGTAAGCAGACTCTTTACAAAAGTGGCAATGTATCTGGTTAACAAACATATGGGGAAAGCTTAGCTTCGATGGGAATCAGAGAAAAAGAAATGAAAGCAATTAACATTTTCACCTAATTTAAAACAACAACAACAACAAAACCCACTTTTTTTTATTGTTGTTAAGGCGTCAAGGGCCCCTCAGGCATTCCTGGTGGCACTGTAACAGGAGGGCGTCTTTGAAACAGGGTGGCGCTACCCACCACGCTCTTTACAAACAGGCATGAGTGGCCCTGGATTCCAGCTCTGAGGGAACCTCTTAGATATCAAAAGAAAACTACACAAAGAACAGTGCTCCCTGCAACATTATATATGAGCCCCGAAATGGACAGTGACCTAAATGTCTACCCAAGGGAAAATGAAAAATGAATTATGACTTATCTATAGGAGAGACTATTACACAGCTATTGAAATGGTTACAAAAATGAGGAACAACACAGAAACATAATTGCAACATAATAATAATTGAAAAGGAAAAAGGACACAAAATTATATAGCAAATATGATGTCAAGTACAAAAAAAAAAGGCACAGGGCAGAGATATAAATAAACAACAAAACAATACTCTCTGGTTACATTGATGGAAATGGAAATAAAGGCATCGCGTCTGTTTTGTTTCATGGGTTTTTTTTCTGCCATAGCCCATTCTTCTCTTTATTTTAAGAATTATGATTTTTACCCCCCACTACCATGTAGCCCTTTCCAAATAGAGATAAAGAGCTCAGTCTCCAGTATATGACAGGCTGGGCTGAATCCCTGTTCCTCCATTCAGCAGCCCTGTGACTTTGGGTAAATGTCCTCCTCTGAGCTTCAGTTTCCTCATCTGTAAAATGGGCCCAAACATGCCTTATGAGGCCATCATGGGACATTCGAACAAAATCAAAGTGTAAGGTCCTCAGTGACAGCCTGCGTACTGGTCAGCCCATAACACAGTCAGCCATGTCATCATCATGTGCTCTAAAATTAGACATTTTATAATCAAAAGCCACTCAGTTTTGCGCAATAAAAAAAAATTGCAAATCTTTCTTAAATGTCCTGAATGGCCTCCCAATCTGGCCACAAACGAATAAAGGAGGCCACACTCAAACCCAAGGGTATCCCTTCCACATTTGTGGCTGCTTCCCCACGTGCTCTAGGAGGGTCCCCCCTTTCCTACAGTCCTTGGCCACCAACGCGATAGATTTAAGAAGCCACTTCTGAATGAGGGAGACTGGGGCTGGGAGACAGGGTGGGCATGGGGAGCCGGGCTGAGCTGTTAGAAACTCAGAGATCCGGGTCAAGACCTAGAGGCAAAGGGCCTCAGTTTCCTAAGCTGTGAAATGGGTAGGCGAGTCCAGATTGGCTTTTCCCTGAAAGTACCTCCTGGGTGTGAGCCTGATGCTCCCTGTTCAGTGTAACACTCTCCTGAAAGAAACTGGTTTATTACGATATGCATTTGACCATGGACATCCCCGCACACCTGTACTGTCACTGTTGTTTTTATTGTATAATCACATTTACCAACCGGCAAACACCATTCAGGCAGATGAGAGGGAAGACTCATTTCACACACAGCTAATGAGTGCCTGGTGTGTGTCGAGCAGCGTTATGGAAACAAGACAGGTAAAAATCCCTGCCTTTACAGAGTCGGAAAAAAAACAAAAACAAAATTAACATCTTACATAAGTCAACTATAGAGTTTGATAGAAGATGATAAATGCCATAGGGGGGAAAAATAGGGAAAAGTGGGAAAATACAGGGGTCAGGGGAGGGGTTGTGATTTTCAATAGGGTGGTCTGGGGATACCTCAATGAGAAGGTGGCATCTGAGCAACAACTAGAAGGAAAAAGAGGTGTTTATGCAGATATTCAGAGGAAAAGTGTTTTAGGCAAGGGGAACAGTCAGTGCAAAGGCCCTGGGGCAGGAGTATGCCTGGCTTAGAAATGGGGCTGAAGCAGAGTGAGCAAAGATGAATGGAGGAGACAAGGACATAGCGGGTTCAGGGCCGCCGTGAAGACTTTGGCGGACATCCTATGCACATCACAACTAGAAATAGTGCTCCCCACCCGCCCTTTGCTCATCTCACATGTATCTATGAAATACAGCCAGAACTCAGCTGAGGTGGGCAGGAGTAACCCCACCCCTGCAAGATCGGTTTCCTTGACACACCCATCCCTTCCACCCCACCCCCCATTTACAGAGGAACAAAGTAAGACTTGGTGAGCTGGGTCTCATGCCCACAGCCTTCCACTTGGGACCCAGGGGGAGGACCAGCCCTCAGAGAGACTGAGGCTGCCTGGTGGGGAGAAACCAAATTAACTTCACCTCTCCTCTTACCTACATCTCCCGGGGACACTCAAAAGCATTTGGGGAAAAATTAAAGTGCTGTAGTGCTTTACTCAGTGGGAAGTAAACGCATGCGATTCATTATCCCAAGAGGTGGTGCAGGCTAAAAATACACCTTGGTTCACCGAGGGCTTCGATTAAAAGCAGGGATGATGGATTCTAAGAATGCCGTAAAGGAAAGCTGGGCGAGGGGGCAGGCCTAGAAGAAAGCCTGGTCACAGAGGGCAGGGTGCACCTCCAATTCTGACCCCTCTGAGAGCATTCGGAAGGCAGCTCAGAGAGGGGCTTACGGGACTTTGGAGCTACACAAGCCAGGGCTGCAACTTTGACTCCAACATAAGCACAACCTGGGCAAAGGTTCCCACCTCTGACCTCAGTCTCCTCTTCTGTGAAACAGGGAGAGCAGTAAGCCTCCCCTTAAGAAATGAACATGACAGTTAGATCAGATAATGCATGTAACCAACTGGGACTGTCTCACTTAGCAGTGCAAATGTTTGTTCAATATCTGTCTCCCCACCAACATCGGAGTGTGGCAGAGTCCCTGTCTGCCCAGTTGGTGCCTAGCCTAGCACCTAGCACATAAGAGACACTCAGGGCATATTTGTTGACCATCAGCTTCCTGCCTGGGTGCCTATCATCCCCTTCTGCTTCCTCAGGATACTGCAGCAGTCCTAGCAAAGACACACCAATCTGGGGAACCAAGAGGCAAAGCCCCTCCTCTGCTAGGGCCTTTAACCAATCAGCTCTCTCAGGATGAGCCACCAGCCAGCAGTCAAGAGGAAGGGTCTAAACATGACTCCCGATCCAAATGCCTGATCCCACAGGCTAGCAGGGATGGAGTGAGGTGTGGATGGGCAGCAGGGAGTAGAGGGGACATGAATAGGCCAGAGGTTTCATTCATCCTTCCATTCTAAAAACTGTGAATTTCAGTTGGGCAAAATGCTTTCTTTTCTCTACAGTAAGAGAACACGCGAGGGGTACAAAACAACCACAAACAAAGTGGCTTCATGTCCCAGCGCAGTGAGGCCATGGAAATACACCCTTGGTGACAGGGACAATCCCAAGTCTAGAACAGCACTTATGTCATTTTAAACTTTCTAGAAGCCGCATTTTAAAAGCAAAAAGAAACCAGGAAATGAATTTTATAGGATCTTTTATTTCACCCAACATATCAGAAATGTTATCGTTCCAACATGCAACCAACATTCAAATTTTTTTGATCAGTAAGCTGACACTCATTCTTGGTGCTCAGTCTTCGAACTTCAGTGTGTATTTTACACGTAAAGCACTCCTCAAGTCATTTGAAAGAGTAGATTCATGTGGCCAAATTATTGACAACACACACACATTTCCCAATAACTAAACAGAGTATCAGTTTTTAGATTTAAATAGTTAAAATTAAATTAAATTTAAAATCCAGTTTCGAGGTTCGTCCCACTAGCTGCAAACAAAGCGCTTAATAGTCCCACGTGGCACGGGGTTGCCCAAGGGGATTCTCAGGGGCTGTGGATTCAGGTCCACCCTGCATCCTGCTTTCTTTGTCCCCTAGTGTCTCCTGATGGAGCTCCCTCTAAGGCCACAGTCCTGGAGGGGTTCATAGTACCAGACAGCCTTTGGAAGAAGGGGTCAGGCCCTCTGTCCCCCTGGGAAAGGCCCCTCCAGTGGCCCTCCCTCTCAGAGCCTGCATGCACGCCTGCACTCACGTCTCTCCCTGACACAGCATGGAAAAGAATGTGTGGGGGAGCAGGCCCACATGTAGAGCCCAGAACATCTAGAGAGTCTTTCCGTGGGGTGGAATCATCGGGGCCCTTTCCCCACCCATGAGCCCCTTCCTCCTCCTAGATGGCACCCCCTCTGCCTCCCCTCATTCCTTCTGGACTTTTGTCTCTGGACTTTTGTCTCTGGACTTTTGCCTGGCTGCCCAGCCCCTCTGGCGATGTAAGTGCAGTGCTTTTCTTGCCAAAGAGTGGGAGGCAGAGAGTCTGCAAAAAAAGGGAGGAGAGGTGAGGCCAGGGGGCAGGGGCGAGTAACAGAAAGGAGGAGGGTGGTAGAAGGAGACAGACAGACAGGGAGAGACAGAGCCACAGAAGCAAAAGACTGTGAAGGGAATCCTTGAGAAACACTCAAGATGAAGGGTGACCAGCCAACCTGATTTACCTGGGACCCAAAGGGCACATGGGATGTGGGATTTTCAGTGCTAAAACTGGGTCAGTTCAAGGTCACCTCATCAAGAACCACAGACACCCAGGGGTAAAGGGGCTGGCAGGTGCCCCTCCCCAAGGCCAGTCTGGAGTTCATCACTGGGCAGCTTTCAGGGGTTGTTTTAGGGACAGAGGGCCCCAATCCTTCCCCCAAACACTCATCAACTTGATATTCCTCTCTTTGGACAGAGGCAGGAAGGGGATACCTGTTGTTATGAGCGGAGTACTGGTGTCCTCTCAAGATTCATATGTCAAAATGCTTCCCCACCCATGTGACAGTGTTAGGAGGGTGGTTAGTATTCCATGACGTCGAGGGTGGCACCCGCATGAGGTGGGATTAGCATCCTTATGAGTCAGGAGAGAACTGGCGTCCCCACTCTCCTCTCTGCCATGAGGGGACACAAGCAGAACTTCGAGAAGCTGGCAGTCTCCGACCCAGCAGAGGGCTCCCACCAGAGCCAGGCCAGGCCAGGCTGGCAGCCTGATCTAGGCCTTCCAGCCTCCAGAGCTGTGAGAAATAAATTTCTGTTTATAAGCTCCACAGCCAATGGTTTTCTGTTATAGCAGCCCAAGCTAAGACACCTGTCTGTCTCTAACGCCACCCCCCCTAACTCTACCAGGTGCTTTCAACAATGGAAACACAGACCTTTCTCCCCATCCCTTCAGGGATCATGGGGCCTAGCACCCCAGCCTCAGCCCCCCCTGCCCTCCCTCACCTGGGTGTCTCTCTCACTCCCCTTCCCAATAGCCTTGAAGCTTCCCAGGCTGAGTTTGCAGAACCCTCACCACCAGCCCCACCCCACACCCCATGGTAGAATCAGAAAGGGCAGTGACAGATGCAATCATCTCCCTGTGTGAATCTGTGTGACACTGGGCAGGCAGCTTGACCTCTCTGAGCTTTAATTTCCCATCGCACTGGGGGTATAGCAGAGCACACATCACTGCACGCGTGCCATTATTTTAGCCAATCCTCACAACAACCCCAAGAAGAGATGCTCATTGTTATCATCCATGTTGTGTAGATGAGGAACGGAGACACAGAGAGGTTAGGTGGAACGCCCTAGCCACACAGCTCAAACTTCACAAAGCTAGCCTTCCAACCCAGGTCTACCTGAGGGCTGCTCTGGGGCCAATGTCCTTTCTAACCTCCGACAATAATTCTAAATTCCAGGATTCAAGGTCTGCAATAGGACTGTGGCCTCTAAGTCATCTGTATCAAAACTGAGTCTTAACCACAGGTTGTCCTCCTCCCCTAAGGAAGTCACTCACTGGACAGCAGACCCCTCAGCACCACCACTACCATCACCACCAGCTCAGGCTGCACCCATCACTGTCACTCTTTAGCTGGCTGAACCGCCACGAAATCCCCCAGCCTGAAATATCCCCAGGTCTAGGGGCCTGGTGATTTTTTTCCCTTTTTCCCTTCGCTTGAAAATGTTAACTGTGAATGGATTTATTTCAAACCAAATCACCTTTCCCCGTTTCCCGGGAAAGTGTGACAGTTTGCAAGGCCTGTAATTCTTCTCTTCCGAGTTAAGATTTGCTCGAGAGAAATGGTTTTTCCCATGTGGCACGAAGAATGTAGGAGAGAGAGGAGGAGGTATTAAAAAAAAGAAAAGAAAGGCATTTGTCAGCTTTGGAGAGTGTGTGCGCGCCTGTGCGTGTGTGTTTATGTACATGCATGCATGTGTGCAAGCATGTGCGTGTGCATGAGTGTGTGCGTGCGTGCGTGCATGTGTGTGTGTGTGTGCGTGTTTCCTGCTGTCGGTCAATATTTCGTGGAACTTTTTTTTCACTTGTTAGTACAATTAGAATCACAAGTGGAAGTCAGGTATAAATCAAATTTCCTTTAAATTTCACCAGAAAGATATACATATGACTGTCTTTACTCAGCAGGCACCAATAAAAAATATGTGGTCGCCTTTGGCGGGAGAGGCAGAAATAAGCAATTTAGGATCTTAAAAGATAAAAGATAATAAAAGTAATTAAGATAATTAACCACCCTGAAGAGAGAAGAATTTACTGCTGTAAATTTTGTATTTTGTTTCGCTTGGCAATATCACAGCTGCCACTCTGTTTAATGTACAGCACATCAAGTCTTTCGCTGTCAAAAAAACATATATAATAAAATTTTTTAAGAGGAAAGGGAGGCGGGGAGGGTAGGGACTGCAGTTACAATTTGTAAAAATCTGGTTAATTGAGGTTGGAGCCAGGTGCCTGGATTCTCTTTGCATCTTGTGAGTTTGGGATGATGTAAATTTAGTCTCTCAAGTATAATCTCTGCAGCCATGTAGGAGTTCCATCAGGCCTATCCCTTTCCTTGGTCCCCAATGTCACCAACTCAAATCAGTCCTTATTCTCTCCTTCTTGGACTCTTGCTCCTACAATGCCGTCTCCACAAGCTCCAAAGAGATTGCTCTAGAATCCTAATATGACTACGTTCCTCTCCTGTGTGCGTCCATCCATCTGGGGGGTCTCCCCGGGGCCCTCGGGATTCAATCCTAACTCCTAGTCTGACATTCAAGGTTCTCCAAGATCATGTCCCTTGCGATATTGACACTGAGCACTGTCAGTTCTTCTAAGTTGTGATGCTTCTCTCCCCTGGACCTTTTTGCCCCATGAGCCATCTGCCAAACTCCTGCTCAACCTTCATCAGTCTGCTCAAGTGTCATTAGCTCTTGGAAAATGCCGTTGCCCCCCTAATACTCTCATGGGCACGTCTACCCTCCTGTGCTCTTTGATCCTCCAGGCAGAATACTACTTATCCAGTTTTAGTATATTTTCCATTCACTTGTCCCCCCATTTAGTTGAACAACTATTTAGCCCCTATCGTGTGCCAGCTACCGCACTCACTGTTGTGGATTAAAAAGTACCTTCATTCAAAACATTATTTATTGAGCACCTATTACATTCCAGTCACTGTTTCAGGTGCTGAAAATATAGCAGTGAAATAAACAGACAAAACATCTGCCCTGGTGAAGCTGAAATTCTACGGGGAGTGGGGAGGTGACAGGCAATAATCCAGGAACAAACAAATATGTATCATGAAAGGCAGTGATAAGGGCTGTGGAGAAAAAATAAAGTAGAGGACTAAAGAGAAGTCAAGCAGAGACATGAAAGAGTGCAAAGGCCCAGAGGTGAGACTGAGTCTGGACTGTGGGAAGACAGCAAGGAGACCCACCTGTGAACCTGGAGCAGGTGAGGGAAGGTGGGGAACAGAAGCTCAAATGATACGAGGTTGGACAATTAAGTTCGCGAACTCATTCTAGATAAAGTGCTGCATACCTCATCGCTGAATATCACTGTGGTCACCTTCGAAGTACTCCCCTTGGGAAGCTATGTACTGACGCCAGCGCCTAGTCCACCCTTCAAAGCAATTTTGGAACTCTTTTTCTGGAATGGTCATCAGAGCTGTCGTCGTATTACCCTTGATGTCCTGGATGTCATGAAAATGTCTTCCTTTCAATATTTCCTTTATCTTTGGGTAAAGAAAGAAGTCATTGGGGGCCAGATCAGGTGAGTAGGGAGGGTGTTCCAATACAGT
>NW_017731425.1:4280967-4284974 GCF_001890085.2 Hipposideros armiger | reverse complement strand
ACCTTCTCTGCCACCTTGGGTCCGAATAACTTAGCTTCTCAAAG
Source organism: Hipposideros armiger (assembly GCF_001890085.2). Taxonomy (NCBI): domain Eukaryota; kingdom Metazoa; phylum Chordata; class Mammalia; order Chiroptera; family Hipposideridae; genus Hipposideros; species Hipposideros armiger. Next base: position 4,284,930 of record NW_017731425.1, on the reverse strand, counting down.
CCTCAGTTTATTCACCTATAAAATGGGTTCGCAATGAGAATAAGTCTCACAGAGTTGCTTTAAATCTTCAGTGCAGTGAAAGATACCATAGGTCAGCAAGCCTTTTCAGTAAAGAGCCAGATAGTAAATATTTTCAGCTTTGCAGGCCAGATGGTCTTCGTTGCAACTATTCAGCTCTGTCCTTGTAGCACCAAAGCAGCCTTAGACACAATGTATTAATAAATAAATGGACGTGGCTGTGTGTCAATAAAACTTTACATATGGACACTGAATTTGAATTTCCTATCATTTTCGGGTGTTACAGGACCGTATTCTTTTAAATGTTTTTTTTTTAATGTTTAGAAATGTAAAAATTATTTTTAGCTCAGGGATCCTACAAAACCAGATGGGTGGTTTGCAGCCCTGATAGACGTACAAGTTGCAACTGGCACACAGGCCCTCAGTAAATGTTCATTCTCTTGATTTCCACTTAAATTAAAGTCTAAATGTTTTGGTCCTTTGTCCAATATTATGTCCATGACAGTGAAACCCAGGAGAGCCGGCTGTTGGTTTTCTGAATATAAATCTTCTATGATGAGATATTTGCGTTGGTCCCCAAAATTGCTTTTCCATGTGTGGCCAGTCTATCAGAGAGTGGCTTTACAATGAAATAAAAATATTAAAATACTCATAGAGAACACGTTTCAATGCTATCCTACAATCTCTACCTCCTTAAGTGCTCACAACACCCCCACGAAATAGCTGCAATTATCCTCCGTGCTTCCATTTGTCAGATGGGAAAAGTGAGGTGGGATTTGCAGAATCACGCGGCCAAGGCTTACACTACTGGGCCTGAGCAGAGCCGGAATCTGAACCGAGGCTGTCTGGACCCAATGATAGGGCTCCGTGGTACTGAGCGAGGTCTTTCCACCTCTGCCAAATTGAAGGTCATGGTGCCATCGGCCATCAGCCCCCATCTTCCAACATCTCCCCAGAACGACCCCACCTCCTTGCCCCCTGCTGTTACACCGGGTCCCATGATTCAGTGAAGCTGAGCTGTTTTCCTGGCAAGAACATTATATTATTCTCGCAGAAAAGNTCTCCTGTCAGCATTGCATCAGGGGGTGGACAAGGCACAGAGCCAAGCCTCAGAGGCCACAGCACTCCATGGTGTGGGGTTGGAGCCATCTGAGGCTGTGCTGAATGGACGTCATTCTCACCCTAAGCAGAACAAGGCCCTACAAATCATTTAGTTCACCCCCTCATTGTACAGAGAGGAAAACCGAGGTTCATGGACTTGCCCGAGGCCACACCATGTGCTTGTGGCAGAGCAGGGACTAGCATCCAAGGGGTGGAGTGCCAGAAAAGTGGAATTTGGAGACCCACCACCCTGGCTTGCGGTCCCGGGCTCTGCTCCTCCCCTTAACCCCTGACTCAGTCTGCTCATCTGTAGAGTGGGGATAGTAAAAGCACTAAGGTGATAATAATGAAAGAATACATGTAAATCAACTCCCAGCACATAGTAAGGTACATATTGAGTACGTTGCCCATGCTGGACCTTGTGGTGACACTTTACAGATGGCACCTCATTTTTTCCTGACACCGAGGGCAAGATAGGTATCATCACTAGTTCAAATTTACAGAGAAAAGCAAGCTCGGAGACATTAGTCACTTGCCTGAGGTCATATAGCCACCCAATGGCAGAGTCAGAATTTGAACTTGGCTCCATCTGAATTCAGAATCTGAGTTGTCTGTCATTCCACTTGGAATGGTGATTACTTCATCTACAAAACAGGAAGAGCCATGCCACAGGTCATCTAGCAAAGCACTGGTGTGTGCTGGACAGAGATGGAGTAAGGGTATGGATGGGTGAATGGAAGGGTGGATAGAGGAGAAATTGGGTGAGTGGGCAGATGAATGGATTGTGGATGGATGGATGGATGTTGGATGGATAGATGGTAGATGGATGGATGGATGGATGGATGGATGGATGGATGGATGGATGATGTTGAATGGGTAGATGGTAGATGGATGGATCAATGGTGGGTGGATAAATGGATGGATGGATGGATGGATGGATGGATGGATGGATGGATGGATGGATGGATGAGAAGGTAGGTGCATGGATGAGTAAGGAGATGTGGAGATAGATGGGTACATAAGTGGAAGGGTTGGTGGATGGAGAGTTGAGTCAATAGGAGGGTGGCTAGCTGGGTGAGTAGATAGGCAGGTGGGAGGGAGGAAGGAAGAAAAGGAGGGAGGTGGAAGGGTCGGTGAACCTTGAAGGACTCCCTGCAAGCCACAAGTGTTGTTTCTCCCCCTGAAAGGCCCTTCCTGTCTGACTAACTACTGGTTCTCTCCCACCCCCTATAGGCATATTATGTACAGTTGGGTTCTCAGGACTCCTGCCTGGGGCCCCCACCTGTGTATGCCTCTCTGTTCTCTCTTTCCCTCTCCCTGTCACACACACACACAGAGCAGCACAAAGGCGCCTCCACAAATGCTCTTAGGAGCAAAGAGACCCAAAAGGTGGTCCCCCAGGCTTCTCCTATTAGCATATCAATGCAAGCACCAGAGCAGAGGGACTTGGAGACTTGGATTTTGCAAAGCAAATTATTCATTTCATAGCAGGACCTCCCCCAAACCAACCTAAACAGGGGGAAATAATATTCTTTTTTCTGTGTTTGTGTCCAAAAAGCATCTGCCCTGAGCTCCTCCTCCTGTCTCACAAAGTTCTTCCCCACTGGCGGGAGAGTGCCACTGGCCACCCATCACCTCCCCAGGCCTAGGTGTCTGGGATTTTCTCCGGAGTCAGACAGGCCTGAAACCACCAGCTCTGTGACTCTGGACTCCACATTCATCTCCCCGGGCCTTGGTTTCTACCCTGGACTCTGGGGCTAAGGAGGACGTCTTCATTCAGTCAACAGATATTTGCTGAGCACCAAGCGTGTGCCGAGCACCTACTGTGTGCTGAGCTTGAGGGTTCACCGGAAAATGGAAACAGACTCTAGCAGAGGCTGTCTTGAGGAATAAATGAGATGGCATGGGAAAATGAGTAAGGCTTAGTAAGTAAGTCTTTATAATCATGATATAGGTAACATATGCCTCGCCCATGGACTAGAAGTAATAGCACCCCAGCCTGAGCTGGGCTACGCTTGGATCTGCCTGGTTCCTGTGGATGCTTCTCCCTGCAAACTATGGTTTGTGGGGAAAATGAGATCTGGCAGAAAGGGTTCCAGAGCAGCCCTGGTTCTTAGTTCCCACCTTTCCCCTCATTTGCTGTGTGACCTTGAGCAAATCACTCACCCTCTCTGGGCCCCAATTGCCCACAAATACATACCTAGGTTGGCTTCAGGCAGTAGTTCTCCACCTCTACAAATAGGCTCTATTCTTTCTTTTGCTTTTCTTTAAGAAAAATGATTAGACTAAACATTTGTATACATTATCTCATATAAACACCACCAATCCTGAGAGGTAGCACTCTCAATATCCCCATTTTATAGGTCACGAAACTAGGAGGCTCAAGAGTTGAAGGTCAATGGCTCCTAAGCAGAGTCCACACTCAGACTCTGTCTGCCTGTCACCAGGCTTGTACCCCTAACCTATTCCCTTTGTTGCATGCGTGCTTGTGAATATGTTTGCTATCGTAACATGCTTACCCCAGAATGCCGTTTTGAAACTTGTTTCTATATTCTTTAACACAGCATCAGCCTCTCTCCACATCATTCATGCTTCTACATCTCTGCACATCCACAACAACATATGAGGGGGGTGGGGGACACGCCAAGACCCCCTCCATGGGCATTTAGGCTGACCCTGAATCAAAACCATTTAAGGCCAAAATATGGTGCAGTCTCTCCTGGGGGAGGAGTTGTCTTTTTAGAGCTTGTGCTTGGAGAACGTAACTTATGACACAAGCAATTAGGTATTTACAAAGTGGTGAAAAGCACACGTGTTCTATGCATTCCAGTGGCACCTGCTGCC
>NW_017731425.1:4248779-4279297 GCF_001890085.2 Hipposideros armiger | reverse complement strand
AGGGGGAGGGCAGGCAAGAAATCAGCGCACAGGCAATTAAAACAAATAAGATTTTAAAAAATATATTGCTTCCTCCACACACGCGGGCTGCAGATGGAGGCGGAGGGTCGCGCAGATGCCGGGTGTTGTTGTTCTGTCGCCGAGATGTGGGGACAGATTCCACTAATTGAACCCCCCATGTCGTGCGGGGAGTGGGGGGAACCTCAGGAGTGATCCATCTCCCCTGGCAGCCTCGTTCCGGGAGGCGAGCGAGGGAGGCTCGACCCAGCGAGGTACAAGACTAATATCTCCGCAGCAGGAGGAACGCGAGCAGTACACCCTCATTTATTTTTCGGGAATTTTTTTTTTAATAGGACTGACGTGGCAGTTTTTCCTCTGGTTTTTCAAAGCTACACTTATTTACTGCTCTTTGTATGTCTTCAGAGAAAAGTGAACCAAGTCTTGGCTTCTTCAAAGCCGGTGGGAGAGGAAGATCAGAAAATAGATTTATGACACTGTCTTTTAAAAAAAAAATCAAATTCTGTGTTTTATAGTCACATACAATTAAAACAAATTCTAAATGCACAGAAGGGCATACAATGAAAGAGTCAAATCCCTCTCCTTAGAAATATTCATCCATCCATCTGACAAATATTTTTGAGCCCCTACTATGTGCAATACTGAGCACCTACTTAATATGTTGGACTCTGGAGATAGAGAAGTGAGAAAAAAACCAGTCCCTAACCCCAGAGATAATTAATATTAATCATTATTGCATTATATTTCTAGAAATTGTTAATTCTGCATTATCATATATATATATACACATAGAGTATATACACACATATAAACTTATCATACATATAATATACATATATCTTATTTACAAATACAATTATCTTTTTAAAATGAATTAGGTCATACCAGTCACTATGTTTTTCACCTTGGAGTAATTTTTTAAAATTTAACAATATATGGTGGGCATTTTTTCCACTTTCACAAATAAAAATCTGCCTTGTTTCGTTCTAAAAAGCTGTGTGATACTTCAGCATGTGCCTATAGTAGCATATAATTAATCCCCCATTGATGGACATATTGGTTGCTTCCAGCTTTAGGCTATTGCAACCAATGTTGCAATGAACACCCCTGAGCAAAAGTCCTGTTGTCATGACGGCGGAAGGAACTCAGAGCGGACCTCAGTGGTGGTCATTCATGTTGCTCACTTGGATGTCTTATTCTTCTCCAGGGCTCACAGCAGAACTGCACTTCCTTAACCACTTAGAGATAGGTGAGGCCACGGGACTGGCTTTGGTGTCATATGTCATATTCTTCATGCATGGAAGCGTTAGGGCTGCCACCCTCCTCTCTTTTTCCGTTCTGCCTCGGTGACCAGCCGTACTCCAGAAGGTGACTGGTCCACCTACCTAGGTTCTAAGCTACAATTAACAGAAATGTACAGCGGGTCCCCCAGCCAGCCTATCATGGACATGTGGTGTGAGCCAGAAGCAAAACCTGGTGTTTCATACCATGGAGATTGTGGGCTTATTTGTTAATGCATCATAACCCAGTTTTTTTTTACAGATATGAGCTACTGCAATTCTTCCATTTTATAGACAGAGAAGGGAAGGCTACATGTATTTATTGCCTCTAATCACTCAGGTTTAAACCTCTAAATGGCTCTCATCACCCAAAGATTAGAACTCAGGCTCTTTAGCATATTATTAATAGGCTTTGGTTATTTCATAACAACATACCAACCATTTCAGTATTATTTCCACCAGATTTACCTTCTGTCCTAGCCACACCTAGGACTCACCATAAGTGCAGATCCCCCAATGTGGTTCATGCTATTCCCTGGGCCTGGCGTGTCCCTCCTGTCTTTGCCCCCATGCCAAACTCCTACTCATCCTTCAATACCCAGCTCAAAGAGGTACCCTTCTGTCAAGAATTGTCTGGTCCTCCCAGGCAGCTACTTCCTCCTCAGTGCTTCCCCAACACCTTCAACAGCTTCCACATAGAACAGTATCACACCCTTTCCTAATTGCTTATTTATGTGACTATTAATATTTCCCCCACCCCAAGATCAAGAGCATGGATTCTACCTTATTTATCTCTCGCCAGTGCCCAGCACAGGGCCTGGTACCTGGTGGCTGCTAGCTAAACATTTTACCAATGAATTAGTGAATGGATGAATGAATGAAGAACCTTGACCTCCCAGCCCTGTCCATGAAACATCTTACATGAGTTGAAGTTTTCCTGCTTAGCCTCAGATAGAAATGGGCAGGAGGACAATGGCAGACAGAAGATTTCAGGGTGCCAACATTCCTTTAAAGAAATCATTAAGGTCTGCACAGTAAAACAGTAAGGCAGTTCAGCAGTTCCTCAAAAGGTTAAACAGAATTACCATATGACCCAGCAATTCCACTCCTAGCTATATAACCAAAGAATTGAAAACAGGTGTTTAAACAAATCCTTGTCCACACATGTTCATAGCAGCATTATTCACAATAACGAAAAGGTGGAAACAGCCCCAATGTCCATCGGTGGATGAATGGATAAACGAAATGTGGTCCATCTATACAATGGAATATTATCCAGCCATAAAAAAGAGCGAAGTGCTGATACATTCTACAACATGGATGAACCATGAAAACATTATGCTGAGTGAAAGAAGCCAGACACAAAGGCCACATACTGTACGATTCCATTTATGTAAAACGTGCTAAACAGGGAAATCCAAATAAACAGAATGTAAGTTAGTGGACGCCAGGGTGGGGAGATGGAGAGTGACTACTAATGGGTCATTTTAGAGTGATGGGAATGTTCTAGAACTAGATAGAGATGGTGGTTGCACAACATTGTGACTGCGCTAAATGTCACTGAAGTGTTCACTTTAAAACAGTCCATTCAACTTCATGTGAATTTCACATCAATTAATTTTTTCTTTTTTTAGTAAAATAAGCAAGTAAGGCAGCTGGCACATTCCTTCCCGGCTCCCTTCCTGGATGGTTGAAGCTGGGGCAGGGCAGACGTCCTGAGCAATCGTACCCAGGCGATAAGCAGCGTGTTTCCCCTGAGAGTGATGCCTTTGAGGGGACAGACATGAAATGCAAGATGGCAGCGGGGTGCAAAGACTAGGGGAAGACGGAGGAGGCAGAGACAGAGAGAGGGGGAGAAGCCTGGAGAAAGTGAGAGAGAAACAAAGAGAAAAGAGAGAGAGAGGCCCAGGGAGGGAAAACAGAGGAGAGGGGAGAAGTAGGGGAGAGGAGGGAGGTGTCTTGGATGAATTAAGCAAGCCAGGAGGACCAGGAGCCCTGATTACGCCCCGCTGGGCAACATGTGAATAAGGAGCTGAGGAAAAAATAAGCAGAAAATCCGTTATTTTTCTCCTGGTGACAAATCCATCCTACAAGCCAGATGGAGACTCAGCCACAGGGCTTTGTGTGGGGCCTGGGGAAGAAGGCCACCTCGCCGGCCCCCGCTGGGGACTGGACACATGCCAAGGCCCTCTCTGGGATGATGGTAGGTAGGGTAGGTGTCCTGTGCTGTGAGGGACTGGGCAGAGTCTTCCCTGCTCTGAGCTTCCCCTGCCTCATCTTTAATTAGAGCAAATTGTATTTTCCAAAAATGACTGCAGCAACATTTTCAGAAGTTTGCCAAACAAGAAGTGCAGGTTAATTTCCTCTCCTTGGAAAGTGGGTGGGCCTTTGAGATTTGAATCAATATGTGACTTCTGAGATAAGGTTACGAAAGGTACTATGGTTTGTGCCTGGCGCTCTCTTCAGACATTCGCCCTTGGAACCCAGCCGCCACGTTGGGAGGAAGCCCAGAACCCATAGAGAGGCCACGGCCATGGGCAGGTGTTTCACCCAACAGCCCCAGCTACGGTCTCAGCCCACGGCCTCCGAACCCCATGTCAATCACAGGCATATAAATGAACAAGCCTTCAGAAGCTTCCCCCCTCTCAGCCTTTGAGCCATCCCTGCTGAATCCTGCCCAACTCACAGGCCCATGAACAAAATAAGTATCATTGCTTTTAGCCGCTAAGTTTTGGGATGGTCTCTTACGCAGCCACAGACAACCGGAAGGGATAGCATCCCCTGGCATATTGCCATCACTCCTGAGACGTTTGTTGCTGATGGGTAGGCGGCTTTCAAAGGGACTCCATCTCAACCACAAGGTAAATGCTCATCATTGCTATGGGCTGAATGGTGCCTCCCTCCAAATTCATACGGTGTCTCCCCAAAGTTCATTTTCATATCAGTTGAAATCCTAACCCCTAGTCCCTCAGAATGTGACTGTATTTGGAGCTAGGACTTTTAAAGAGGTCATTAAGTAAGATGATATCATTTGGGCGGACTCTAATCCAATATGACTGGGGTTCTTATAAGAAGAGGAGATTAAGACACAGACATTTTTAGAGAACAGACCATATAAAGGTAACCATCTATAAGTCCAGGAGAGAGGTGTCAGAAGAAACCAACCATGCCAACACCTTGATCTTGGTCTTCCAGCCTCCCGAACTATGAGAAAATTAGTTTCTATTGTTTAAGCCATCCAGTCTGTGGTACTTTGTTGTGGAAGCCCTAGCAAACTGATATAATCATTGAACCCACTTTACAGATGGGACAGCAAAGCTCTAAGACCTAGTGCCTCACCAGGCTGCACAGTTATCAAGCAACGACGTGGGCTTGGATCCCTCCCACCGCTGGGGGTGGTGACGCCATGCACCACGCCTGAATGTAGCCTCAGTAAACCAGCGGTGACTACTTAGAACTCCAGGCTGCATCCAAGGGCAGACATTGCCAGTCCATTCCTGCACTGTATCACCTAGCCCAGGCAGACATTGCCAATCCATTCCTGCACTGTATCCCCTAGCCCAGGCAGACATTGCCAATCCATTCCTGCACTGTATCNCCTAGCCCAGGCAGACATTGCCAATCCATTCCTGCACTGTATCCCCTAGCCCAGGCAGACATTGCCAATCCATTCCTGCACTGTATCGCCTAGCCCAGGCAGACATTGCAGATGCAGCCTGAGCCTCTTCCTCCAGCCAGACAGTCCCATGGGGGCCAACAATGGCCAGAGAAAGACGTTCCTGGGCACGGCTCAGAGGGCCTACCTCAGGGTGCCCTATTTGGGTCACACTTTGGGAGCGTTTTCCAGGTTCTATGGGGGTTATTACAGTGTAAATATTACCCTAGGAGGCCCTTGTGGTTAACTCATTGGCACCACTGTCACATGGCATCTGGGACATAAGCCAGGACTCCACATGGAGACTTGTCCAGGGGGCAGAGCTGGGCCAAAGGGGGAAATTATTAATAAATGATATCCTCAAAGGAACCCTCTTCCCTGCATAGCCGCCAGCCTTTGGGTCAGGAAAGTTCAACAAGGCCCCAGCCTTGGAGTTGGAGGGACCCCCAGTCTGCCCGTTGGAATCATCCAGGAGATGAACATAATTACCTGAGCCAGCTCCACCTCCAAAGAATCTGATGAAATTGCCCTGGGAGATGGCGGGGCGGGGGTGGGAGGATGGGGGTGGCACAGTTATAGGTATTTCTTGAAAATCTCCCTGGAGATTTTCTCAGAGTCTGAGAGCCCTAGATATAAACTTCAGTGCCCACTGGAATCTGGGGGTGTGGAGGGGGTCCTGGGTTCAAGGACTTCCATGGGTCTCCTGTCAGTTTCTCAATGTTGCTACCTCAGGACCTTTGCATAAGCTATTCCCGCAGCCTCTACACATTTCAGTCTCCTCATCCTCCCTTAGACCTCAGCTTAAACACCACCTTCTCCAGGCTGCCTTTCCTTGATTACCCTGCCTTCTTTCCTCTTGTTCCCTATTTTTCTTCTTTAGATCTCTTATAGTGTTTCCAAATTTTGCATTCACTGATTTTCTTTGCCTACTGTGTGTTCCCCCACCAAATTGTGAACCCACATGAGCTGCAACAGTATCTGTGCCAGGCACCATTGGGCCACAGTGCCTAGCACACAGTAGGTGCTCAACAAATACATAGTGAATAAATTTAATGGGAAAAAAATCAATTCTCTCTGAGCCTCGCTTTACTGTGAGAATTAAACGAGTTATTTTCTATAAAGTGCTTAGAAAAATTTACCCCATGTTAATTAAATGAGCTGGTGCAGATCAAATGTTTAGCACGAGGCCTGACCTAGAATAAACTCTCATTATTGGTGAACAATTACTATTATTATCATCATCCTTGTTGTTGTTTACTGTGTACACAGCACCGAGTAGGCGTTTAATAAAATTTGTGAATGATCTGTGTAATGAGGCTTGGACTGGCCACAGGGATGGAGCACATGGAGGCGGGAGGCGGCCTTCAGCACTGGTCTGATGTGGGAGGAAAGCATAGCTCAGAGCAGAATGCGCTGACCCATGATCAGCCAGCAAGTCCGAGCAGGTCCAGGACCACAATCCAGAACTCCACTTCCCTGCTCTCCTGGCCCTGGGCCGTAGGCAGATCTCTTCCTCTTCGTGTAATGGGTCTAGAGACTTTGGCAAGGTCACAGAGGTCAGACACACTCCTGCCCCCAACCCCAGACCCCAAGCCTGCCTCATGGTGATCTGGGTGGCCACTTGGTGGCACTGTGGAGTCACCACCGACTGGCAGGCACCCTGGGCGTCCCAGTCCAGTCCAGCTTGGCCAAGAGACCTCAAAGGAGACAGAACCAGGACTGAAAGGGTGCTCTGCGCTGATCTCATTCCAGATGAGAAAACTCAGGCCCAGAAAGGGGCAGGCACACCTTGCCAAAGTCACACAGGTAGTATAAGAGGAAAGGAGACAAAAAGGCCTTTTATTGAACACCTACTAAGTGGCACGTGTGCAACTATCCCATCCAGTTCTCACAAGCACCCTATGACATGAGAAATATTCTTTCCGTTTTCCAGATGAGGACACTGAGGCAGAGAAAGCTTAAGTGGAAACACAGAAGCGATGATGATGATGATGATGATGATAATCACGGTAGTAGAAACTGTTCACTGAGTGTAACACATGTAAACAAGGCGAGTGCATCAGGCCAAGTTCCTCAACAAGTTCAAGGTTTGGACACCAGTATCAACCCATTTTACAGAGATGGAAACTGAGGCTCAGAGAGAGAAAGCCATTTGCAGAAGTCACACAGCCAGGGCGTGTCTGTTGCCAGGACATGCTCCCGCCCAGAGAGAATTTGGCTGATCTCTGCCCTCTCTCCCCAATGTCCCAGCCTCAGGCAACCCCAAGCCAGCATAACCAGACCTGAGCCATACCTAAGTTTCCAGTGATCTGCAAAGACCTAGGCCCTTCCCAAAACCCACAGCTGGCTGGCCAGGGCTGCAGTCAAGGGCCTGGGTGTCCACTTGAATTCGAGGTAGAGTGGTCCCTGCACCTCTCCATGTGCTCCAATAGCCCCTGGCCCAGGCATGAGCAGGGGTACACTGCTGTGTGTCCCAGAATGGTCTCCAGGACTCCTGAAGGAAGAGGATGCAGGGGAGAGGCAAAGAAGGAGGCTAGGGAAGAGGGACTACAGAGGAGAAACAACAGAAAGATAATGAAGTAGAGAGAAGAGAGAGCTTAAAGGCAGTGACAGAAAAAGAACAAGAGAGACAGAAAGACACACAGAGAGAAAAACAAATTCAAACAAAACAAACAGGGACCAACAGAGACAGAAAGACAGGCGCAAGGAAAGATGGGAAATCTCAGGGGCAGACAAAGACAAAGGGATGAGGAGAAAGAGAGAGAGAGAGAGAGAGAGAGAGAGAGAGAGAGAGAGGGATTGGAGATGGAGACCCAGAGTGAGGCAAGCACCAAGAGGACACCAGAGTAAACGCTCAGGGGAGAAGGACCAGGAGGTCAAGTAGAGAGAAACCACAGTAAAGGAAGGGCTGGAAAAGGCTGAGAAGACAAAAGAGTAAAAACAATAAAAGAGAAGCAAAGAGGAAGGTGAGCTTATAAGGCTGGGAAGACTGGAGCAGAAAGAGGAGAGGGCGGAAGGCAGACAGTCAGAAGGTGGAGGCCAGGGCAGGGCAGGGCAGCGTGGGGTCAGGCGTCCTCCCACCCCGAGGGCCCTACCTGGCCCCTGGACACTGGCAGCCAGGGTCCTCCCCCCACCACCTGTCCCCTCCCCCTGGGGCCCCCCCTGGAAGCAGTGTCCTGGCTCCGGTTCAGGAGGATAAAGGCCTGGGGAGTGGACTCACCGTAGCCCCCCCAGCTGGCATCTTCCACTTCCGCCCGCTCAGCAAGCCCAAGCTCGTCGTTTGCATAAAGCAATATTCCTATGGGGGATGCTAATGCGCCCTGCTATTTTTGCCTCTCCTGGATGGTGGTTTGCATACATTTGCATACCCTGGGAGAATTAAGCTGGGATCATGTAAATGAGCCCACCAGCTTGGGGGTTAGGGGGGCTCCTGGCTCCTTGCTTCTCCATAGGCTGTGTAGCCCCAGCTTTCCCCTGGGGGTGCCCTGGAAAGGACTCACTGACACAGAAGGATCAGCTGTATACATCCCTCATCCCAAGGCCACTGTGCACCCAGATTTGAGGTAGCCATAGGGAACTTTCTGATCTGATCCTGTCATGTCCTTCATACCTTTCATGGCTTATGAGCTCTTCAAATAAAGGGCAAAACCCCACTGAAGCCACAAGACGAGCCCCTGCCAGCTCCCCTAAGCCACACTACCCCTCTCTCTAGACACATGGGACTTGTTTTTTCTCAGGGCTGACCCTCACCAAGCTTCTGCTCACCACAGGGCCTTTGCACATGCTGTCTCTACTGGCGGCAATGCTTTCCCCTCCCCCTCTTTACCTAATTATGTACATCTAATTCATCCTTCAGATTCCAGGTGGAGTACCACTTCCTCCTGTCATCTCCAACCTTATCCTCCCCATAGACATTCTCAGCTCCCCACAGACCAACCTTTGAGTGGCTGGAATTTGTATTGATGTGGTACCTTAGTTCATGCCTGTCTCCTCCATGAGACCATAAGAACCATGAGTGTAGGAACCTTGTCTCTTTAAATCACGGTTCCCCACCCAACACCTACCAGTTCCGGTTACATGTGGGTCTCTGATAAATACCTATTTGTTGAATGAATGAATGCATGGGGCAGACATGGAAATGCACCCTCTAAGCTGGAGTCTTCAGGGACCCAGCCCCCAAACTCAGGCGGTGCACTGGCCTTTAAAAAAATGTATTAATTAAGCACCTATTATGACTCCCCAACATCTCTACCTGGGAGATATGCAGATTAGCTGCATGTGGCAGACGAGAAAACAAAGGCTCAGAGAGAAAAAGCCACAGGGCCAAGGTCACATAACAAGCACACGGGAGAGCTGGAAGTCCAACACAGACACCTGTGACCCCAGAGCCTCCAGCCCCACCCTGCACATTTCCCACTGACCCATCCCCCCACCTCATGACACCCAGCTCACACCCAAGTGGAGGGTGCTTCTCTTGTCCTCATGGGAGGGTTGTATAGATACGCCCACGCAGGTGTGGATTCAGGCAGGAATGAGTTTAACACAGCACATACCATCGTGGTCTGGCCCACTCGTACCGCACACCCGTGTGTGTGTCCCTTCTGCATGCGTGGGTCTGCCAGTCTCGGCCCTCATGTATTCACAGGCACACACACCCAAGCCTGCGTAGATTTTCACTCAGCCATTCAACAAATGCTTCATGCAGGCCCACATGCACTGGGCACTGGGCCAGGATCTAGGGGAATTGTGAGAACTGACTGGGCCTCGCGTCCCAGGCACATACATACATCCCACACACATTTGGATATTCACTTACAAGTGCACATGCTCTGCTGGCACAAGCACCGAGGGCACACAGGGTGTGAATGCACGGAGGTATGCTGTTGCATGCGTAAAGCACGCATGCCCCCAACACGCCCATACGCAGGGGGCTGCCCTGGGGCAGAGGTCGTCTGCTCCAGCATCCTCAGTGTTCAAGGGGGAAACAGAGAGGGCAAGTGACTTGCCCCAGGTCACTCAGTAAAGTCATTGCTTTGAAGCCTGAGATGGACCAAGCAAGAGAGACCATCAGGCTGAAAACCATGGACTTCACCCAGACAGGCCTGGGCTCCGATGGCTCCTGTACTTACAGGAGATGGGAGGCGAGGGTGCTAGACCAGTTGCTCCCCTCCGGAGCCTAATTTCCCCTTCTACAAATTGCAAATTGGGAATGGTAGAAATTTTCTTCTTCATAGGGCTGTGAGCATCTCCTCTCTACTGTGCGTGGTATATAGTGAGCACTCGATCACAGACAGGCATTCTATTATTATTATTATTATTATTATTATTATTATTATTTACTTTTGTTTGGGTCTCAGGACTCTCGGTCTAGTGCTCTTTGAGCTGCCCCAATGTACCACCCCAGAAGTTGGACACGCTCACACTTCCTCTTCCTCCTGAGGTTGTTATGCTGCAGGCCCCACAGAGAGTAAGGCTGAGAACCTGTTTAATTCTCACACCAGCTGAGCACCACTTGCCCCGGAAATAAAATGCTTTCCTCCCAGAAAGTTCAAGGTTTCTCCAGCTCAACAAACCAATACCTGTTTAATTATTGAGAGACATTCATCTGTGAAGGAAGGGGGTCTTCCTGGCTAGGATTTGCAGAGGGTCCGGGGTGCCCTGCCTGTGGGTGTCTAGGGTGGGGCGATGGGACGGGAAGGGTGTGGATTAAAATGCTGGAGGAGGCAATGATGGCAGCGAGGCAGGTCCCGCCACTTTGGCAGCCTGCTGGGTCCACGCATTTCCAACAGACTTCGGGATATTGTGGAAAATGAAGAAAATGTCTTCCTTACCTCAACCCTTTCTTTGGGGACAGTCCTCTCCAATCCAACGCACACCCAGCATCCTACAGACAGTGACAGCAGAGGCCACACTGATACAGCCCTGACACAGGGCTGTACGTGTCACGGGACAGTGAAGTGGGAACAGGAAAATTCTTCACTGCGAAGCTGACAAGGGGAAGAAATCCGGTTCTATGCGCATGGCCATTGCCACTGAGGCACCCTGGACGGACTGGGCAGGACGAGGAGCGGGGAAGGCAGCGGGAGTGGAGGGAAACCGCCAGTGGTCCAGCCCATGTAAGAGAGGTGAGGAGCTCCCTGTTTCCTTCCTTCCCAGGAGGGACCCCCAGGGCTGCCTGTTACAGGAACCCCTGTCCTTGCTGAAGAGGGAGATTTCAACCTGGTAGTGATGGCTCCACATATCCGGAGCCCCCATACCTAAACCTAGGGGAGCAAAGGGTCTCCTGTGGAATTGCAGAAGGGATTCCAGTCTCACCCCAAGCCTCCAAACCTCCCATCAGGGAGTCAAGTGGATATAAATGCCAGCTGTGGATTAGACACACAGAGGTTCCAATCCTGAGTCTGCACTTACAAGCTGAATGCTGCTCAGTACCTCCAAGACTCAGTTTTCTCATCTGAGAAATGGGAGCAGGACTCAGACTTACTTCATTCCGAGGGCTGTGGTGAGGGTTAGATGAAACAGTGCAAGGGCACGCTCAGCACACAGCAAGTGTTCAATACATGCATCTTCTTTATTATGGCAGTTTTCATTAAGCCTTTTGTTTCCACCAAGTGTTTCACCATCTGTCTCCCTGTGTGAACTTGGGCGAGTTCTTACTCTGCTCTGGGCCTCAGTTTCCCCTTTTGAAAAGCAAAAGGGTTGGCCCAAATGACCTCTTAGGACCCTGAATGCTTTAGCTTTTCTGATCACAAGTTCTGTCCCTTGAACTCTGTGTTTCTCTGCAGCCACAATAGGAGTCTCTCATTTCCTAGGAGCATCGGCCTGAGGGGTCAAAAGTATAACTTGAAAATGTAATTCCCAAAGTAGATAGAGTCCACACTGATCCTCCATGAAATCCACCTCCTGACCCTGCCTACGCCTCCTGCCAAAGTCCCTTTGACTGTAATAGTGGTCACTTACACAGCACCTACTATGTGCAGGCACTGCTCTACTTATAACCTATGACATACACCTAGTACCTCCATTATACATATGAGAAAACTGAGGCACAGAGAGGTTAAGCAACTGGACAAGAATCACACAGCTCAAAAGTGACCCAGCTGGTATTTGAACCCAGGGCATCGGGCTCTCGACCCCAATGACCCTCAACCCAAAGATGCAACAAATGGTAGAATTTCAAGCTTGTCAATCAATGGCAAGTGACGTTTGGATGAGCGGAGACTTCTGAGCTCATAGACACTTCCCCCAGTTCTCGGAGGGTGCTCCAGACTGGCCTCCCGGAACCACGTGCGGGAGCCTGCTCAGCCCAGGGGAGGCCAGACCACCCCCTTCCAGCCTGTGGGTTTAAAGAAGATATTCAATTATCTCAGCCGCCATGCTCACACGTGCTCTGATGAGTTGAAAAGGGAGAATAAGGAGCCGGCATCACATCCTGTCGGAGATAATTAGAGGAAACATCATTTTTTAAGAAAACAAGCCTGTGGCCAATTGTTCAAGATTGATTAAGTTGGTGGCCAGCACAGACAACTGGGAAGGGGGACAGCAGTCTGTCCTGATCATATCACCTGCACTTTGGAGAGGTGACCTCAACCAGGGGCTATGGCTGGGTTGGGTGGCCAGAGTGTATGACTGGCAATCCCACAGCTGACATCCTCCCCGCCCCCGGGACTGTAGGGAGCAGCAATAATGGGCATTTGGGGTGGATGTGTGGGAAGGGCTGCTTGTTCCCTGAAGGCAGAACAAGAAAAGATCTGAGGCTTTGCTAGGCTGTGGGCATGACCTGGGTGGCCTCAGGAAGGAGAAGACATATGAGGACCTTCATCTCACAATAGTTCAGTCATTGTTTATTGAGCATCTACCATGCGCCATGAGGATACAGCCTGAAAGTGTGTTCTAGGCAGAAAGGGTAGAGCGTGCAAAGACCCTGAGGCAGGGGAAGGCTTGGCATGTTTGAGGCCATGCAGGAAGTTCGGGCAGGCTGGAGCAAGGATGCTCAGGAAGAGACAGCACCAGGTGAGGCCTTCTAAAAGCTGCGAATGAGCCACTAGCATGTATTTTGCATTCCCCTGTGCTGTGTCTTGGGTTCTATCTGCCCTGTGAGGAATTAACTGAGATGAACCACAGATATCACAGAAAAGGGGTCTGAAGGTTGGAAAGACAAAGTCATTGCTAGGGTCCCAGAGGTCATACTTGGCAGAGCTGGGTTCCTTTTCTAATATGAATGTCCCATGAGTCCAAACCCATTTGCCCCAAACCATAGTTCCCCAGTAGGTCAGGGCTGGAGATGACCTTGAAAGGTTATCTGATTCACCTTGTTCATTGCACACGATGGCAAAACTGAGCCTGGAGTGGGAAGGCAAAGTGCACACTGCTGTGCTGAGAATCTGGTATGAATGCACCCTTGTGTCAGCCTCCACAGTGCAATTTTGACACACCCAGATAAACAGATACCACTATGGGGACATATGATAGCAGAACCAATATGCTGGTTTTCTATGAGTTAAGGTGTAGCACCCTTTTGTTTGACGTTTACCACCCCAGAGCCATGCCAACACAACACTTTCTAACTGTTTGGGGTACACGTGCCCTCTGGGATGCCCTTTGAAAATCCAGGGCTCCCATCACTTGAGTTTGTAAAATGCTGCATACTATACCCGCTTTATATGACTCACTGTTCATGAGTCATATAAAGGCTGTGCTAAGTCCTGCTGCAAGGGAAACTGCTGCTGTTTTCTTAGTCCAGCCTTCCCAAAATTCATTTGAGCATGAAATCCTTACAAACAGGTCCAGAATTGGGATTTTCCAGTAGTAATGGAAATACTGGTCTTGGTAACAAAAAGAAGCTTAGATAGCCCTTCTGACCTTGGAGGAAATAATTCCAAATACATTTTGGGGAGTGGATGAGATGAGGAAGTGATGGAGAAACATTTAAAGGACCAGGACGCTATTATATGCAGGGAAAAGAAGACCCATGTGCGGCATAGTGGCTGCCTTCAAATCTCTGGGAGGCTCCTAAGGTCTTCTGTGGGGAGGTGGTCTCTGTAGTTTCAGGGAGTGAGTCTAGGACCAAGAAGTGGATGTTAGAGTAGGAAAGAAGTCAGCGCTTGCACTGGAGACTGGCTGTTTTCGTAGGAAGTGAGTTCTCTGTTACCAGAAGTATGCAAGTAAGAAACTGGAAGACTATTGTATGAGGGCTGCTAAAGAATGAATTCCTTCTCTAATTCTGGAATTGCAGGGTGAAGATATACAACCCCCTGCCCAGGCCATGCTAAATTCCCTTCTTCTCTCCAGACCGGGCAGAAAGAAGCCAGGCATGTCACATCCATCTGACATTAGGAAAATTCTTATAAATAAAATAGTTCCTATAAAAGCTGTATGAGCTCTCTACAGTCCATCTCATCTCGACAGTAATAAAACCAAGCCCGTAACTCCGGCATCGTCTTCCATCTACAAGAGGAAACGCTTATTTTAAGAAGAATAAAAGGAAAAGTAATTTACAGTCTATTAACATTTTAAAAAGTGTGTTAGCAAGAAGAGGGGGATATATTACTGGCTCAATGAGGGGATCCAGAGAGATGGGAAAAGTGAGATCCTATAAATTTCCCTCGGCCTCCATTTTAGCCTGGATTACTGCAAACTCATCCTGCACCGCCTAACAGCCATTTGCTCATTTGGGCCCCTTTGCTGAAGTAGAAAGCTTGATTGACAGCGGATGGCCAAGAAGGTGGCAGTGAGGTGGGTCTGTGAGGAAGCACAGTAGGCACGACGGGGCCTGAGTTCCAAAGTCAGAGCTAGGTTCCCATCATGGCTTGTTCTGCAGGCTGCCCAGCTTCGGAGAGCTTCCCGTCAGTGGACAAAATAGGGTCCTCTTGTTTTAAATAAAGGTCTTGACTTTCAAGCAAGATTTGGGAGGACTCAGTGACTGGGGGTGGGGGGTGTCAGGGACCCCGTCAGGTGCCTGGTGCTTTGGAGATCCTCACATAGCCTCTCCTTGCCCAGTGGAAAGGGCCCCCATCTGCCTTCCCAGAGCTGAGCTAGGCCCCGGGCAGGGGAGTGGAGTGGGGTGGGAATGGATTTCAAACTACAAATCAAGGGGAATACATGGAAACAATTATAGAAAGATGGACTTGAAGGAAAACAAACCGTTCCCTCCAAGTAACAGGACTAGCCAGAGGGCGGAACGGGGGTCAGTCATGGGGGAAGATGCCAGGCGTTTGGGCAAGGGGCACCCCAGAGGTAGGTACATTCCTTGTGGTTGTCACTCTGGGGCTTGGGCAAGGGCTGAGACCTGACGCAGGACTTCACCTGCAACGACATCACAAATAAGCCCCTTCTCCTTCCAATGCATGACACACACCCCATAATTTATATATGCACAGACACAGGCCAACACCATCTTACACATGTGCACATATGTACCCACCCCTTATACACACATGGAAAACACAATTACACATGTATGCACACACATCTATACCTTCCATACACACACACACACACACACACACACACCCTCAACACAATCACACATGTAGCACACACGTCCATCCTTTATATACATGTGCCAACATAATCATGCATGTGCCACACGCCACACCTTTGCATGTTTGTTTCAACACACTTGCTATGTGCACACTAACATACATGTGTGTATACTTAATTTGCTGTACACACCACATACACACACACTCCCAATCATTTGCATTTACACAACCGTATACACACAGTCAATATACCCACATCCTATTAACACATGTTCCACACACACAGCCACCACACTCGGCATGTACATATGCCCAAAACATGCATGTGCATACACACTCACACAATAACCTCCCCACCCCCCACTGGCCGGCACCACATACTCATAAGTGTCGTGCACACACACACACTTTCTCCCGGGAAAGTGTCCATGGGATTCAAGTGTGGGGTGCGGGGCTGCTGGACAGACCGAATCTCACATCTCGGCTGCCTCCCTGCCTGGGCCTGTGTTTGTGCAGCTGTTCCCTCTCCCCCAAGTGTGGGGAGGGGGCAGGAAGAGCAACATGGGGAGGGGGCAGGCCACTGTGGCCCTAATCAAGAATTTCACACCCCCAAGGGGACTGGCCCCTTTGCAAAGCCCCCCATCCAGCTGGGTGAAAGCCCAAAGCTGGCTTTGTTCACAGGCTGCTGGGGACTTCATGGGCCACACTCCGAACCTTGCTCCCTTCCCGTTCAGAGGGCTGGGCTCCAAACTCGCTTTGGAGGGTTTTTCTATGCCTGGGTCTTACTTGCCCCAGCTGTGTGCTCTGCCGAGGGCCAGCAGGCACCAAATGGTCTTCAAAAGCCCCTCCCCCAATTGTCCTTTCCCAGGCTTTATCAGTGGGAGGTGCTGGAGGGGTTGTGGGTCTCAGACACTTCAGCCTTCACATGCTGGGGTTCCTACCGAGACTGAGCACACACGATTTTCAGATTTGAATCTTGAGAGTCCTTTTCTCAGAACTACATGCCAGCTCTCCGCTCCCATTTTTTCTAGCCCAGCATCCTCCAAAATACCACACAGCCGCATCTCTTGTTCCCCACACCAACCATTCCAAATGCCTTCCCGCTCTCAGCATTGCACAACACTTACCCATTGCCTTTCAAGTCTGGTGCAGACGCCTCCTCCTCCAGGAAGCCCTCTCTGACTCCCTCTCTGCTTCCCCCTCTGTGCCCCTAGCCCCTCCTGCCACCTGCTCTTCCTCCATCTTGTTCCTCTCACACTGTTCTAGCAACTTCTTGTTTCACTTATTTGTGTCCTGGACCATGAGATGCCAGGGCAAGTCTGGGCTTCCATTGTTGTGGCCATCTCCAGACTGGCACAAAGCCTGGCCCATGTAGATCTCTGTTGAAGGAAGGATTCCCCAGCAGAGATGCAGTGAAGTTTGGCTTTTGGTGCCTCACATCCACAGGCTGTGTAGAATGAATTCGGTCCCTGATCTTAATGTAAGAGTTAAATAATACCAAACATATATTACAAAAGTTAGGTAAATTTCCCTTTCCCTCCTGTCATTACCTAGAAAGCTGCCAACTTCTAGATTGTAATTATGTACATGAATAATGAAATTAGCATATCTATCAGCTCATTCCCTGCTCATTACATACCTGGAAGAGCCATGTGTTTCGATTCCAAATTACCTGCCTCTGGAGGTTCACTGGGCCTTGGGCTCTGGAAAGGCCCCAGGGGAAGAGCTGCACGCCCCCACCCCCACCCCCACCTTTGTCCTGGGGGCTTCTGTTAACCCCTAGACACGCTGCTGATCATGTCTGATCAGCTTTTAACCACATCTGATGGGTGGATGGGGCCCATCCATTGAACCTGCTATGGCAGCAGGGTGAGGCTGTGGGATGGTGGTGCTGGGAGGTGAACCTGAGTCCTGGGTCCACTTTCCACTGCCGGGGGGGGGGGCCTGTGGACAGGCTTCCCTGGGGCCTTTTTTCTCACCTGTGAAGTGGGGATAACAATGACATCGATTTTTTCAAGGATTGTGGGTAGACAGGATGTGCTGGTAAAAGCAACATCTAGATGCAAATAGGCTTGGATTCAAGTTCCGACTTCACCACTCATTCTGTTACAAGACTTCTCTCTGAGGCTCAGTTTTCCCTTCTGTAGAATGGGGATAATAGGGCAGGTGTAAGGACCCAATGACGTTTCATTGTGCTCAGCACATAATAAGCGCTCAATAAACACAAGTGATCATGGTTGTCATTGTCAAGATTGGTGTTCGCTCCAGGTCTGAGACGAGCTCGCTGTTATGGACTACATGTTTGTGTCCCTCCAAAATTCATATTTTGAAACCCTATTCCACCCATGTGATGGTATTAGGAAGCAGGGCCTTTGAGAGATAATTAGGGTCAGATGAAGTCATGAGGGTAGAGTCCTTATAAATGTGAGTACTGTCCTTCTAAGAGCCAGGGGAGAGCTTGCGTCCTCTCTTAGCTCTCTGCCATGTGAAGACACAGAAAGTCGGCAGTCTGCAACACAGAAGAAGGTCCTCACCAGGACTCAACAGTATTGGCACCCTGACCTTGGACTTCTAACCTCCAGCA
This sequence comes from Hipposideros armiger, assembly GCF_001890085.2. Classification (NCBI taxonomy): domain Eukaryota; kingdom Metazoa; phylum Chordata; class Mammalia; order Chiroptera; family Hipposideridae; genus Hipposideros; species Hipposideros armiger. The sequence continues at coordinate 4,261,276 of NW_017731425.1, read as the reverse complement.
CTGTGAGAAATACATTTCTCTTTATAAGCCACACAGCTGATGGTATTTTTGTTAAGGCCGTTTGAGCTAATGAAGAGACACCCTCCTAGCAGGAATTCAAGTCATGAAATGGGACCAAAACAAAACCAAGAAGTCAGTACTTGGGTTTGCCTTGTCTCTCTGCTGGGTACCCCCAACTCTTAGATGCCCTTCGAATTCCCTTGGAATGCCAAGTCCTGACTCAAACCCACCCAACCCCGTTCAAACTGCCTTCCATGCAGAACTGAAGTCATGACCAGGTGGACCAATAAGAACTGGCCCAGCCCGAGGCTGCCTGCGCATGTGTGGTACCCCCTTGTTCACGCACACTCACTCATTCAGACTTTTATCCAGGGCTCACTGCGGGCAATGCAGGAGGAGGCAGTGGGGGGCCAGTGAATGCTTATGAGCTGAGGAGGGCTGAATTCACAGTCAGGCTTTGCAAACTGAAAATGTCAGGTTGCTCTGGGGACCTTTGTCCAGACTCCCCTGACCCCACAGAGAAGGGCTCAGGACCTCGGCTGGTGCCACCCTGCACCTTGACGTTGTCTCCCCAGTACTGCAGGGCTGGCTGGCTTCCCCCCAAGCCCACTAGCCCCTGAATGTCTGGGCACCTTCATAGGCATCACTGGTGCCCTTCGGGAGACCAAGATGGCCAAGGCTTCCTCCTACCGCTCACCATCTAGAGATTTGGCACCACGAGCTGAGCTTCTTTGTCCAGTGACTCTGACTGGGGCTACACTGTTGCCCATTTCACAGATTGACGATCAGAAGGTCAGCCCCAGGGTCACAGAGAGAGTCACTGGAAGCATCTAGCTGAGACCCATGAGGCCGGGCATCTTCAGAAAAACAGGCTGCATATTACTCATATTTTCACAACCACCTCCCATCACACCCCGCCCCCCATGGCCTGTGCAGGACGCACCCCTTGTAGGTAGATGCATCTCGATAATAGTAATAATAACAGGAGCCAACAAACTGAACACTTACTACATACTCTATGTACTTCGCATATATTCCCTCATTTAATCCTCACAAAGCACTAGTAGTACAGTGTCTGGCACACAGTAAGAGCTCAATAAGCATTTGTTGAACATATGAGTGAATGAACTAAACAACACCAAAAGCGACGCTCTTTACTTCAGCCTGGTGCGCAAAGTCAGACAGACCCGGGATCACATCCTTGCTTTGCCGTTTCTTAACCATGTGACCTTGGCCGGGTTGCATCTCTTCTCTGAGACGTTAAGCAGGCCTGATGATATCTGCCCATCAGGTTGACTCGAGAATTAAATGAACCTCAGCCTACAAAGGGTTCAGCACAACGCCTGGATCAGCCCGGAGCACAGACAAAAGGTTTTTGTTATTGTTAGTGTTGTCGTGGATGAGGTCGTCGTTTCCATCTGTCCACTCAGCTTGCAGTCATCGGTCAGGAAGTTAGAGACCAGAGGTCACACATGCGTGGTCTGGAGGCTTCATCCGGCACCCAGATGTGTTTTGTTTGGCTAGCATGGTGCTTTGTCGATTTTTTTTTAAATTGAATTAGTTGCCAACGTTTAAAGACGGGGAGATTTTGCATAAAATACGGATTTGGGGGTCTCTCTTGGAACTTCAGAAGTTTGGAGCACATCACAGTCACGTTCGCCCAGAGTAAACTTTGGCTGGAGCCAAGAAGCGTCTACTCCTCTCGACGAGGCATGAGCTCCCCAGGCTGCGCCAGTCCCCACCCCTCCGTATTGCCTCACTCCTGGCCAATTTCACTCATATAGGTAGTTCACCTGCCCCTCGAGGGTTTTGCATGTGGAAACCCTGCTCTAGAGTTTCTCTTCTGTGAGATCCACCTAGAAAGATCCAAGTCGCAGTCAACCAAATGGAGTTCAACAAGAAGAAAAACACACAGCTCACAGTGGTTACGTGGGCACTTCTCCCAGCTTCACAGCCAGGGCCTGGCATGGAGCACACCCCCCTCCCCCCGTGAAAGCTTCATCACCCTCTGGATGCTGAAAGCCACCCTCCCACCCATGCCCACTTGAGGAGCCCACGGAGCCACCACCAACTCCCCCCCACCCCGAATGGCCCCAGCCCCTCCGAGAAGGAGGAGGGTGACCAGAGAAAATGGCTCCCATCTGACCAAGCCGGGCTGCAGCATCTTGACTCTAATTGGGGATGCAGTAATTAGATGATGGCAGAGTGTACCCAGGGCTCAGCTTTCAGCCCGAGGTCCCACCAACAACCATCCCATTTGGAAAGTTCGCCTGACATTCCTGAGCTGGGGCTGCCTTGCCAAAGAAAACTCAAGCGAGGCTTGTCTTGGCACCGGCTCAACCCCCAGCCTCAGCAGGAAAACCAAAAACATTTACACAGCTGGGGCTGCGACGCCCGCTTTCCTCAGGGTTTGTCAGGGCTCGGACGGCTCGGCCGACTGGGGGGCACCTCTGAAGGGGCCTGTGTTCCTGAGCATGGCCAGGCCTGGCCGGCCAGACAGAAAACACCGTGGCCATCCCTGGGAGGAGGGGGAGAAGGCACTCGAAAATACAAACTGCTCAGGGCCTGGGGGCAGGGGTTAGGTCCACCCCTTGATGGCTGTCCCCGATTCTGACCACATTTGCACAAGTCATGCTGGCCAGCGCGCCACCCCACCTGTGCATGCTGGCCAATAAAATCATCCCAAGAAATGGCTAATGGAAAATGCTGGGTGCCTGGGGCCCCCATGCTGACAGCTTTGAGGAACAGCCCCTACGCTACTCACTCTTTGCACTCAATTCCCCTGTCTATTTTCCTAGCTGCCTTTCCATGGGGTTCTCCGATACGCTCTACCTCCTTTCCCCTGCCAGGCACCCTCACTGAAGCCCTTCTGGCCTCCTGGTTCTGACGACCAAGTAAATATGGTGAAGAGGTCCTGGAAGGTGTGTTTAAAAGCCAGGAGCCCAAATGCATTGGTGAGCATGCTGGAAATCGCCAAATTATCTGCTAAGTCCCTCTCGAATCCCTCTGCTTCTTTCTGTCCCACTCATCCCCACCCCAGTCCAGGCCACCATCATCCCGTGCCTGGGTGGCTGCAGCAGTGTCCTCCTCTCTGGCCTCCCAGCCTCCACTCCTGCTCCCAAAGCCCATCCTCTGAACCAAAGCCAGCACTCCCCTTTTTATTCTCTCAACTGTGAAATATAACTAACATACAGAAAAGTGCAGCAAATCTGGTTTTGCACAATTGCATGATGAATTATCAAGCAAACACCTGTGTAACCATCAGACAAGAAACAGGACCTCATAAGCATCTGTTTTCCCCCCTCCCTCCATGAGATTTCATTACTCTTCTGACTTTGGTGGTGATCATTTCCTTGGGTTTTCTTTAGACCCGAGAGCAACATGATTTAGTTTGATCTATCTCTGGATTTTATATAATTTAAATAGTAATGGTAGCAATATTAATCATGTCATTATTATTTTGTGTCTGGCTTCTTCCCGTCCGCATTGTATGGCAAGATTCATCCATGTTTTTGTGAGGAGCTGTAGCATATTCATTTTTCAATGTTGTATAATATTCCACAGTGGGAACATATCAGAGTTTTTTACATATTTTTTTGTTGATGGATTTGGGGTTGTTTTCCAGTTTGGAGCTATTTTAAGACTGTAAATAGTCTTATTTTCTGGTGCCCAAGTGCATGGTACATAGTCAGTTTTATAGTCACAAACACACTCTGCGATCAAACAAATTTAAGGAAAGCTGCAAAAGTAAAATTACTTGTTTTCTTGCAGGACTTGTCAGAGCCTTTAATGTTTTAATGTGTTCATGTGTATTGTGACTCTCCACAATCACCGCCTCTGTGTCAGGCCCAGATGATGCAAGGATGCACAAACATACCTTAGGGAGTAAGTGAGTTGTATGGAAAGTATTGGCCTTAAAATACCATCATGGTTTTTTTACCTTTTATAGATTTGCTCTGCAGGCTTAGGTAAGTCCCTTGCCCTCTCTGAGCTTCTGTTTGCTCATCTGCAAAATTCAAGTTGTGTATTTTGAAATTGCGACTGTCTAAGAAGATTCCCCCTCTGACACTAAAGTACTTTTGTATAATTGTTTCAATTGGCCAGAAAGGTTCTGGAGGAGGGGACATTTGACCTGGATCTTGAGGATTTGGGCACTCCTGAGGGAAGGCGAGGGTGTTGAAACACCATGACCACGTTAATGGAATCTGGACTGCTTAGAGCTAGTGTAAGGGAGAGGAAGGAAAGCAGAGGGGCCGATATGGAGGCTCAGCCCGTGGAATGTAAGAGAGAAATGATTAGACAGATCAAATAACCTCATAGCCAACCAACCCCTTTCCTATCTCTACTCCACCATGGGAACCACCAGAGGCAGGCAGAGACCTTATAACCTAGACATACATTCTCAACAGGGGGGAACTTTGGTCCTCGGGGGACAAAACAATCTTGCAGATGTACGTATAGTACATAAACAGATATCCAATATACCTGTGGTATTAAAATTTCACTGCGGGGTGAGGACCAGTAGGGGAAAATATCTAAAAGGATTCCTGAGGGAGACAATAATTTTTAAAAATTATTTATTTATTATAATTGCAGTCGACATTCAATATTATTTTATATTAGTGGCAGGTGTACAGCATAGTGGTTAGACACAATTTATGCAGTGATCTCCTTCAATTAGTCTAGTACCCACCTGGCATTATACATAGTTATTACAATATTATTGACTATATTCTCTGTGCTGTACTTTACATCCCCGTGACTATTTTGAAACTACCAATTTGTAGTTCTTAACCCCGTCACATTTTTCACCCTGCCTCCCAACCATCCCTCTCCTCTGGCAACCATCAGTTTGTTCTCTGTATCTATGAGTCTGTTTCTAGTTTATTTGTTCATTTATTTTGTTCTTGAGATTCCACATATAAGTGAGATCATATGGTATTTGTCTTTCTCTGTGTGACTTATTTCACTTAGCATAATATCCTCTAGGTCCACCCATGTTGTCACAAATGGCAAGATTTCATTCTTTTTTAATGGCAGAGTAATATTTCATTATATATATGTACCACATCTTCTTTATCCAGTCGTCTATTGCTGGGCACTTAGGTTGCTTCCATGTCTTGGCTATTGTAAATAATGCTGCAGTGAACATAGGGGTGCAGAAAACACAGACAGTAAACTCTCTGACATTGCTCTTAGTAATATGTTTTCTGATCCATCTCCTCGGGCAAGGGAAACAAAAGAAAAAAATCAACAAAAGGAACTCCATCAAACTAAAAAGTTTTTGTACAGCAAAGGAAACCATCAACAAAACAAAAAGACAGCCTATTAAATGGGAGAAGATATTTGCCAATGATACATCTGATAAGGGGTTAATATCCAAAATTTACTTTAAAAAACTCATGCAACTCAACACCAAAAATGCAAATAATCCAGTTAAAAAGTGGGCAGAGGATCTGAATAGACATTTCTCCAAGACATACAGATGGCCAATAGACATATGAAAAGATGCTCAACATCACTAATCATCAGAGAAACGAAAATTAAAACCACAATGAGATACCACCTCACTCCTGTCAGAATGGCTATCACCAATAAATCAACAAACAAGTGTTGGCGAGGATGTGGAGAAAACGGAAACCTCGTGCTCTGTTGGTGGGACTGCAAATTGGTGCAGCCACTATAGAAAACAGTATGGAAGTTCCTCAAAAAGTTAAAAATAGAACTACCTTATGACCCAGCAGTTCCACTTCTGGGTATTTATCTGAAGAAATCCAAAACACTAATTCAAAAAGACAATTTTCTTAAAAAATGCTGAGGACACTCTGATCGATTGGTTGCCAATTCAAATGCCCACAGGGGCCCAGCAGAAAACTTAGGGCATAAAGCAGGTGTTGTCTGAGGTAATAGGAAGGGGTGAGGACTGTGGATAACTGGCATACCCACACCAAATACACTACATCTATTTCATTGCTCAGGCCAAACAAAACACATTTGTGAGCTGGGTCAGTTCTACCATCTACCAGTCTGCAACCCCAAGATTTAAGTAAAGAACCAGACCAGGCCCAGTTTCTGTGGCCAATGCAAAGGCAGCACTCAATCGGGCTCATGCCAACTGACTGGCACCATACAAAGTGTGCCCCCAACACACACACATACATACACATCATTCCAGTGGCTTCCTCAAGAATCCTCCCCAACAGGACCCCAAGCCCTGTTCCACAGCATGCACACATGCATATTATGGGGATTAATGCCGCATAATGCATAATTAATGATACTGAATAAGTATGCAGATTGACAATCACCAATTGACTTCTAGGATCAGATTCCTGAATACAGGCTAATTGATTGGCTGCTTGTAATCACCATATTCAACACCGTTGTCTTCAGCACATGTGCAAACCAAACCTGGCGAGGGGAGCCCGTGGCCTCGTGGGTTCTAAGAGACACAGACCCTGCGTGGGAAACGCCTCTTGTTCCAGATAAGGTGCCCGTGGCCCACAGGCTCTCTGCCATCAGTGGGCACCAGTGGTGAGGCAGTGTGAGTGTGGACCAAGAATTTTGGAATCAGCCTGGAAAATATAATGATCACCATTGTGCAGATATAGAAACAATGGCTCAGAGAGCTAAAAGTCAGGGGAACCAGGATTCCAGCCCAGTTTGTTGATTCCAACATCTGTGCTCTTTCTTTTTCCAAGTTGGTTCTGATCTCCTGAATTTGATGGTGCAGCGGTGGAGAAAAAGGATTTACTCACTGACTCATCCAATGCCCATTGGGCACCTCCTCCAGGCCAGGTGGCTTCCCGGACAGACACAGTGAATCAGGCAGGCAAGCTGTCTCCCTCTTGAGGGCCGTTCTTGGACAAAGATTGCGTTTTGAGAGCCCCAGGGAGAGTATTTCTCCATAAGCACCTCATGGAGGAGGTGCCATCTGAGCATGGTTTTGAAGAGTGGAAAGCATTCGGAAAGGAGGAGATGGTGAGAAAAGCTAAGAAAGAGCAAAGGTGAGGGAAGCAGCAAATGAGTGAGGCTGGGAACATAAAAAGCATCACCTGGGAAGAGGCAAATGGGCCTGCTGGGGGCATTCAGGGGGAGACGGTGAGAAGATGACTGTGAGCAGAGTTGGGAACCATAAGTTGAAGGGGATGGAGCAGAGTAAGACTGGGCCCCCAGCCCTCCAAAACAGAGTTGATGCCAAGTATCAGGGAGCTCCTGGGGTGGGGAGGCGCCAGGGTCTTAGCTGACTACTGTCCCTGTATCTACATCGTCCTTCCACCAACAGCACCCAGATGTTTCCTTTGGCAAAACACTTTTCTCCTGACACACCTTTCTCAGCCTTGTGTGCTTTAGGTGGGGCGGGGGGGGGGGCAGGACCCGAATGGATTAAATCTGTCAAACTCTTCTGTTCTCCCAAGCACAGAGATGGGTGCAGAGAAAGTCACCGGACCTCATGGGACCCCTGACATGAAAGGAGATGTACTGAGACTTGGGAAAACATTTTTCTCCCTGACGTGAGGGTAACCAGTAGACCATCCCATTGTCTTCTGGATGGTGGATGGTGCAGAACGAGGATGTGAGGGCTGCCGAGGCCGTATCTACCACTATGAAAGGATCCTCTGGGTCCAACTGTACCTGAAGCCCGTGCTGCACAAGGCTTTTCAGCTATGGAAGTCAGTGAATTCCGCTTCCGTTCTTGTTGTTTGTTTGCTTGCTTTATTTACTTATTTATTACATCAGAAGATGGTTGTTATTTTGTGGTGAGTAGCGAGTGGGCAAGAAGATGTGGCAGGGAGCTGCTCCTTAAAGCGAGTTTTAGGGTAGTTTGGATGTGGATGAGGAAGAAACTAAACAGAAGACACAGAGGTTGGGGATCGTTTCATCAAGCAGCACGACGCCCCTCAGCATCGCCTGAGGGCCACGCCATGTCCCCAAGGAAAGGTTATCTCAGGCCCATTGCACTCACTCAGCCAAAGCCCAGGACCCCATCTCTGCCCTCGTGAGCAAAGCTCAAGCCATTGTACCCCTAAAAACTGAGTATGGTTTAATTCCAACAGGTTGCCAGGTGGAAATACACAGAAACGTCACCAAGAGCCTCTAACACCTGAGATGATTTCTCTCGGTTGTCCTTCAACTCTGTAAAAGAGGAAAAGGACAGAAGATGCGATTAAAGCAACGTATGATTCGCCATAAATAATAAATCAATAACCATCAGTGATGCGCCTATCTCTCTTTACCTGGGTTTAAAACAAAAAATTAAATATAGAACAAAGGAAACTATAAAGGAAATACAGGAAGCAGCAGGAAGGAGCTTTTCTTGCCTTAAAAAAAAAATTACCCTCCAAGGAAATCTATCTTGGCTGAGGGGGCAGGCGGGGTGGCTCTGTGGGGGGTCGTCATCCAGGCGTGCAGCCCTGACTAAACACTCCCCTGGTGAACCACAGATTTCACGCTGCATGCATGACAAAGGAGGAAGCCACCCAGAGTGGGGCCAGGGGCTGCAATGGAAAGAGCCAAAATTGGGGCATCTTGGATTGGACTCCAAGCTCTGCCATTTTGCCAGCTGTGCGACCTTGGGCTTGGCTGCACCTCCAGGCTATTCATCTGCAAAACAGGAGACAATGTCTCCATCCTCCTGGGGCCATTGGGAGGATGCTACGAAATATACCAGAAGAGTCTAGAACCTTGGCGATAACTAGGGAGCTCATTCAAGTCAAATGCCATTCTGGTCTGAAAAGGTGCCATCATTGTTGTTCAAAGGGCCTGGAGTAGACACTTCCTCGGTGGGTCATCCCAGCTCTAGAGCCTCCCATAGTGCCTACTGGCACCAGAAATACCTGCTGACCCACAGGGTTTAATCCCCCAGCCTGCCTAGCTGTGTTCATGCCACTGGTATTTTGTTGAGCACTTACTATGTGCATGCCAGGCGAGGCCTCCATTGGCCTTGCTGAGCTCTGCGGTTTTTCTCTCCCATGAGATGGCAGGAGAGCCTTGGAGGTAAAGAGGCGGGAGATGATGGCCCAGGGGTCTAGCTCCCCTCTCAGCCACCCCACTGGCCTGGGAAAGTCCCTCCTCTCTCATGGCTTAAATAGCTTCAGATCTGCAGTCCTGGATGCTACCACCTTAGTGGCCCCAATTCTTGCCCTCTCCCTATATCCACACCCTTGGCCAACTGACCTTGGAGAGCCCTCCCCATTGACTCTGGGCTTTAGCCACTTGCTTTGGCCAATGGCATGCCAGCAAACAAAATGCAAGCAGGAGATTTGAGAGTGCTCGCACCATTGGACTTGCTCTCCCTTTGGCACCTCTGCTGAGAATAGGAAAACACATTCAGGCTAGCCTGCCGGAGGGTGGGATGTGTGAAGCTGAACCAACGTCCAGTCATGCCAGGCAAAGCCAGCCTAGGTCAGCCGGCAGCCAGCTCATCCAAGACTTTGAGCAAGCCCAGTTAAGATCAGCGGAGCCCTTCCCAGAGCAGCTGAACCCCATAAACAGACACTGAGTAAATGTGGACCACTGAAATCCACTGAGCTTTAGTGGCTCTTTGTTACATAGCATTACTGTGATCATCGGTAACTGATACACTCGACAACTCCTCAGACTTGACAGCTAAATTCACTTTCTTTGCCCACAAATTGCCCATTCATCTCGTTGCCCCATTGCCCCAAACTGCTCCATCTCATTGACAGCCCACCTTCCACCCGATGACCCCAGCCAGAAATCTGGGCATTGCCCTAAATGTCTCCCTCTCCATCACCCTTCCCACTTACAGGTGCCATGCTGTATTCCATCCCTGAATATCTCAGGACGTGGACTCGTCTCACCTAAACACCTGGTTCTTACACTTGGATTATTCTCATAGACACCCACTTCTGAACCAGTCTCCCCCAGAGCCAAACTTGTCCCTGATAATTGCATATCCACCCTGCCCCCCAGGAAGATTTTTTAAATAGGAAATCTGCTTTAAAACCATCCACAGAGAGCAAGAAACACACTCCAGCCTGGCTTGCCTCACCAGGTGCACACTCATAGTTTACTGCCTCAAGTAGCCTTCACTCCAACATACAGAACTGCCATGTCCTTCTCTGTAAACGTCATCCTGCTGTGTGACTCTGTGCCTTTGCATATGCTCTTCCCACTGCCAAAAATGCACTTCCCTGCCTCGCTCATGTTGGCGATCTCGATAAAACTCTTTTATAAATGATTGCAAGCACCCCCTTCTCGGGAAGGTTGCAAGCTGCCAAAGGAAGAGGTACAGCAGCCGAGAGGAGAGCCTCTTATCTGCAAGTGATAATTCACTCTCTTTCTGGAACTGAGGGAAAGCATGGTTTGGGACTTTGACTTTTTACTTCTAGCAGCCCACTGTGGAGAGCCCATACATGGTTCTTGGGGGCACATAGGATTGGTCTAAAAGCCCAGCCTTTCCTCTCCGTGGCTGGGATTTCACCTCTCTGGGCCTCGATGCCACCAGAGCTGCTGGTAGCATGTGCGAGCTGAGGACCCATCAAGCTATGTAAAGAACACAAGGGCCCATCGGATCCTCCCTGGCCCCAATTTGCTGGGGAGAAAACTGAGGCTTGAAGAGCTGGAATGATTTTCCCAAAGCCATGCAACTTTGGTGCAGACAGGCGTGAAGTTAGAGACTCACCTCCCCTGTTAGAGAGCAGCCTCAGATCCGCCCAGCACCGTCGTTTCATCCACCCTAACTAGGTCCCCTTCCCCCAGCTCCCTCTGCCAGGACTGACTAGATAGCCTCCTATTTCATTCCAGCAGTGCCCTGACCCCTTGTCCCTGGGGCAAGCATTAGATTACAGATAAAGCCCTGCCAGGCCGGCAGGGGAGATCCCTCCCCCACGTATGACCTCCACCAAGGGATGAATTGGGAGGGGGAGTAGGGCATGCAGTCACAGGCTGGGACAAGGCTGCCGAACTGAGGGAGGAGATAAGAACATAAAAGGCAGCTGTGGGGCCAGAGTCAGGAGCCAGGGGACCACTGGGAGTTGGGAACCGGGAGACAAATGAGAAACCTGAGGCCCCCAAGGGAAACCGACTGGCCTCGTATCTCACGGACTCTCAGTGGCCGGTCTGGGCACAGGTCCTGACCTCCAGGCTCTTGCTCCAGGGCTCCTGCAAGCAGTGAGAACAAGTCGGACCTCAGATGGAGCACTACTTTTCCCTGTATAACCCAGAGAGGTGGGCAACACAGGCACACCTAGGCCGATTTTACCGATGGAGAAACCGAGGCTTTAGTGTTACAGCGAGATGCTGGAGGGGCTGGGGTAAACCTCCAGACGTGTGTCTCCAGGTCAGGGTAGGTAGGACATTCTTCAATTGTAAAGCGGCAACAGGGAGGTAGCATGCAGGTATTCATGTTTGGTGGCACCTACCACCTGCTAGACACCGGATTACCACGTGAGAAGGCAAACATGGCCCCTACACTTTCACAGCTCACAGCCAGAGGTGAAGGACCCGACCACGAGCAGGACTGTTCTGTGGGTTGGGCAGGGATTGGGGACCCAGGAGGGTATGGGTCACAGCAGCTCATCTTGCTGCATTTGCCTTGGCAGCAGTTCTGTGAAACACCCCTTGGGCATCGCTAGGCCCATTTCACAGATGAAGAAGAGGCGCTCGGAGCTGGGGTGGTGATCGGAACCCCAGCCTCAGACTCCCTTTGCCACGTCTCACCATCTCCCTCATCCTCAGGACCATCCTAGACTTGGATTCTCTAGGTCCTGAAGGCCGGCCCTGTGCAGATGGCAGAGGCTTGGCTGGGCCACCTCAGGCATCGACCAGAGGCGCCAGTAGCCTTGACAGCTCGAAAGAGGTCTCCCCAGTCAGGACCAGAATCTACCCCCCTGGGACAATGGGGGACTCCGAGTGCCATGAAGTCTTGGGATGAGTGTGAACACCCTCACACACGTACACACGCACGCACACACGCAATCTTGTTGGCCTTGGAAGCAGCTAGTCTCTAGATGTGAGGCGTCAGGACCGGCACAAAAGTAAATACAGAAATCAAACTTCTCTCTAAAGCGCTTGCAACACGCTCCTGCGGGGCTGAGAAATCCTTCGATTTCATGGGCTGTGAAAGATGCCGACTCCGTGACAAAATAATGTGCTTTGTTTTGCAAGCGCACAGCCAGCCCCTTCTGCCTACCCATTTTTCAGCCTCCTTGGTCTTCCCTGGAGAAGCCTCAGAGACCAAAGCCCTGGCACACTCGTTTTATTTGAGATAATGGAGACTAGGTCTGGGCAGGGAGGGAGCTTGTCCAAGGTCACACCGCCAACCAGAGAATCAAACCCAGGCCCCTCCGGGGCCAGGCCCCAGAATCCAGCCACGTTCCGTTAGACTTCTGGAAAATAAACTCAGGACCTTTTTTACTTTTCTCTCACCCTTACATTTTGTGTGTGTGTGTGTGTGTGTGTGTCTCCATTGTTTTTTCACTTCCTTCTTCAAATCCTTCCTCCTCTTATGTCCCTCCGTCTCTCTCTCTCTC
>NW_017731425.1:4234652-4248731 GCF_001890085.2 Hipposideros armiger | reverse complement strand
AGCATATCCTCTCTCTCTCTCTCTCTCTCTCTCTCTCTCTCTCTCTCTCTCTTTCTCTCTCTCTCTCCTAATCTCTGTGTCTCTCTTTCTCCATTTCTCCACTTTCTTGCCCCTGCTACTCCCCTCCATCATCCTCAATTCTCTACCTGACCCCCCTTCCTCTCCTGAGACCCCCTTCCCTTCCCCTGTACCTTCCTTGCACACTCACTCACCCTTTCCTACACTTCCCTTCTGAGGCTGCCCTCTGCCTCTGTCCTCATCAGCGTCAGCACTGCCTTTGCCAAATCCCCCAGCCCTAGCTCCATGTCCAAGCCCATCCGGAGGGGCCTGAACCAGCCAGGAAGCTCTCTCCCCCACCACCTCCCCAGGGACCACCAGGCCCAGGCCCCTGCCGTATTTGCAGCCACCATGAAGGAAGCCCCACCCCAAGTGAAAGAGCAGGCACCTGATGGAAGAGGGTTAGGGCTGGGCGGACATGAGCCCTGATTAAAGAATGCTTCCCAGTGTGGCCTGGTTTGCATTACCTCCGCCCGGCCGGCTCCAGGCTGACAGCTGGACGCACTTTTCCAGGGCGCAGGGAAGGGAGTTGGACCGTCTGCGCGCACACATGCGTGGGCTCCGTCCCGGACAGCCCTGTAATGGCTTTCGCATGGAGAAGGAAATAAGCTTCTCCAACCTCCAGCACCGATTTTCCTGTCAAGAGATTTTGAATTCAAAAAAAAAAATTATAATCACAAAGAAAAGGGCTTTGCAGTTTGCACAAAAGGGCCGGGCCATGTGAAGTCAGATGCTGAAATGGAACCAAAATCCAGAGACAATGGGGAAGAAGAAAGAAGGGGGAAGGGACATGAGTGTCTGTCCCCGGCAGTGGCCAGGCCTGAGGGGACACTGTTGGTCCAAGGAGGACAGAAGGAAAACCTCTGCCCGAAGGACCAGCTCACCCCTCGCTATTTCTTCAGCCCCACTTTCATCCCCACCCTTGCGTGTCTCCCCTCTCCCCAGGGCATGAGCCCAGATTCCAGCATTTGTTCCTGGTGTGAATCCCAGCTCCTTCACTGACAGCTGTGATGGAACCCACCAAGCCCCAGCCTCCTCCTCTGTTACATGGACCCCCGTGCCTCCTTCCTGGGGCTGTTGGCAGAATTCCCCGAGCTGAGACATGCACGCCACTCGGCCGGTGGCTTGACTACCTCCCTTGGGGCTGGGTTGAGCTTGTCCTCCTACAAGGAGAGCACGGGGCTGGAAGGGAGCACACCCAGAATCCATCCTGGCTCTGGCTCTCATCTCTCTATTGGGTGGCCTCGGGGCTCAGTTTGCCCACCTGCAAAATGGGCCATCAGGACCCTGAACCCTCTCACATCGTCCTAGTTTCCTGAGCTGCCCTAGAGCCAAGCCCTCAGAGGGGCTCACAGGACACACCCACGCCATTCTTCCCCGCTTCACAGCCTCTGTCCATGCTGTTCTTCCTGCCTCGCAGGCCCTTCCCCTCACCCATAGGCCCTAGGGGAGATGACTCCTGCTGGGGAAGTCCTCTCTGACGCCCTGCAGACCAGGGACTTCCGATTGCACTCGTGTAGCCCTGAATATCCCTTTTGTGACCCTTCCTGACTTCCAGTATTTCTAAGAAGACTTGTTGAATATCCTGAGACCTTCTAGACCATAGGATCTGTGAGGGCAGGGACTCCAACCTGTCATGTTTCTCCTGCCCCTGCCACTGCCCCCAGCACCCAGCACCACAGTGAGACATCTAATTATGGGAAATTAAATATCTGTAGTGCACCAATCACATGCCAGGCACCATGGCCACAACAGAGAATGAGTGGATGCGTGATGGATGGATGAATGGATGGTAAGAAATGAAAACACATGCTTACACGACACTTGTGTCCAGCCTGTGCCAAGCCCTCTACATGAATCATCTTCTTGGAGTCTCACAACCAACCTAGAAGGCAGGCAGGTACTGTTATTCTACAGTGAGGAAGCTGAGGCCCAGAGAGGTTAGGTAACTTGCCCAAGGCCACACAGCCAGTGTAGTAGAGATAGAATTCAGTCCCAGGCAGTCTGATTCCAGAGTCCAAGGGCTCACTCACTCACTCAGCTAAACTGGAGCCAATGTGAAGAATCATGAGGGTAAGTTATAGACATGCCTCTTCACCCCCACTGGACTTTGGTTCCTTGGGGCAGGGGCTGTGGCTGGCTTGTTTCTGCAAGGAACAGCATGGAAAGTGGCTCCAGGTTCTGTGTGGGGCTGGTTTGGGTCTATGTTACAGCTGTGAGGAGTTGTGGAATCAGACCTGTCTTTGAATCCCCTCCTTTCTCCCACCCTACACTTAGGAAGCGACCATTTATCAGCTATATGATGTTAGGCGGGCCCCCTAACCCTTCTGAGCCTTTGTTTGCTCACCTGGGCAATGAGACTGAGAAACCTGCCCTGCAAATTAACACCCTCATGTTGCAAACTGGAACCCACCCAGCTAAGGGCTGGACACACCCAGGGGCTCAACCCAGGAGGCATTTTCAGGGGCAGCAGGGTCTCTACATGGGGAAAGGCTCACCTCCCGGGCCCAGCTGGCTTCTGGCCTGGGTCCAGCCTGGCCGCAGCCACCCGTCCTCCGGGCTTAATATCCTTGGCGGCAAGGCTGGATGGAATAAGCTGCCTTTCAAGAGGGGAACTTTATTTATAGGCCGATGCCAGTCGTGCTCCTGCTATTAGAAATTTCATCGGCTCCTCTGATTTAGGGCTTGCCACGAGCTGCCAATCGCGGCTGCCTCCCAGCCGGGCCCTGCAGCTCGGCCAACCTTGTTCCGGCTCACAGCAGCAGAAATGAACATTATTTAATTTCCCGCCAGCGGGCAGTGAAAGCCGGGGCTCCCCCTCCTGCTGGACGTATTTATTTAATCCTCTTTGAAAACAGTGTCTGGGGAGGGATCTGACAGGCAGCCCTGGGGACCCTCTTAATCCCCAAGGCCTGGACGGGGTGGGCCTAGGGACCACTAAGTGGGGGGGGGGAGCGTCTTCTTGGGAGGATTTCTAGGGGTGCCCCACGCTGGAGGCCCCTGCCATCTGCCATCTGCCACCCCCTGACTCCTGAGGGTCTTTTTGGGAGGGGTCAGCAGCAGACCTTGTGATAAGCACCCCAGGGTCAGTTGACCTGGGAGCAGGTCCCAAGAAGCACCCACAAGGGGAACCAAATATGGACCTGCAGCCATCCCATCAGATCGCAGGGGGAATGGTGAGTTACAAGGGGACGTGAGTAGGATACCAACTTCATGAGGCTGCTCATCCTCCTTGTCACCTGTCAACTCCTCCTTTTTCTTCAGGCCTCTGCTCAAAGGGCACCTGTTCCAGGAAGCCTTCCTTGACCACTCCAAGAAAGAGACCTTGCCCATCACCATGACCTTGTCATTCATATATTTCTTTCCTAACATTTATCATGAGCCAGGATTATCCACATATTTGTTTGTGGGCTGATTGCACATCACCTCCCACCAGACTAGAAGCCAAGAGGTTATATCTATCTAGTATGGCCCTTCAAAATAGTGCCCAACAAATGCTTTTGAAATGGGTGGGGCAGGGGGGTGCCTGATTTATGTAATATTCCAGACTCTGGGTCATGTATCCCAGAACTTGTCACCAGCCTAGGCTCTTCACATGTGAGGACAGCTCTTTTTACACACTGGCCAAGCTTTCCAGGAAGGTATTAACATGCCCATTTGACAGTTGGAAAGATGAATGCACAGAGAAGACACTGCATCAAACTCACTGCAGGTTTGCACAACACCCACATTTTGCTCCATCCTCCCTTCAGCCCCAAGGAGCAGGTGAAAGAGTTTTCTGGACCCCATTTCACAGCTGTGAGAGCTGAGGCCCTCTGGGATATCCCAAGGGTGGTTGGAGGGAGGGGGGTTGGGGTCCCTGCCCTCGTGGAGCCTATAATAGCTTAAGTGCTGGAGAGTATCAATAGAAAAAAAAATAACTGAAAGGGCTGGAGCAATCAGAGAGTGCTCCCTGAAAGAGGTGACTTTTGTTTTCTCTTATAAACAATCAAAACAAGAAAGACAATCAAGCCCTTTAGGTTTGGGTGAGTTAGAAATTAGAAATACTTGATGACCCATTAGCCCTGGCAGCACAGCACTTAGAAACTTTTATGCACAAAATTCCTCCCAAACGGAATGTTTTTAATGTAATATAATACATCATATAATGCTTCACATGCACTAATTTTTAATAGGCAATGATTCCAAATTGCCCAAGCTGGGATCTTACATACAAAAAAAAAGTTAAAACTAGAAGGGGAAAAGAACACATGAAAACAAAGTGTAACTACGGGGAGTCACTAAAGTTATCGTGATCATCATTTTACAACATGCACGTACATCAGATCACCACGTCGCGCACCTTACATGTACGCAATGTTACATGTCAATGCTATCTCAACAAAGCTGGAAAAAATAAAATAATGAGTAAAAACAAACTAAGTCAAAGGGGAAGAGAGGAAACCCGAGGCAAAGAGACAGCGTGGTCAGAGCGTTTCCCTGAGCCACTGATTCAGCACACGGGCGACTCGGAGCCTTGGTCTATGGGACATGGCGTTGGCAGCAGCAGCCCTGGGAGTGTTAATTGTCTGCGAGTTCTAATAGGTGTAATATTCTCTCGTGTTACATGCGCATTAATTAAGTAACACTGCATTTAGCTCCAAATCATGCAGAAGGCGTGTGCGGTGTTTGCACAGGCATAAATATCCGCTCAGTTAGCAAGTGGCTGGCACGCTCTCCTCGCTGCCCACTGTGGTCTGAGAAGGCACTGGGGGAGAAAGGGGAAGCGGTAGAGCCAGCAGGGAATGTGTGAGTGTGTGTGTGTGTGTGTGTGTGTGTGTGTGTGTGTGTGTGTGTTGGGTTGGGGGCTGACAAAAGCCATTGCCATCCCCCAAAGACCAGGGGAAAGAGGCATTGAAAATAGGGTACCTATATAGTATAGCTAGAGCGTTGTGAAGTCAGGCAGATGCAAATTTGAATTTTGACACTGTCACTGATTTGCTGTGTGACCTTGGTCAAGTGGTGCGGCCTCTCTGAGCCTCCATTTCCTCATCCAGGAAACAGGGTTGGGTCATGATAGAACCCACCTTATGGAGCAGTTGTGAGAGGTTGATGGAAAGATGCACGGGAAGAGCTTTGCACAAAGTGCTTCGTGATGTGTGTGGATGCTGGTGGCCACGGTGGTCGAGGTGATTCTAACCTGTTTTCGCAGTTAGATCTGGGATTCTGTAGATTGGGGTCTGACCCCAGGTGACTTTTCTGTGTTCGGGATGCTCCAGGCAGAGATCATAGGAAAACAGACCTGCACCCTGCTCTGTGCGGTACGGAGCTCTCCAGGTGGGAAGAGAGCAAGCAGCCGCAGCTAAACAGGAGAGGTCGCTCGGGGTAGGAGGGGGTAGAGTTGTCCCAGGATGGGAGAACAGATAAGTCATCTTAATCCCCCTTCTCTCTGCTACAGGACATGATCTTGGCTTAGTCCCTCTCCTGTTCTGAGCCGCAGTCTGCAAAATGGGATAATACCTCAGGCCATCCTGAGATGAGCTGATGGCACAAAAGCCTACAGATACACTAAGGTTGTTCTGCAGGGCAAGGGGACACTCCAGGGGTCTTCCCTGTCCCCACGAAGCCCTGCTGTGAACCTCTGGTCAGCCTTGCCTAGAGCTCAGTGGGTTGCCCCCACCACACCTCTACCCACACTTCAAAACACGGCATCATCAGACCCCTCCCCTTCCTCTCCTTCTGCAGATGGGGAAACTGAGGCCTTAGGAAGGGAAGTGACTTGCTCCAGGACACCTTGCCATTTGATGGCAGCTTAGATCCCGGAACCCCCAGGCCCTGCCCTAGACCCTCCATTCCATCCTTCTCAAAATCCCCGGGGAGACCCTCAGCCAGAGCAGCAGCCCCTTGCCCACCCCACCCCCCAACCCTTGGGTGACTAGTCAGACCCAGGGGGATTTTTTCTGTTTTATACACTCACGTTGCTGTGTTTTTGCTTTTATCTTTTAAGGGCTTGGGATTCAGGAAAACCAACTCAACGTGCATAATTTGGTAATTATTTCTTGTGTTCATCCTCACGGCCGCGCCTGCATACAGATATTGGAATTTGCATAAAACAATCTTGCCACCAGTCCCACAGCTTCTCGGGAGGAAGACGCCCAGGCGGGGGAAGGGAGGTTCAGGTTGGACCCACCTGTACCCCCTCTGTCCTTGGCCACAAAGGGAGACAAAGAGAACAGAAGGTGAGAGAGGGGAGCTCAGCCCTTAGCACCCACACCCAGGAGAGACAGAGAAAGGTGGGACCTGGTGGGGCCTCCGTGGGCAGGAAAAACACCCTGTGACAGCCTGGAACCCTCCCAATTAGTATTCAGCAAGCATCGCGCTCAGAAAGGATTAATGGAGTCTGATGCTTAATATCCTGGAGAACAATTAATTTGCCCACAGTTTTGTCATGGTTGAAAGTCAAATGCTGGAACAGATCGATGCTCGCGCGGTGAGCTGGAGCCCAGAAATCTTGGGCAGGACCAGAATTTTAATTTTCCTGTCCTCCCCCCACCACCCCCGGCCCCATTCCCAGCACACCCACTTTCTAATAGTTCTAAAAGCCACTTTATGTGTGTACAGCGCTTGTTGTCTTCACAACAAAAGTCCATCGGGAGCCTTCGAAGGCAAAATCCTCCCTGACTTCCATTATGGGATTAAAGCTTGGCTGGCCCTTCTTGGGGGTCTGACCTCATTTTATTCCAATTGTCCTCCCAAGCCCCCCAGCCAGCCTCCCCCTCCTCCCCGGCAGGGCCCCTGTTGTCTCGACACTGTCACCAGGACACTTGTTCTGAAAAGATGCCAGAGCCAGGTGGGACGTGCATGGTGGGGTGTGGTAGGGATTGGCTTATTTATTTGTTTGCTGGGGGTTTCACTATTTGTTTATCTGAGACGTTGGCTTGGCAAGGAAGCTGCAGGCATGGTGGTGGGCTTTGGGAATTCGGAAAGTCAATAGACTTGAAAGGAATATGAGCTTTGTTTAAAAATCATTTCCAGCCGGGCTGGGTGGACGAGGTGACTTTGGCAATTTGATCCTGGCCAGACTGGAGGCCAGAGGTCCGGGGCCTCATGGGGGGACAGGGTGCCAGAGGGGAGGTGGCTTAGAGGTCATCAAGTCTGACCCTCTCGCCTTCCAATTGGAGAGACTGACACCTAGAGAGGCCAAAGTGGTTGTCCAAGTTCACATGGCAGAGGACCAGACCCAGTGTCTCCTGACACCAGCTGAGCATTTATTGCTTCCCCAGGGCTGCCACTGGGTCCTCAAAGTGTGGCCTGGGGCCAGTATCATTAGCCCCTCTGGGGTTTATTGGAAATTCAGGCTCTTGGGTCAGCTTGGTGGGCAGGAGACCTGTGCAGTCCCTTGGGGCCCCGTGCTTAGAATGGCTGCACACTCTGCTGCCAATGTCTTGAATTTCTTTTGACCAATTGGGGAACAGCCACGGTCATTGGTTACACATTGCTTTCATGCTACAATGGCATAGCTGACTCTTTTAGGGAGGGCACAGCTCACAGTGGCCCATGCAGGGACGAAACCGGCAACCTTGGTGTTATCAACACCATGCTCTCACCAACTGAGCTAACCGGTCAACCTTGACCAATTTTTGAACAAGGTGCCCACACTGTCATTTTGCAATGGGCCCTGCAAATCAGGTAGGCAGGCCTGCTGAGTCAGAATCGGAATTTTAACTCGATTGCTAAGTGATCCCTGGGCACACTGAAATTTGAGAAGGGGCTGATTTAAAGTCCCATGCACTAGCCCACAGTGCGAGAGGGGAGGGGGGCTGGGCAATGCCATTATAATCCAAAAGTAACCCCGGAAGCAATAGATGCCACCCACTCCCTCTCCCCCAGGAGGAGAGAGCCAGAGGCTGGGTCATGGCTACACTTGCCCTTTAGTGTTTTAGGACTGCAAGTAGTTCTGTGGCTTTGGAAACTTTTAAATTGCCTCAACAGAAGCGTTATTTAGAGGCTTCAGGCTGGAGAAGGCTTTTGAGATGAAAAGGCTGTCACTCCATGGCACCCCAGCCTCCAATATGGCACCCTCAGCACTGCCCCCCAATCTCTAATGACCCTGTCATGCCGACTGAACCTCTGGGCCCTACCTAGAGGCCCAGGATCCTTGGGAACCCTCAAACACCAACTTGATCTCATTCACTTGTGAAAACAACCCCTGCCCCCCTAGGCAAGTTTCACTATCTCCACTTCTCAAGGGAGAAAACAGACGCCCAGAGAGGTGAAGGGACAGGCCCAAGGGACCTCTGTGGTTCCCTATGGCGAAGCCTGCGGTGACAGGAGAGTCACCAACCCATGGTGAAGGGCACCTCTGCCTGTTAGCATGCCCCTCGTGTTCCTCTCCTCCACCTGAGCCAAGACAACCAGGGGATCTTGTGGGGGGTGGGTCCCCCAGGCTCCTCTCCTTAGAGCCCCCCACTTTGGGCACCGCACCCACAGGACCAGGAAACTGCTCATGTCACCGCTCCTTTGTCTCCAGGTGTCTGGGGCCTTCTTGGGGGACGGAGGGAGGAGGGAGGATAGAAGCAGACAGAGGAGGGTGCAGTTAGGAGAGAAGGGAGGAGGAGAAGCGGGAGAGGGGGAAGGCGGGAGGGGAAGAGAAGAGGAAGGGAGGAAAGGGAGGCTGTTTTAGGAAGTGGGCACTGCTCTTCCACCGTATTCAACATCCTCGCAGAATTCGTGACTTACCCTAGCCCCAGTCTGCAGAGGAGAAAACTGAGGCCACCAGGAAGAGAACTGGCACAGCTGGGCCTTGGCGTCATACCTGCCTACCCCAAGAAATGCCCTCGGAAGCTGGGTTTTTCTATTACGCTGCATTTCCATGTGTTCAGTGTGGGGAACTATGAGCCAAGGTCCCTGCTGAGAGCTTCATATGACCCACGGGCAGGCACTGCCAGTAAACCCATTTTACAGGTACAGACACTGTGGTGTCTGATGGACTGAGGTCCCTTGCTCCGGTCCTTAGGCTGGGAGAGGCTGGAAAACGCTGGGTAAGAAGCAGGTTTGTCTTCCTGGGCTGGCATCCAGGCCCCTTAGGGGGATGATTCAGCTTTCTTGACCCCTCTTTATGGATGAGACCCTCCTTATAGAGAGGGTGAGTGACCTCTAGTCACACAGCCAACCAGCTGTGGCCTCCTGCTTGGCCTGAGGAAGACAGCTCCAGAATGACCCCAACATGTGAGGGTATCTGGGGTCTGGGAGCAGGAGTCCATGCAATCTCCCCAGGCCAGGGAGGATGGATCCGGAAGGTTCCTGCAATTCTTCACCCCTGCACAAGTGCTTCCCCAGCCCACGCCCGACCTCAGGCTGAACCCTGTAACCAAGAGTGGCCCTCTCGGCCCCATGAGGTCAGCCAAGGAGGCCTGCAGCGTCCAGGGCCACAGCTGGGGCCTGCTCTGTGGACACCAAACATCTGGATGCCGTCTTCCGGGACCACAGATGGGCCATGGAGAGAGAGGCCCCTTGAGAATGCCTCAGTCTGATCTCCCCCAAGAGGCCCCAAACCTGGATCTGCCCAAACACGCAAAGAGGAAAATTGAAATGAGCACAGGAAAAAGAATCAGCGGCTGACCCCGTTCCCCACCAGAGGTATGGCATTGGTGGGGGAAGGACATTTCAGGGAGCCTCAGTTTCCTTCACCTGCAATTTGGGGACAGTACGTACAAATTCAAAACAAGCTAAGGACACCTGGCACAGGGTAAGTGCTTAGCGAGTGATCACTGCCAGTGTTCTGACTTTTAACTAGAAATACCTGGACTGCACAGGCTCTGAGTTCAAGCTCAAGGTCAAGGAGATCACAGAAGATCAAGCCACTAGGAATGAGGCAGTGTGATGTGGAAAATGGAAATACAGGGGTCTGGGCGTAGCTGGGCCTGGGTTCAAAACCAGTCCCCACCCCTTGTGATCTTGAGCGTTCAGGCAAATTCCTGATGGACTGAGCCTTGGCTTTCACATCTATAAAATGGGAATAGTGCTAATCTCACAAGGTTGCCTGATAATCAAACACGGTGCTGAACTGTCAGCATTTAGGCCTCTGGGGCAAGGTCAAGGTCATTGCTATCATTAGAAGTTGTCTCATGGCTGCTGTTTTATTTAAAACAGGTCCTCAGCTGACTGCTGGAATGAGACGGTGCCTCTGGGCTGATTCTTGCTCTCTGGGAAGGCCCTTCCAGTTTAGCCTGGACTCAATTTCCTCCACCGTAAAATGAAGAGAAGGCTTCGGCTGACGTCAGGGTGCCCAGACCCGGCGTGCCCTCTCTGGATACAGCAGAAGAGCCAGAGCTGGCTTACCGGCAAGGAGGAAGGTCAGAGACAGGGCTGGGCGTGGTGCGGGAGGCCAGAAATGCCACCCATCTCCCGGGCCTGCTCCACGGGCCAGCGTGGCTATCAGCACCATGAAGTCCCGATAATGACGCTCTTCAGTCTAGGAGCCACATCACTGCCTAGCTGTCACCTGCTGTGGCCCTCCTGGATCCCAGTAAGGGAAGACTTTGGGGCAAGGCCAGAGCTTTTGTTTATGGCCCTGGGCATAGGGCGTCCCCACTGAGGTTGTCCAGGAAGTACATGGAGGTCTGGGGTATCAGTTCAGGTCCTGGCTGTGTGGCCTCCCCTCTCTGAGCCTCAGTTCCTTCACCTGTAAAATGAGAACTGCAGTCAGGTTGTGGTGGGTGTTTGAGGAGCGCTCAGGAAGCAGAAGGTGTCACGATTAGTCTGGGACCAGCAGGCACGTGAACCACTGCTTTGGTCTCCAGACCCTCGACTACACTGGATTGATTCACTGTAGCATTTATTAATATTTCTAGCACACCTCATTCAGAGACTCAGAAGTGTTTGGGGGAGGTCCCCAGCCTGGACAGCTTGGGGCAGAGGGAAAAAATGGAAAGAACATGGACTCCAGACCCACCTAGACCCAGGTTCATGTCCCAGCCCTGCCACTCCAGTCCTGTGACTCAACTGAACTGTCCGAGTCTCTTTCCCCATCCGTGAAATGCACAGAGCACCGCCCCCGCCACCTCACAGAGTTTGGGGAACTTACAGAAGAGCAAGTTATTGTTAAGTTAACATAAGACCATCTTGGCATACAACAGGAGCTGGATAAATGCTCACCTGCATTCCTTCATGCATGAATCAGGTATTTTTTTCCTTTATTAAAGCAACTTACCACCTTCAATTTGATAGGGGAAGATGTGCTTTACTGACAGATACCCATCTTTTATTATACCCATCTCACAGATGTTTCAGATAGTACCAAAGTAGGAGAGAAAGGAGGTGGGGACTGGGGAATTACAGGCTGGGGGTCCCAGCCCTGCCGTAAATTTGTTCACTAATCTTGAGCAAGGTGCATCCCTGCTCCAGTCAGAACCTCGGTTTCCAGGTCTGTGAATGAAGGAGGTAAAGATTGTTAACTAGGGACATTTCCATGTGAGAAAAATGTTCCCTGTTCCCCTTGATTGCAGTGCGTGGGCGTCCAGGCCCTGGCCAGCCACTGGGAAGCCACAGATGACTAAGACAGCGAGGGCAGTGGGTCTTTGGCAGCCTACTTCAAGCCAGCATAAGTGAGACGGTGTCAGAATTTACACAGCAACAAAGGAGTGGCCATTATGCTGGGCAGGCTCCCTCTGCAGGTCCCAAGCTCTCGGCCACAACGTGGCAAGGACCCACCCCTTCAATCCTTCAAGAGGGCAATGAGGACTTCCAAAGCCATTTTTTGAGCTAACCCCATGCCATGGTCCTTTCTGAGGACATCCTGTGAGGTGGTACGTTGGATTCAAAGCCACAAACATGTGAGAGTTCCGTGCAGGCTTCCGTGGGGAGTGTGTCATGCAGAGGCCTCCTGACATGGGGGCTCAGGAATATAAAGAAAGGGGTAGCTGGCTCCTTGAAGGATAGTGGGACTACCCAGGAATGGGAGGGGAATAGAGACTGAAAATAACCCCAGCAGAACCCCATTCCAGGAATGACAGGTGCTCTGATTATCTGTCCTTAGAGGGACATACTCTCCCTCATTCACATCTCATCAGACCTGGAGAGGCTGATAAAGCTCCTCTCACATGCCAGTTTTGGTGATCAATTGGTAATGGCTGCCAGGGACACTAGGCTGAACTAGATTTTGAAGTAGGGCATGTAAACACCCAGAACTATTCAGTTTACACCTGTTGTTCAGACAATTCTTAATCGTGCCCCCTTTCACTCTCAAATATATCCTGGTTTGCATAGTAAATCATATGGCCACCCCATTTGGAGGCCATGTCCAGCTCAGCAGAAATAATTCTGCGATCAACTACCAATATATGCAAGGGGCAGAGAATAGAGGGTAAGGGCACCAATGTCATGCTCACAAAATCAGAGCCTACTCCGGGAAACATTCCACAGGAATATGTCCTCAGAGGTAGGCACCCTACCTGCGTGATTTCACATTTACAGAGGACAGCCCTGGAGATTATGCAATTAAAAAAGAGGGAGAGGGGGAGAAATAGGGTAAAATATGAGATAACCTTAGCTAATGCCATCGGGTCAGATTCAGAAAGAAAATTCTAATTCAGGATTATTTATAAGACTACATGGATGAGGGCGGCTCATTTTCCCTCACAACCGGCCCCTAAATGGGCAGGGACTGCAGACAAGTTTTTCTCTAGGTGAGGGTGGGCTGTGGGGCTTCCCTCAGAAATCTCAAAGAAATCCTGCGCACTCTTGGCGTCCCTTTGAGTGTGTGGGGGGGGTCACCTGTGCTCCTCAGGGAACTTGGAAGTTCTCCACCCCCAGAGCCCAAGAGACAGCATCCCTACAGGCTCCTCTCTCCCCTGCCTTCAGCTTAACACTGGAAGCACCCTCTTTCCTACCACAATTTCATGCCAGTCTCCATGCTGGAACCCTCCGTGCGTACCAAGAGAATGTGCCACCAGGCTCTCCTCACCCAGCGAGGGTGATCACTGGCTGCTGGTCCTGACTGCTGCACTTTGACTCTCATCACCATGTTTGAACAGAGGCCATGGTTCCCACAGGCTGCTCCCATTGGGGACTGAGGCTGGCAGAGATACTGAGGCAGGTCCGCTCCTGAGAGCCACAGGACTCCTCTGTTGGATGACTTTGGCTCAAGGAGCCTTCATTGGTGTGGCTGCAACTTTCTTAGAACTGTGCTACCGCCTGAGACTTCTTGTCCAATCCTCCTTTCTCTCCCCGCTCTCCTGAACAGGGGTCAGACCAACATCACCCCTGGAAGCCCTCCCCGCCACCTTACTCAGCTCTCTCTCCTTTCTAAGCCCATCTTGGTTTTGGTTTCTTGGAGGATGTGATAGGCAGAATAATGGCATCCCAAAGATGTCCATGCCCTAATCCCCACAACCTGTGAATCCGGACACGTGACCTTAGAGCAAGAGGCACACTGCAAATATGATTAAGTTAAAAGATCTTAAGATGGGGAGATTTTCCTGGATGCTGTCCCTGCCACCCTCACATATTCTGCCCCTTTTCCCTCTTCTCGACCTGGTCACTTGCATTCATCTGTTCCTCAAACATTTGCATTGCATCTTCCTATTGGTCAGACCAGGAATGAATGAAATGCAAACTCAGTCCACCAAAAGTAGGTGGGAAATTACGACTCAGAGAGAAAAAAAGGAACGAGGTTGGGATAGCTCCCCTGAGCGGGTACACGGGGCTAAGACCTAAGTGATGAGTGGGAGCGATTCAGAAGACAGGAGAAGAGTATCTGTGAAGCCTCCACGGAAACAAAGAAGTGTGGTCCTCCTCTGGGCTCACATAGCCCCAGTGCCGCTCCACTTACAGTGCTCTATCTGGTCTATATCTGCTTGTATCCTGATCATCCCCATAGACTTGGGGCTCCTTGAATGCTTTGACCTTCTCTCAGTCACCTTGGTATGCCCAGTGTATGAAACAAATCCTGGCACAGATTAGATGGTAAGTTGGTGAGGTGGGTGGGGGTATGGATGCATGGGGCGGATGGATGCATAGATGAGTGGATGGGTGGGTGGGTGG
>NW_017731425.1:4211417-4234608 GCF_001890085.2 Hipposideros armiger | reverse complement strand
GATGGATGGATGGATGGATGGATGGATGGATCAGTGGATGGGCGGATAAGTAGAGAAATAAATGGATGCATAGGTGGGATGAGTGGATGGACAGATAGTGGATAGAAAGATGGATGAGTGGATGGATGGGTACATGGATAGTCAGGAGGATGGGTGGATGGATAGTTGGATGGGTAGATTGCTAAGTAATGGGTGGATAAAAAAATATAAGTGAGTGAGTGAATGGTTAGAAGGAACATCAAAAAAACAGCTAAATAGATGAATGAAAACCCAGCGGATTTGCTGGTGAGAGGGAACCCCTTCATCTTCTCTCCAGATCTCTCCAATGTCTCCGGAGCCCCAGCACTTCTCTGGGGTGCTCCACAGATGAGCAAGCCTGCTTTCCCACTCACCTTGGACATCATCCCACTTCCCGCCCCGTTGCCCAAGAGGATACAGAGCTCCAGCCACGCTCCCTTTGCCTGAGGACCTGGGCCCCTGACACGGATGTCACAGCCACTTAAAACTCAGTGTCCTGGGACAGAAAACCACCTAGAAGGGGTTCTTCCAAGCACATTAGAGGCAAAATGGGGTGTTCTATAGAACCTGGAGATGGGGAGCCCTCTCGGGAAACAGGCTGCAAACACAAGCAACCTGACCTGGGTTCTGGGGTGCAAACCACCAGTCCTGATAGGTTTCATCAGACTCTGATCAGTGGTGCCCTGATGCACCTGCTCAGCTAGCCACTAATTCACTCATTCAATTAGCCACTTGTCTGTCCATCTGTTTGTCCATCCATCCATCTATCCATCCATCCATCCACCATCCACCATCCATTTGTCTAATGTTTATTTGGTGCCTGACACTTGCCAGGCACTGTGTCCGGTACTGGGTGCCATGGAAATCCCATTTGGAACCCCAAGATGCCAAGTCCTTAGGAGCCCATAAGCCAACTTTCCAATTATACAAAGAGAGAAAGGGAGGCCCAGAAAAAGGAGGGAGTAGAGTCTCTTGTTGTCCCATCTCCTCACCCTCAGTGTCCTCCTACCCTTCAGCCCAGCAAGGGGGCATCCTGGCTTTCTTGGGGATCGGCCCTTAAATTGGCCACTAGCCTTTAGCATTTAGCACATTCACTGTCTTTCAACCCAGTTCACAGGAAGATGTGAATGACTGAGTACGCCTAACCCCTGGGGTGTTCTCCATTGAAAGTGAAACCTCCCCACCCCCTAGCCCCCTTCCCCACAGAGCCCCCTCTTGGATTTCAGGCTGAAAAACCTAAGTAAGGGAGACTTTGAGATAAGATCTCAGTGGAGGTGTTGTGATGGAGGGGGTGGTGGGCTCTGGAAAGTCCCCTTTGCATAACAGCCTGGCTTGGGAGAGAAAGGTAAATGCAGTCAGGAGTTTGTTGTCCTGTGTTGGGTACAGATGTCTCCAGCTCATGCTCCTGTGGACAGCACTCAACAGTTTGCTTACTATGGCTGTGCAGACACTCACATCCCATCTTGCAGTGAGGGGACTGTCTCAAAGCCAAGACCGGCAGCTCCCCATCGGCACCGATCAGTAACGTGAGCACGAGGCCCCTTCCTCCCATGAATACATCTGTCCAAGGCCTCTGAAGTCAAAAGTCAGGAAAAGAGGAGGAGGAAGGAAGAAACGAAGGGTGCTGAGCACCCACTGTGTGCAGGGCTTTGTACAAGATGCCACCGCAGATGCGACCTTCTTTATTCCTCCTAACAGTGTTGATCATGAGGCTGTGAGGAGACTGCAGTCTGGAGTGGGAAGTCCCTGGATCCAGGTGACACAGGGCGTCAGTGGTGACCAGCCCAGGCCGGAACACCCTCACCTCCCACCTGGACAACTTCAGCAGCAGCATTTCTACTCTCCCTCGTCATCTCCCCATCCCACACACCCCCCCAGCACCCATTCTCCACACGAGCCAGGAGAGTGTCTCTGATCTCATCGTCTTTGGCCCTCCAATAGCTCCCTCTCAACTGAGGCCCACAGAGCCCACAGGGCCTGGGGCCTGGCCCCTCCTGCTCCATGCACTGCTTCTCTTCTCCTTGCCCCAAACATGTGGCTTCAGTCCTCGAATGCACCATGCTCCTTCCTGCCTCTGGGTTTGTGCATGTGCTGTTCCACCTTTCTGGAATGCTCTTTGTTTCCTTTCCACCCTACCCCACCTTATTGCCTATTTAACTCCTTCTCGGCAGTCAGATTTCATCTCATGTGTCACTTCCTCCAGGAAGCCCACCCTGACCACCCAGATGCTCCAGGCCCTCCCACTGTACACATGTAGGAGCTGTCCATGGTGCGCCATGCCACACCCTCTGGACCCACTGATTTTTAGCACATCAGAAATAAACACTATCTTGCCAGTGGCCAGCAGCCCATAAGTGGGTGTCTCCCTGCATTCCTGCCTCATGGTTTTCTCGAAGCTGAGGCACATTCTATGCACTTTCTCAGAAAGTCCCCAACGGTGTTGCACTCTAGTTGCCCCTAGTGATAACTAGATAAACAACGAACTCTTTATTGGCATTTTCTTCCTTCTCTGTCTGACTCACTCTGATCCCTCACTCCTGCTTCCCACAATCACATCTAAATAAATTTCATGCCTCTACATCTGTGTCTCAGGTCCTGCTTTGGAGGGACCTAAGTTAAGACATTTTGTGAGCCAACGTTTTTTCCCAGGCTATATTTACTGGTTGTTTGAAGGCCTGGACACATTTAGGTCCTTACAGCATCACAGTACCTAGTACAAGTAGTCTTGGAAGGAGAGAGGAAGAGAGGGAAAGGAAGGGGAGGGGAGGGGAGGGGAGAGGAGGGAGACAGGGAGGGGAGGGTCTCAAACCCGGGTGTGTCTTACTTCATACCTGAGACAGGCCACATCCTCCCCAGACACAGCCTGTGTGCACAGAAGCCCCTTTATCGGCACCTTCCCTCATCATTCTCAGGTCACCGTTCAGCATAATTCTAGTTCCAACTTCCCCGACTCACAACCCTCTGCCCCCACACACATGCTATGAATTATATACTCAGAAGGTCCACCCTAGGTATTAAAAAAATAAACCCATGATAGACAACTCCGCCAGCCATGTTTTTCCCTTTTCGTCCCCATGAGCAGGTGTACAATGCAATGCGCCTGATTTTCCACATCTGATTAAACTGTCATAGGTGCGGCACGATCACAATAACTCCTCCACTGTGGTGAGGCCCAACTGATTACAGACCTGTGCGCACCCAGAGACGCTGTAGATGAGTGTCTGTCCATGTTTCCATTGCTGGGCACGGGCTGGAGTTTTGTTTATTTGAATTGGATTGTTGTGCACCTGGAAGTAATGGATGGGCTGGCAATATGGGTGGTGGCTGGGGGAAGAAAATGTCGCCTTCACGCTGCCACTTGTTGGCATCATGCATGTCTTGGGTTCAGCGGGATGTGCCCTGGTGACTTAGGGCAGATGGAGCGGGCAGGCAGAAGCTGGTGATGTTGGGTACGATGGAGCAAGCGGAACAGCTGCAAGAAAGCTGGAGTAAGAGAGTGTCATGGGAAAGATGACAGGGAATGTGGGGTCGGGGGAAATGTCACATCCAAGTTGGGAGTGATTTGGGAGCGGAGTTAGGATGATTGCCCAAAAGGCAGCAAGGAAAGGCATGAGCAAGCTTTGAAAACATGTGTAAAATAGCTCTCCGCCAGGCCTTTGGGGTACCATCTGTGTAAACTTGAGCTGGAGCTCATCAAGGGCTTTCCATGGCTCACAGATGCAAATCCAAACTCTTGACCATGGGCTTTGAGACGCCGTGTAACCCAGACTCACCTTTGCCACGTCCCCATCTTACTGCTTCTGCTACAGCCATATGGCCACTCGAGTCGTTGAATGTGTCAAGCTTTCTCACCACAGGGCCTTTGCACAGGGTAAGCCCTCTGCCTGAAGTGCCCTCCTCAGCTGGCTTAGTGTAAATCAGTCCTCTGAAGACTGTTCCTGATCCCTCAGGTCAAGGTTCCATTCCCACCACCTGCCCCACCATAAGTCACTCTTCCACGCATCCTGTCTCTTTTGCCAACGGAGCATTTACCACCCTGGGTAATTATGTACTCGAGTGTTTGTTTGTTTGTTTACTGTCTGGAGAGGACATATGTTGTTTTTGTCTTCTCATACCCGACTCTTGGGAGAAACCTCAATCTCTCATTGCACGTGGTTCCAGCCCGGCTGCCAGTCAGGCTCGGCCCTACCCCCCGCCCCCCAACACACACACACATTCACAGGACCCAGGAATGAAGGTTTGATCCAGGCCGGGACAATCACAGCATCTCACCCCAATGAGAGGGACTGGTCCAAGGAAGGCACAGGGGACCGAGCCAGGACACTCACTGTCCACAGAGCAGAGGCTGTATGATGGTTTTAAAATGTGTTGGCAAGGGCCGGCCGAGTGGCTCAGTTGGTTAAGAGCTCGCTCAAGAGTTTGAGCTCTGAGCAACAGCGGTTCGAGTCCAGCCCGAGCTGAGCAGCCGCTGAGCTGCCAAAAGGTAGCAGGATGGCTCAGCTTAAAAAATAAATAAATAAATAAATAAATAAAAATAAATAAATAAAATGTGTTGGCAGATTCTTTAACACCCCTTCCTCCCAAGAAAAGGTGGAATCTAATTTTCATCCCCTTGGATGTGGGCGGTCTTTTCTGACTCCCGCAGTGAATGGACTATGGCGAAAGATGGTGCATGACCTCTAAGGCTTGGTGACAAAAGATGACACAGCTTGCACCTGGCTCTCTCTCCCTCAGAACACTGATCCTTGGAACCTGGCCACCATGTTGTAAGGAAGCCCAAGCCACATGGAGAGGCCACATGTTCGGTGTTCCAGCCCCAGCTGAGGTCCCAGCCACCAGCCAGCATGAACTGTCACACACGTCAGCAAAGAAGCCTTCTGATGGTTCCAGCCCCCAGCCTTGGAGTCACTCACGGCGATGCCAAGTGGAGCAGGGACAAGCCGTCCTGCTGAGGCCTACCCAAATGGCAGATTTGTGAACAAAATAAATGGTGTTGTTTTAAGACACTCTGGGGTCGCTTGTTACATAGCAATAGAAGAAGGGAACAGGGTGCTAAGCTGAGAGGAGGTAAAACCGTGCTCCTCACCCCCTACACAGGGCTAACCTGCAGACTGATGCCAAGTGGAGATGAGCAGTGATGGGGACAGATTGACAGACGCTGTGGCTGTGCCTGGGCCCCACAGCTCTCCCTGCAGTTCTGTGGGGATACCCTGTGGTCCCTTCCAGTGACTGGTATTAACAAGTTCCCTTTGTGCTTAGGCATGTTGGGATGGGCTTCTTCTGTCTCTGGTGTCCACGGCTTTCTAGGTTAATTCACCATCTTCCTCCCTGGACATGAGACGAAAGGGCCCATTTCTTTTTTTTTTCTTTTTTTTATTAAAAGGATTTTATCAGCTCCAAGTCAAGTAGTTGTCTTCAATCTAGTTGTGGGGGGACGCAGCTCTGTGGCTGATGCGGGGATCGAACCAGCAACCTTGGTGTTATGAGCTCTGCGCTCTAACCACCTGAGCTAACCGGCTGCCTCTGGAAGGGCCCATTTCTATTTTGGCCCCTGCTGCACCCACAAAACTTGCACAGTGCTGCATGGTTTGGTGTTAGAGAAGGGATGAGCCCCTTAATGCTGTCACCATCCTGGTGCTGGGTAGAAGTTACTGGCAAGGCTCGGACAGGTGAGGGTCTCCCGAGGGCACCTGAGGGCACCTGCATGATAAATCCAGGTGGTGCATTTGAACCTCGTTGATACATTAAAGCTCAGGATCCCAGAGCTGGGAGAAGACAGGAAGGGCATCCTTGGGGGTCTTTCAAGGTCCTACACGGTGCCCAGTGTGACAGGCCTTCCTGCCTAGGCCAGCTCTCTCTGGCATTTGCTCTCAGGGACTCACGGACCTTCTCATCTTTGTAATTACTTGCTTTGCCCTAGACTGTGAGCCCATGAGGCAGAGTCATCACTCTTATGCCATTCCCCCAACCCCCGTGGCCCTAGCCCCTGTCACAGGATCCAGGATTGGTCCAGAAAAGGTTTGTTCACTAAGATGTGAAAAGCTTACTTCTTGAACCCTCCTGGGCTCCAGATGCTGTATAAGTGCTCTCCCATTGAGTTTGCAGGCTTCGTTGCACCCACTTTATAGATGGATGTATAGGGATTTGGAAAAGAGTCAACCTCATGGCCCCAATGTCACTGTACCCGTTATCTATGCTGCATACAAGCTACCCCACCAAAAAGTGGCTTCAAACAACAACATCAAGGATCTCACCGTCGCTGTAGGTCAGCAGTCCCAGTTTACCTGGGTCCTCTGCTTCAGGGCCTCTCATGGGCCACACTCAAGGTCTTGGCCAGATACTGTGGTCTCATTTCAAGGCTCAACCAGGGCAGAATGTGCTTTCAAACTCAGTCACGTGGCTGTTGGCAGAATTCAGTGCCTCAGAGGTTGTCGAACTAAGGGTCTTGTTTCCTTGCTGGCTGTTGGCCAGAGGTCGCCCACCCTCAGTTCTTTGTGCTATGGGCACCTGAGACATGGCAGCTTGGTTCATCAAAGTGCGCAAGCTGCGAAGGAGAGAGAGCAAGCTGGCAAGCAACCAGCCATCGTCTTTCTTAGCCTCCTCTCAGACGTGACATCTCACCATCTTGGTAACATTCTCTTCTTTAGAACTGAGTCACTAGGCACAGCCCACACCCAAGGGGAGGAAATTCCAGGGTGTGAATACCAGGAAGCAGGACCCTGCGGAGCCACATCAGAAGCTGCTTGCCACAGTCACCCACATGTAAGGAATCGAACCCAGGCAGTGTGTTTTTATCTCAATGCCACAGAATCTCTCTGAAGAAAGGGTGTGCGGGGGCGGCCAGTTAGCTCAGTTGGTTGGAGCGCAGGCTCATATCACCAAGGTTGCCGGTTTGATCCCTGCATGGGCCACTGAGCTGTGCCCTCCACAGCTAGAGTGAAACAACTACTCAACTTGGAGCTGATGGGTCCTGGAAAAACACACTGTTCCCCAATTTAAAAAAAAAAGAAAGAAAAGAGAAGAAAGGAAAAGGTATACGAACAGACCTCAAGGGGTAAGAAGTTTCCCCAGGCAGCAAGGAGAAGTGCCTATTTCCTTGAGCTCTCCTTGCAGCATCGAAACAGTGGAAAGGGAAGAACAAGGTTGGGGAGGTGGGCAAAATAGTAAACTACCAACTCTTCCAAAAGCAGCCCTAAAGACCAAGAACACTGGCAGCATTTTCCAGCTGCTTGGGCTGGAAAGGGCTGCGGCCTTGGTGCTGGAGAGGTCTAAATACCAATCAGGTGACCCGAGACACATTTCCTCATCTCTCCCAGCATCTGCAAGCTGCTCGGGGCCAAGAACGCTCCAGTGGGAGCACGGGCTGGGCAGACCCGCCAAAGCCTGGCGGCTCCCACTCCTTCGCGTCCATCCCTGTCTTGGCTTTGGGACGGCTGTGTGCACGCTTCCAGCTTAAGGAACAAACAGGAGCAGGCTGAATGGAGGCAAGAGAGGCATGGAAAGTAGTGCTCTCTTTGGGGTTTAGCACTCTGTCGTTCACCCTTTTGTTCCTGAGATCTCAGGGGCAGAACCAGGGTGAATGTCGACATCAACCTGTAGGCTCACCACACTCTCTTCTTTAGGATTTAGAATTATGACTAAGGCCTATTCCACTCTCTGGACTTCTATGACTTCATCTATGAAATGACATTGAGTCATGATGTACCATCAACCTGGAGGGTCCTGTGTAAGCCTAGCAAACTTCTACATAAACTGCAAGACCCCAATTGAAATGTCCTTTCCCCTCTAACCTCATGTAGAATGTAGTAGCTCTCACATCTTGGGATTTTTTCCCATAATAATAAATAATAAAAGCCAATATTTATTGAAAGCCTTCTCAGTGCCAGGCAGTATTCTCAAAGCATTACGTAGTTTAAAATTTTTGATTGTCACGTTGACCCATGAGACAAATATTATTGGGATTTCCATTTTGCAGATGAGGAAATCACTTGCTCAGGATCACCCAGCTGGTAAGGCACAGCCAGGATTTGAGCCTTGTTCTGTCTTTGGTAAGTACCTTATTCGGTACTTGGTTGGTACTTGGGGATGGATGTGCTCTATGGGACCTTGAGCTCATGAAGAATAAGGCTAGGCTGATTTAACTCTGAGCCTCACAGTGTCTCCCCTGAGTTTCCCATCCTGCTCCTGGGGCCCACCCTCACTCCCAGGGACACTGGTCCCATTTTGCACACTTGCCCTTTCATCAGGCAGAGTCCTGGAGTGGAGGCATCCTGTGAAGTGGGTGGCTCTGACACTTTCAGCCACTCCTCAGACCCATGAGGGCTCAAGGTGAGACCAGAGCACTGAGGAGAGAGTCCACACAGGGGTCTGCTGGGACCAGCCTCCAGCTTGGGGCAGAGAGGCCAGTGGCGGAGAAAGTTTCTTCTAATCAAGTGGGGAGGTTGAGGCAGAGACACAAGGGTAAGGGGAAAAGGAAGTGAGAAACGCTGCAGGAGCTACATCCACAGGGACAGATATAGGGTGGGGAGAAAGACAGAAATATTGAGAAAGACAGAGACACAGAAGGAAGAGGGAAATGTCAAGGGAGAGATAGAGGCAGAGGCAAAGTGACAGAGGGAGAAAGAGGAGACGTGGGAAAGGATGAGATAAGCGATGAGCAAAGGTGGGGCCAGCCGGGTGGCTCAGTTGGCTAGAGCGCGAGCTCTGAGCAACAAGGTCACCGGTTCGATTCCCACATGGGCCAGTGAGCTGCGCCCGAGCTGAGCTGCCGCTGAGCTGGTGAGAGTACATGCTCTGAACAACAAGGTTGCCAGTTTGACTCCTGCATGGGATGGTACCCCGCCTCCCGACTACACCCCCCACAGCCCCTCCCCCCTGCAACTAGATTGAAAGTGGCAACTGGACTTGGAGCTGAGCTGTGCCCTCCACATCTAAGATTGAAGGACAACAACTTATTTGGAGCTGATGGGTCCTGGAAAAACACAATGTTCCCCTTCCCCAATTCCCCAACACTGTTCCCCTCCCATATTCCCCAATAAAATCTTTAAAGGAAGGAAGGAAGGAAGGAAGGAAGGAAGGAAGGAAGGAAGGAAGGAAGGAAGGAAGGAAGGAAGGAAGGAAGGAAGGAAGGAAGGAAGGAAGGAAGGAAGGAAGAAAGAGAGAGATGAGCAAAGGTGACAAATATTAGACAAAAAGAGGACAGTGTGAGGGGGGACAGACGGAGAGGGACACACACCACTCGAAACAAAGGACAGAAATAGAGAGAGGGACAGCAAAGGGACACAGAGAGACCAAGGGGCAGAGAGAAATGTCAGAGGAGGGAGACAAAGACATGCAGGGAGAAAAAACTAGGGGGACAGGGACCCTGAAGCAGAGCGAGAATGGAGAGAGTCTAGTGACTCAGAGGCAGGCAAGGATCCGCAGACGGGGAGAGGGTCCGGGAGGGGCAGAGACCGGGGACCCGGCTGGTGGCCACCCCTTCTCCTGCTGCCTCATCACCCTCACTATTGCTTCCTACACAAAAACAGGCTTTGTTGGCCAAACCACCCTGGGCGGAGTCTGGGCTGCGATCTCTTTCGTGTGGCAACTGTTGCCATGTGAAGAGACACCCCATCTAAATAATTCCACATTTTCCCTCCTCCCTCTGGTTCCCTCTTGGCAAGCTGGGGCCAGCGTGAGCTGGGCTGCTCCTCTGCTGGAGCGGGGAGGGAGGCGAGGAAGGGTACAGGACTCACACCTCCCCCAAGTCTGGAAAAATAAAGCATTCCTCTGCCATTTTCTTTCTTATTTTTTTCTTCATTTTTTTTTTCCCTGTCACAGCCAAACCCATCACATGTCCCAGGCATTTTCTTTCCTTTTTTTTTTTTTTTAAAGGAAAACAAGTCTTTCGAGACAGAGGTGACCCTGGTGGCGATAAGCGAGGATCACCTGAGAGTGTGTTATCAGCTCTCCATGGCTGCCCGGGCCTCAGATTTCTCATTTCGATGAGGAGGCCTGGGAAATTGGATGCAACCCGATGGCCCTCCTCTGATGAGCTTCCTCAGAGCCGGGCCTGCACAGGCTCCAACCGGGCCTGGTCCTCAGAGGTCGGGGATGCCGGGGGAAGTGGGGTGGGCTGGGGGGGGCCAGGGGCTGGATTTTTCTAGAGCCACTACCTCCTCGCACTCCCTCCGCTTTCTGCAGCTTCCTGCCTGTCCTGGTCTGCATCTTCCTTGCTCAGTTTGAGGCAGCGACCCTCCTGGGTGATGGGGAGGTGCCCACTGAGGCAGCTTAGCCACCAGAATAATCAGCACCGTGGGTGCAATGCTTCATCTGGGCTCAGAGGCCCCCCCCAAACATCTCCTTTTCCTTCTTTCAACATCACGGGTTGGCAAACATGGGCTGTAAAGGGCCAGGGAGTAAATATTTTCAGCGTTTCAGGCCACATGGTCTCTGTCGCAGCTGCTCACTCTGTCATTGCAACACGAACACAACAGCCGTAGACAACACATAAATAACTGCACGGCTGTGTTCCGATAGAACTTTATTTACAAAAGCGGGCAGCGGGATTTGGCCCATGGGCTGTGGTTTGCAAACCCCCCGATCTAAGCTCCAGCTGGATACAGGACCCTGGTTTCATTATCAGACCTCCCCTGGGCACCCACTGTGTGCCAGGCTCTGGGCTGGAAACAGACAAGGAGCAGAGAGCCTGGTGGGGGAGGCAGAGGTGCATCCAAGGGGCCACGGTGCACGGCAGAGGGAGTTGGGGCTAGACTGTGGATCTGGGACTGGCTGGGAGGATAACCCCAATATTTTAGACCCACTGTGAGCCACGGAAAGAAGGCTGTGGTCAGTGTGACTGGGGCAGGGGGAGCCTGGACATTCTGGAAGAGGGGACCATGGCACTGGGCAGAGCTCTAACAGTCAGGGGAGGGAGATGGACATGCCCGCAAGACGCCAGCATATGAAGGCCCTTGGGTGCCATGTAGAAAAACCTGCAGGTCCTGGCATCAGCCTGGTGCCATGTGGGTTTGGATCTGGGCCCCACTCTTGCAAGCTGTACAGCTCTGGGTCATAGTAAGTGCTCAATAAATAATACTGCTATTATTATTTATAGTTGCCAAGATATGGAGGCAACCTGAGTGTCCGTCAATGAATGACTGGATAAACAGAAGGTGGTACATATATACAATGGAATATTACTCAGCCGTAAAAAGGAATGAAATCTTGCCATCTGCAACAACATGACCTAGAGGGTATTGTGCTGACTAGAGTTAAGTCAGACAGAGGAAGACAGATGCAATGTGATCTCATTTACATGTGGAATCTAAAGAACAAAACAAACAAACAAACAAAACAGAAACAAACTCATAGATATGGAGAACATTTTGTTGGTTGCCAGCTGGAAGGGGGGTTGGGGGAGTGGGTGAAAAGGAGGAAGGGATGAAGAAGTACAAATTGGTAATTACAAAATAATCATGTGGATGTAAAGTATCACATAAGGAATATAGTTGACAGTATGGTAATAACTATGTATGGTGTCAGATGGGTACTAGATTTATCAGGGTAATCACTTTGCAAGTTATATGAATGTCTAATCGCTATATCATACACTTGAAACTAATGTAATATTGTACATCCCTCTAATTAAAAAATAAAACAATTATTGAAAAATAATACTGCTGCTATTATCTGATAATATGCTGCTATTATCATTACTATTATCACAGTATTATCATTGCTGTTGACAGTATTTTTCTGCCAGACTAACCACTTCGAGATAAATATACTTTCCCATATTTCTGCCAACACTGAGCAACTCAGATACAAGGGAAGGGAAGACCAGAGACATTACCTTTTCCCTATTTTATCCATTAGGATTAAGACTGACTGAGAGAGAAGCCGAGTAACAAGATAGGAGGTTATTTCTCACTGACATACAGGAGTCCAGAGGGAGGCAGTCCACACTCTGTATGGAATTTTCCCCTCATGGTCCAATTTGGCTGCTTGAGTGTCAGCCGTCACGTTCACCTTCCAGCCAGAAGAAAGTTGGCAAGGAGGAAGAAGAGGCAAAAGGGTGCCCACCGACTATGTTTTAAAGAAGTTTCCTTCAAATTGTTCCATATCACTCTCTTTGTATCTTATTGACCAAAATTTAGTTACCTGGCCACACCTAGCAACAAAGGGCGTTGAGAAATACAGTCTTTATTTTGAGAGGCCGTGCACCCAGCCAAAAATTGCAGGTTCCATGAACAAGAGGGAATAAACACATTCAGGCAGGCAACTCCTAGTCTTTGCTGCCCTTATTATTTGGGGGGGGTGGTCTCTCGATTCAGCCTGGGACTGGAGGAGTCTCTTTGGAGGGTCCCAGATCGGGCAAGAAGTAACACACATTCAGGTGGCACTTTGCAGCATGCCAGACACCCACCCATCCCTACATCCATATGAAATAGGGGATGACAGTCCAGGTTCAGGGGAGACAGCCTCCCCGAGCCCACCCAGCTGGCTAGGGACAGGGCTGGGTTCTGGGTTCTCGGAGACCAAGCTCAGACCACTGTTTAAGATATAATCGCTCATCCTGAACTGTTGAAATTATGCTCACCCCCTTTCTGTCTTTCAATAGATAAATTAGATAGATGATAGGCAGTGGTTCTCAACCTGTGGGTCGCGACCCCTTTGGGGGTCGAATGACCCTTTCACAGGGGTCGCCTAAGACTATCGGAAAACAAAAAGATATTTACATTACGATTCATAACAGTAGCAAAATTACAGTTATAGAGTAGCAACGAAAATAATTTTATGGTTGGGGGTCACCACAACGTGAGGAACTGTATTAAGGGGTCGCGGCATTAGGAAGGTTGAGAACCACTGTGATAGATAGATAATAGATAGTTTTTCAAGAGGGGTCGAGGAAAGAGGGGAGAAAGAGACAAAGATGGAAAGACACACACACACACACACACACACACACACACACACACACACACAGATATCTCTTGTGTCTCCATAACACTCTCTCTCTCTTTCTCTCTCTTCCCCTTTTCTCCTCTCCTCCTGAAAAACAGTTCACAGCTTCAGTGTAACAAAGCTCACCCTTCCCAGACGAGGAGCTCCTGATGAGCTCAGACACCCCTGCCCCCTCCCTCCCCAAGGAGGAGCCCCGCCCACTGCGCGTCTGCCCTGGTCCCATGTAGCTACAACAGGGAGCTGGGTGTGGGGCAGCTTGGCATGCAGCCGGGGCTCTGCTGAGAGGAGGCGGGAGCCGGATGTCTCTGGGCTTGGAGGAGCTTGTCCACACCTGCCCTGAGCATCTGGTGCCATGGCGCCCTTCCCCCGGCCATCAAGGCCTGCTACGGAGGCAAAGGTGTTTAGGGCAGCGGCCTGGGGAGAGGAGCAGGCGGCTCCTGTAGCCAGGCGTCACTGAGCCTTTGCCACAGCCCAGCAGGCGCACACCGATAGCACGGCACCTTGCAGGTGAGGAGCTGAGGTGTAGGGCTGGCTGCCCAGCTGCAGCCACAGCCTCCTTGAAAGACAGGGGCAAAGTCGGGACTCAAACCAGCATGGCTCCAGAGTTCCCGCTTTTTACCAGTGTCCTCAAGGCCTCATCTCAGCCTCATCCCAGGGAGTTGCTGGGTCCTCAAACCCATAATGATTTGCAATCCCAGCAAAGGCCCAGGTGATCCAGACAGAGGTGGCAGAAGTGAGGTAGTTTCCACACAGGCACACAACACACACACCCACACCCACACCCACACACACACACACACACACACACACACACACACAGGCACACACAACAATACACATATGCTCACACACACACACACACACACATATGCACACACGCTCTGTGTTCCAAGCAGGCAGACACAGTCTCTGTGACCCAACTATACAGAGGGGACAGTTTCCAGACCTTTCTTTCTGTGACCTGCTCCACAATGGAGATATCATCAGGGATGAAGAAAAGCAAAGAGCCCAGAACCAGGGTCAGTCCCCAAGATCTGAATCCCAGATCCGGCCTCCACACTCCAGATACCGAGACAGGAGGTCCTTGGGGGTATTTTCAAATGACCCAGCTCAACCTCCGCCTTACAGAACCCTCTCTCCAGTCCAGCCTGTGAGCTTGAATGCCCTCTGTGGCAGGGAGCTCACTATATTCCTGGGCATCCACCCCAGTGCCAGACAGCTCAGAATATCACCAGGATCCTCTCTGGCCAGTCAAGTGGCTTGAAGAAAGCCCCTTCACCTCTCTGTGCCTCAGTTTACACAATCATGAATGGGGCCATAGTACCCACCACCAACCTGGTCTCTGCCACCATGAGGCTTAAATGCCATCGGGGATGTACAGCTCTTCCCTGAAGAGGTGAACACGTGAGCGTCATTATTTTTTCATGATGTCCTTTCATTCCGAAGCCAGCCCTTCTCTGTCTAGAGCACAGTGTTCCCGCTGTGGAGAGGGGTGAAGCAGGGACCCACGGAGCTCCCAGGCCTCTCTGCCTGGAGGGAAAGGGCTGTATCCTGGGACACTGGAGCTGGAGCAAGGCCTGGGGGACAGCTGCCCTGTTTCCACCCTGGAGAGTCTCCAGTCCTCATGAGGCCCGGCTGGGCTCCCACAAGTGAGTGGCCCCTGACTAGTGGCCCCCAGGGCCTTGACTTCTCAGGGAATGCTGGGTGGGTGGTCACCGGGGCCTCACCATGATGGGCTGGCTGCCAGCACAAGAATGTGGCAGGAAAAAAACTCTGGGCCAAGAACTCAAGCAGATTTCCGACGTTGACTTTCACTCTTACGTCATCGCCAGCAAGCCTCCGTTCTTCCCTGGGCCTCAGTTTCCCCATCTGCCCAATGCCCGTGAGCATGCCAACTTCAGCAGGCTGTGGTGAGGCTTGAATCCACACGTAGAGGCCTGTCCCCAAGACAAGGGTCATTAAACAGCATAATTATCAATTTCAACCAAACCATTCTATAGGCAGGACAGTAGAGGCCCAGTGAGGGCAGGTCACTGGCCCAAGGCTACACAGGATGCAAGACCTGGCCCATGCCACTCCATCTTCATCCCTATCCAGGGGAACAACAGAACCTGCCCCATTGATACAGAGACTCCGGCACGGAGAACACCCTATTTCTGTCCCTCAACAAAATACGCCAAGTCCACTGGGCATTGGATGAACTCCTCCTTTTTGCAAATGATCCCCGACAGAAAATTCCTCCAGAGACAAGGAGAAATATTTCCCCCAAACCTATTTACTTTTCAAATTTCAGTTGCCATAACAACTCGGCACAACTATTTATGTGAAATCTTTGCCTTCCAAGTCTCGCCGAGCACCACACTCTGTGGAGAGTTCAACTCAGCCCTTTCAATAACAACACATTTTTTCAATCAATTTGAGTCTGGGATATATTTTTTTTTCTATAAACACAACATAAAATATGTTGTGCAAAACTTTTAAAAGCTAACAGGGAAACACAGCATTCGATAGGCCCAGTCCTCGCTCAGCGCTCCCAATACTTTCTAAAGCACGACAGTGACAAAACAACTGGCCAGCTTGCTTTGTTGTGTTGTTTTTTTTTTAAACTTCTTCGAATTATTTCGACTCCCGGTCATCTGCGGAGCGAAGTGCCCAGAGTTGGCAGGGGTTCTGGTGAGGAGTGTGAGCACCAGCTCCAGCTCGGACCCTGCCCCTAGTGGGCTGTGTGTCCTTAGAACGCCAACATGGGTCTGTGACCTGAGGAAGTCCCGCTGGCCCTCTGCTCAGAACTGGGGGTGGAGGCTCTCCAGGGCAGGGACCCAGTGGCTGAAGCATCCTGCAAATGGATTGGGGCCATGGCAGCCGCGGGCTTGGATTCTCGGAGCTAATCCGTGTTTCAGATTTTCTGTTCCAGGCTCCTTGTAAGCCTTGGTACAAGCTGTTCCCTTTGCCTAGAATTTCCCTTGTCAACCTGTCAAGTTGACACAAAGGGGCCTGTGCTTGGTTTAATGCTCTACTGTTGCCATCTTAAAATGCTTAATTATTTTTGAACAAGAGGCCCCGCGTTTTCATTTTTGCAACGGTCCCCACAAATTCTGTGGCGATTCGGCCGGTCTCTATTCTGGTGCCCTCTGTGCATCAAATCATGGAATCCTGGACAATCCTTTGAGGCAGGCACCGTGTGATCTCAGTTTTACAGGTGATGAAACTGAGTCCCCAGAGGTCAAAGGTCATTACCATCCCCGTGGTTGCAATACAAGCTGTTACTATTGGCCCTGTTCCAATGCTTAATGCATTGTTTCCTGTGTTACTTCATCGAATCCTCGTGACAGTCCTGTGAGATGGGAATTATTATGATCTGCATTTTCCAGGAACACAGAGAGGTTAGGTAATTTTCTCAAGATCACACAGCAAGTAAATGGAAGAGCCATGCTTTCCTGAGAGGCCCATTCAATCTTTTTCCTACATGCCAGCACCAGCTTCCTCAACAGATCCTGGCCTCTGGGACCTTTCAGCCCACTCTCAGCTTGGCAACCTGAGCTATCTGTCTCCCTTAACCTGACTTCTTGTCATATCACTTTCTGGCTGCATATCTTCCCATGGCTCCCAGTGCTCTTGAGAAACATCTAACCTCCTTAGCCTGACCATTAAGACTCTCAACGATACGACCTCTGCTAACCTCCACAGCCTCAGTGCCCATCTCACCCTCTGGCACTTAGTGCTCCTGCCCTCTGGACTGCCTACAGTTAGATCTCAACACTAAACTGCTTGTTGAACTATCAAGTAAGGGGCCACTGGTTCCCTACACAGAGCCTGGCACACAGGCACTCTAGAAAAGCTTGCTGGACTGCACTGACCTGTCCAGCTGGAGTCCAGCAGGACAGAGCCTAGGCCATACTGGGTGTCTCCTTTACGCTCCCTCTCTTCCACCCCCTTAGCCAGGACGTTAATTCCTCAATGTCCCTCCAATCCAGCTCCTTCTTTCTGTCCCCTGCCAGGACCCTAGCAAGGACCACCAGTATTGTTCACACAAATGTCTGCCCTACCTTCTCCCAGCTTCTCTGTCTCCCAAACAGGCCCCTTCTGGTCAATGCTCCAAACTACAGAGCTGGAGAAGCATTTTAAAACACGTATCTCAGGGCCGGCCGAATGGCTCAGTTGGTTAAGAGCTCGCTCAAGAGTTTGAGCTCTGAGCAACAGCGGTTCGAGGCCAGCCCGAGCTGAGCAGCTGCTGAGCTGCCAACAGGTAGCAGGACGGCTCAGCTAAAAAAAAATAAAAATAAAAAAATAAAACACGTATCTCACCATTTCACTCTCTGCTTAGCACTCATCATTCTCAAAACAAAATATAAAAGTCTAACAAGGCCAAGAGGCTTCCGTGTCTGACCCTGCTGACCCCACTGGCAACGTCCCCACACATCCCAACACCCTATGAACACTGAGCCACTTCAGGCCTCTGGCTCCAAAAGCTGTCCTTCCTAGCGTGGCTGCCCCAGCCCTACTCTTCTCCTTCGGCCTCAGCTCTTTTTCTGGAAGCTTCCCCTGACCGCTACCTCTCCCTCAAAGCAAAGCCAGGCTCCTCCTGGGCTCCCATAGCCCCCTGTTTTCCCCATCAAAATAGTGGTTTTCATACCTGTCCCCTGTCCCCCACACTGAAGGTGAGTTTCCGGAGAGCGGATTCCATATTTTGTTCCTTGATATACTTTCCATGCTTGGAATACAAAAAGTGCTCAATAAACAGAGGGGATAGTGGATGGGTGGGTGGATAGATGGATGGATGGATGGATGGATGGATGGATGGATGAACTGAGTAGATGATAAATGAACAAATGAATGGGTGGGTTGCTGGCTGGTTGACTGGATAGATGTATAGATAAATAAAAGAAAACCCCAGGAACCATCTTGTGACAGTTAATATTTGGGTGGTAAGGTACTCGAAGTTCTGAGCATGTAGTAGGCCGGCAATAAATGTTTATTGAATTAATGGTTAAATGAATGTCAGAGAGTAGTTGTTCACTAACCTTTCATGAGCACCCCTTTTTCCTCTTGTTTGTTCCATTCTCCCCCCCTCCACCCTCCGCAGTCTCCCAGCCTCCGATTGCCTCCTGCAGGCGCCACGTGACTCAGTGGCCAGGCTCCCCAGATCTATGCCTGCACATTAATTATTGAGTGATATAATCCAAATTTATCTAATGAATTAATAATAGGCCATAGGGGTATTTTAATAATGAAATACTTGCAGTTGTGTTTTGATAATTACAGCAGGCTTTCATAATTACACCATGGCTGTGAAAACAAAATCAAAATCAATTA
Source organism: Hipposideros armiger (assembly GCF_001890085.2). Classification (NCBI taxonomy): domain Eukaryota; kingdom Metazoa; phylum Chordata; class Mammalia; order Chiroptera; family Hipposideridae; genus Hipposideros; species Hipposideros armiger. The sequence continues at coordinate 4,216,332 of NW_017731425.1, read as the reverse complement.
GGTGGTGTGCAGTGACACCCCAGGAACGCCCCCACAAAGCTTCGATGGATAGGCCCACCAGAGTCAGGAGGATCAATTTATCTCTGAGCCAGCTGGAGTCTGGGGGCCAAGACCTTCACAGGATGACAGAGCTGGGGAGAGATTCCAGGGAAGGTGAGGGAAGGAATATCACTGAAATACATCAGATGTTTGAGTTGGAAAGTGCCTTAAAGCCAACAGAACAAGCCTCTATTTTTACAGATGAGAAGACCAAGGCTCAGAGACGAGCCATGACCCATCAAGTCAGCCTCAGGATAGACAGCCTGAACAGCACGTCTGGATTCCTAGACCTGTGCTGTCTTGGCCCTGGGCCACTCATGAGTCCTTCTTCTGCCATGGTAAAGCTCTTAGGGGTCTGCCTGAGCCCTGCCCATGCCCCCTGTCACAACCCCTACGGCTCTCTCTTACAAAACCACAGATGGGTGAACCCGCATGTTCACGAACTTAGATTTTTCCACACCTCTCTGCCTTTCCTGTGCTGTGCCCTCCGCCTGGGATATGTTCCCCTCCCCACCCCCAACCTCTGACGTCTGCTGGGCAAAGTCCTCCCAGCGTGGATGACCTCCCTCCCTCCTGCCCTCAAGGTCCCCCACTACATTAGGATTGCTCATTTGTCTCCCTTAAAAGGCTGGGAGTTCCTTTAAGCCCAGGACAAGTTCATTTTGTCTCCCTAGGATGTGAACATAGGGCCTGACAAACAGTAAATGCAACAATACAGGTTTACTCAAGGCCAGATGGGAGAAGAGAGAGGACAGAAGGGAAAATAAACAGGGAACGTTGGTTCTGGAGTTATGTCCAAAATGTGTTCCACCAAGGCCACCAAAAGGACATTTGGGCTTCAAAGTGCTAGTTTAGGGTCATTTCACTGGATATTTCAGCAACAATCAAGTTAGGTGTATTAAGGCAAAAGAAAGCTTTTCAGCAGAACAAAGGATGCTAATGATGGAAGATTGGTAGATTCTAAACCATCACACACACACACACACACACACACACACACACACACAGTAAAGAAAACAAGCCTGGGCTTTTGACCCTGAGGTCCTCCTCTAAGATGTGTCCTCAAGAAGGCACTTGAACCTGTCGCAGGCACTGCCCCAAATGAGTCCCATGTGCAGAGCTGACAAACAGCAGCTGGGGCTGAAACCTGCATGATTATGATCTGTTTCTTCAGGCCCTGTAGTGATCCCACCCCCGGTGACCACACAGTCAAGGTCGAACTGCAGGTGCCAGCCAGGCTTGGCCGTCTTTGCCATCTATGAGTCAACAGTGGTGTCTAGGAGAAGGCTAAGAGTGGGAACAGTTTGGTGAAATTAAAGCATCGTCACCTCCTCTCCCTGTCCCTTCCCTACTCCCCTCCACTTCCAAGCAGGTTGTATTGATTTTAGTTCTGACTTAAACCTGAGAGGCAGCGTAACGCTGCAGTTAAAAACACAGAATCTAGAGCCAGACTTTTAGATCTCAAATTCCAGCATGGCCACTTACAAGCTGTATGCTCTTGGGTGAAGTCTCTTAGCCTTTCTGTGGGCCTCAGCCTCCTTGTGGGGATTAATGAGCTAATTTACCTAAAACCTTGAATAAGAGGACATTTCTGTTTACACCTGTTCTGCTAAGAGCACCTTGATTTGCAGTACCCTCCTTGACTCTCGATCTGGATTGGCTAGCTCTGGCCACGCCTACCAACACAAGGATTTAGGCACATCCCGCATAACTAGCCAATCAGCAGAATCCATTAATCCGGCTATAATGATTGGTTAAGATCAAGCCCTTGACTCAAACCAACCAATCAGAGCTAAGCAGGGTAATCATTAACAAACATTAGCTAGCATTATTTATATTATTGTGACAAATGTTGACTCCTCAAGCTGAGGCCCACTGGGTGGGGGGGTGGGGGTGAGGGTGGGAGAGACAATGTAACTAAAAAGTCTGGGATCCTTAGCCAAAGCAGATGGCGCCTTTCCCCCTCTACCCTCCCTTCCAGCAGGGCCAGGTTAGATGCTTTCTCTCGCGGCTCCTCAAAGGCCCGCTGCTCGCTCCTGTTCTAAGATGAAGTAACACGAGTGATTCTGAGCTTGGGCCTCGAGCCTGGTTCAAATCACTACCGCAGTCCTCCCTTCTTAGTCTAGCTGGCCCTTATTCCTCACCTCTCAGTTTCTTCACCTGTAAAATGGAAATAACCAAGGACCTGACCCTGGGAAAGTTCTGGGAATTCAATGAAGTCAGGCACGCCCAGGGCCTGGCACAAAGGAGGGACTCCGGAAGAGATACCAGCCATTGACGTTGTGCCCAGTACAGCCTTCTCTTGTACCTGGCTGTCAAACATCTGTCTGCTGCCAGGCCAGGCTCCTAAGGCGGGCCCCATGTTGATGATTGTTGAGTCCTCAGCACACTGTGCAAGGGTAGGCATGGAGTGGGAGGGAATGAATGAATGAACAGTGGGAGGGAGAACAGGATGAAGGGATAAAGAGAAAAGCACAAGTCTCTTTATAACACTGCTCCAGACTCAAAGAGTATTCAGAATGGGAGGCAGAAGACTAGCCTCAAGCCCTTCACCCTGTAGGGACAAAGCCCAGAGAGAGGCTATGACTTCCCCAGGGTCACACAGCAAAGCGCGGCTGAATAGACCCCAGCAGAGAGTGCCTCCCCCGCGAAACCCCCAGCCTGTTTCCAGTTCCCTGGCATCCTGCCTTCTGCCTCATCCACCTCTCTCCACCTCTCCTCTCACCCTCTGGCCAATCCCAAAACTCCAACACAGTGCCTCTTCCTGTCTGGAGAAGACAGCACCCCCAAGCCAGGTGCGCACCCCCAGGTGTCTCCTTCTCCAAACAGGCTGGGCCCCTTCATAAAATATCCTGGTGCCTCTAGGCCGGAAGGAGTGAGGTGACTCAGGGCCAGGTGGGGGGAAGTTCAGGGAGGAGTCTGGGGGTGCATGTGGGGGGAGTTGGGTGTGAGTCAGGAAAACAAGCTTCTCTGAATACTATCAAGAATCTCTTGGCCTGAACTCAAGTATGCAGGACACGAACGTTCGTTTCCTGTAACTGAACTTGCAGGATCAAAGCTGCACTCGCTAGGTTCTGATCCCGCCTGCCACTTAGCTCACATCTGCCCCTTAGCTCATGTTGTGGGGTGATGGTAGCCCTTAGCCTCCACTTTGCTTCCCTTCTCTACCCCCATCCACCTGGGTTGCCCACTGTGGAGTTGGAGGGAGTCATTGATCACCAGTTCTTTCCAACCTCTCGTGTCTATCCCAGGTTCTGACTTGAGAAGTGATCTTTCATCCACAGTATAATTTCTTCCTCCAGGTGATAAAGGCAGAATGCTTCCTGCCCTGGTGGGAGGAGGGAAGGGGTCAGAGGAATGCTTAAAGCTTTGGTTCTCGTTTCAAAGGAGCATTCCCTTCCTGACTGTCTGGTGTGGGTGACCCAGAAGCACCCTGGGACAAGAGCTGCTGTGCAAGGGTGTAAGAGGATGGGGAGTGAAACGAGGGAGGGAAGGTTCATTACCAAGCGAGATCTGGCTACGGGGAACTGGGGCTCCATCCTGCTGGGGACTCTGGGAGTCATGTGAAACATGCCTGGCAGTGTCCACCCAAGGAGGCAGGGAGCCGGGACATTTATCCTCCAACTCCCATGGAGTCTGCCATTGGCCAAGGGTACTCCCTAGGGACGTTAGCTCCCTTGCACGTCACTGGGTAGGGATTGGCAGTCAGAAGCCAGAAGCCATGGGGTGGGCCTGCAGGGGGCTGGTGAAAGCCTCGGGGTAATGGGTAGGCACCAACAGTGTCTGCTACCTCGACACGACTAATGATAATCACCTGTCCATGGTGCTTCACGATTGATACAGGACTCTCCTATGACCCCCTAACATCACCTGCAAACATCAACACTATGCTCATACTACAAATGAGGAAGCTGAGACCTTTACCAGGAAAATGCCTCATTGATAAGAAGCCAGAGAGGGCCATAAATCCAGGTCTTTGGCCTCTAAATCCAAGAGAACCTGCTCCAGAGTTAGCCAAGGCCCTGGGTTCAAATCCTGATCAGCCTCTTCCTGGCTTCAGGATACTGAGCTGTAGGCTTCACTTCCCCCTTTGCCTCAGATTCATCATCTGCAAAATGAGGACAAGATCAGCCCCCCTTGAAAAGTTGATGTGAAGATCCCATGAGATCATGTGTGCAAAAGGGTTGTGGACAGGGCCCAGCACACAGTAGGTGCTGTGCTCGATAATCATTTCCCTCCAGGCCCCTTCTCGGAAGGATGGCCTCCATTTGGGAGGCTGGGGCTAAGTCCAGGACCTTGGCGGACACCGTCTGGATTGTTCCAATACTCAAAGCTCCCCACGTGGATCCCCACCCCTGTCTGTGCCTCGGGGTTGTGAATGTGGCCTACTGGCCTGCCCGCCGCCCTCAGCTCCATCACTGCTCACCTGTTCAGGCCCCACACATTTCTTCCATCAGCAGGCGTTCAGACAGCTCCTCTCCAGGATGAGCCCTGACACCTGCTCCTGCCGAGAGAAACTCCAAGGCCAGCAGGGTAAACAGACCCACACACTGAACCTGTGCCTGGTAAAAATACAGATAAGTAATGGTGGGAAGGACTTATGTGGTCAAACAATTAAGTTCACGAACTTGTTGCAACAATGTTACTAACCTTTTTTGATGCCAGAGGGATTATTCATTATAAATTTGTACCAACTGGACAGACAGTTAACCAAGTTTACTATTTGGAAGTGCTGAAAAGGCTGCGTGAAAAAGTTAGATGAAAACAACCTGAACTTTTGGCCAACAATTAATTCATGGCTCTTTCATCACGACAATGCACCAGCTCACACAGCACTGTCTGTGAGGGAGTTTTTAGCCAGTAAACAAATAACTGT
>NW_017731425.1:4203096-4211402 GCF_001890085.2 Hipposideros armiger | reverse complement strand
TAAAGGAAATATTGAAAGGAAGACATTTTGATGACATTCAGGACGTCAAGGGTAATACGACGACAGCTCTGATGACCATTCCAGAAAAAGAGTTCCAAAATTGCTTTGAGTGGTGGACTAGGCACTGGCGTCGGTGCATAGCTTCCCAAGGGGAGTACTTCGAAGATGGCCATAGTGATATTCAGCAATGAGGTGTGCAGCACTTTTTCTAGGATGAGTTCGTGAACTTAATTGGCGGGCCTCATGTTTCAAGATGCCCCCACTTGGCTCCCAGGCTCTCTGGTAGGCGCCTGGAACGATGTATTTATTGTTGGATCCTCAGAGGATCCACCTGCTTGGCTATGCCCGTCCTCCCCCGAGCAGGGATGAGTTTTGAACTCATAAGCCAGGTGGAAGGCTTTTCAGCAGACCAGAAGAGGATGGAGTGAGTTTGGAGTGATCCTCAAGTTGGAAACTGGCTACAGCAAAGAAAAACACATTTGAGAGATTGCTTCAAAAAACATGTCTACAGAATAGAAGTGTTCAGAATAACTTTAGCTGCTTTTCTTGCTTGTGTTGGGTTGTTTTGCTTTGCTTTGGTTTTCTGCAGCTTGACCGAGGGGTCCACAGGGAAAGGTGGGAAGAGAAGATTCCGCTGTTTGTGGAACTTTGGGTGGATTTTCCCAGGATGGAATCACACCAGCCCCTGCGGGATGCCAAGTGGAGGGCTCGATGCCTTGCTGATCCGTGAGGTGTGACAGGGCACTTGCCATGTGCCTGGAGCTACACCGAAGAAGGCAGGCAGGAGGCCAGGAGCCTGGGGTGGACCTGCAAATGCCTGGAGCGATGGAGGAAGAGAGGAAAAAGAGCCTCAGAGGGTAAACTGAGGCTCAGGGAGGTTAGGTGACAGCCAGGAATTCAGAGTACCCAATTATCAGCTTTTTACCTCCTGTTCCATTTTTTTTTTAGTGTTCATTTTTACCTATTTATTTATTTAAATTGTGGTAGTTGATATATTGTACTATAATGGTTCCTATTTCAAAAGATACAAAAGGATACACATTGGAAAGTCTCCCTCCTGGCTTTACAACTCTGCTGGTATATTTAAAATCATTGAACTGTACACTTTAAATGGGCATGTGAGTTATATCTCAATAAAGCCGTTGAAAAAAAGAAAAATTAACCCTCCTAGCACCCCATGTTGGTGCCACTCTGTAAAGAAAATTGACATTGCTAAAATAAAAGCAATGATCTCTCTCTCTCTCTCTCTCTCTCTCTCTCTCTCTCTCTCTCTCTCTCTCTCTCTTTCATTTAACAAGCACCTACTATGTGTCAAGTGCTCAAAAATCCTATTTCAGACCTCTAGACCATTTAGTGAAGCAGAGATTATTAGGTCCACTTTCCAGGTGACGAGGAAGGCTGAGCATCTTAAGAGGTCCACCCAAAGGCCCCTACCAAGCAGATGACCACACCACCTCACAGAGACCCCTGGCCCCTCCTTATAGAACTACTGAGCCTCCCTGTCAGCCTGCACTAATGGGTCCCCTTCTGGGAGACAGACACAGGTACCGGGTCCACAGAGAAATGGACCTGGTTCCCCCAGCCCAGCCTTCCACCCCCAACTTTGTCTTGTCTCCGCTGTCTCCCCATAACTAACTCCCTCATTTTCACTTCTGCTTGCACGCTTCTGGTCTTGCCTCTTCCTGGAGCCTCTCCCAAGTTTTTTGTTTGTTTGTTTGTTTGTTTGTTTGTTTGTGTGTTTGTTTGTTTTTAATAACAGTATTTTTTAGCCTTTAAAAAAAACACCTTTATTGATGATTGAATGAATTAAAACATGGGAGAAAAGAGGCAAATCTATACAGAAGAATTCCAATTAATTTATGTAGCTACTCTGCCTTCAAGGAGGGGGAACGTAACACCCCATTCCCTCAGTGCGGGGTATGCTGAGCGACTTGCTTTTAAAGAGTACAGTTTGAAAAGCGGGAGAGGGAAGCAGTCTCACTGTAAGGTAGAGAAACCTGGCAGTGTGGTGTCAGCCAGGTGATCAAAGTTAACGTCATCAGTGATAAGTCGTGGTGAGAGCACACATCCTTGATATTATGTTTGGAGAGTGACACTTCACTTCTGTAGGCTTTCCACAATTCTAGCCTAAGCAGAAAAAAAAATCAGAAAAATCCAAATCGAGGGACATTTTACAAAACACCTGACCAATACTGTTCAAAATTGTCAAGGTCATCAAAAACAGAGCAAGTCTGAGATATTGTAATAGCTCCAAGGAGCCTAAGGAGGAATGATGGCTAAATGTAATGTGGTATCTGGATGAGATCCTGGAACAGGGGGAAAAAAGGATATTGGGGAAACCCAATGAAATTTGAAAAAAGTCTGGACTTTACTTAAGAATGCTGCATCAATATTGGCTCATTAGTGGTGACAAAGGAACCATATTAACGTTAAGATGTTAACAGGTGGGTAGAGGCTCAGCAGAAACTCTGCGTTGTCTTCACAACTTCTCTGTAGATCTAAAACTAGTCTAAAAATAAAAATCTATTTAAATGTGACAAAAAGCTTTATTGAGATATAAGTCACATACCATTTACCCTGCAGAATTCCATCATTTTTAGTTACATTCGCAGACATGTGCAACCATCACCACAGTCAATTTTAGAACATTTTCATCACCCCTGAGAAGAAACTTTGTACCCCGTAGCAATCAACCCCCCTCCCTCCCACCACCACCCACAGCCCCTGACAACCGCTAATTTACTTTTTGTCTCTGGAGTTCCCTGTTCTAGACATTTCCTATAAATAGGAGCACACAATTCGTGGCCTTCAGTGACTGGCTTCTTTCACTCAGCATGATGTTTTCAAGGTTCATCTATGTTGTGCCGTGTGTCAGTGCTTCCTTTTCATGGCTGAATAATATTCCATTGTATGGATAGGCCACACTTCATTTATCCGTTCTTCTATTGATGGGCAGATGGGCTGTTTCCATCTTTTGGCTGCTGTGAGTAATCCTACTATGAACATTTGTACATAAGTGTTTGTGTGGATGCATGTTTTCATTCTTTTTGGGTAGATACCAAGGAGTGGCATGGCCGGTTACTCCAGGGACAATCATTTGAGTAACTGCTGGACTATGTTCCAAAACAGCTGCACCCTTTTTTTCATTCCCACTCTCTCCCAGTTTTCAAAGGTACCGTTTCTTGAGCCACTGGCTCACGCATATCATCTCATTGAATTCTCACCACAATGTACAGAGTAAGTGGGCACAACCATTGCCCTATCTTCCAGATGAGGAAACTGAGGCTCGGATCAGTAACGCTGCTTGCCCAGGTCACTCAGCCTGTGTCCCAGGAGTCCAACCACCTGCCTAGCCTTGAACCCTACTACCAGGGAGCTGATGTTTTGGAGGCTGAGGTGAATAATGGAGATGTGGTAGCTCTGGCACCAAGTGGACCCTCCCCCACTTCTGACAGGTGATCCTGGAAGAGCATTTTCCCTGGGGCTCAGTTGGCTGAGCGAGAAGGCCCTCGGGGGTCTGTAACGGGAGAGGCCCAGTCTTGGGGCTCTGCTGGGGCAGGAGGAAAAACACAAAGGGTCTTTTGTCCCGCCCATTGTTTGACTCTCAGCCAGCCTCCCTGCTCCCCTGGACCAGCAAGGGGCATACTGCATCTTCCAAGCAGCTGGGCTGTCTCAAGTTCTATTGGGGGCCCTCTGGGTTGGGCCAAAGGCTTCATTGGTGGGGACGGGGGGGATGGGAAATATTGAGGGCTTGGTAGATACTCGGTGTATAGAACACCATCCCCCTGATTTTTTCACCTGTTTTTGTCCTTGATTGTAAAGTCACCAGGCACATGCTTAAAAGGAAGTAAAACAGCCCCAAAGATGTGTGTACGCCCTCTCCCATCCTGAGCCCGCAGCATGTCCATACGTCTTGTGTCTCTTTCCAGATACTTTTCCTTGCTTATATGCGAAATTGTACGCATGTGCACATGTGCCCTTTGCATATACTCATGGCAGCTTTCAATAGCCACTCCTTTTTTCTACTGCACAGCACGCTGGGAGAACATTCCAGGTGAACCAAGGACAAACTCTTTCTTCTTCTCGGTAACTGTGAGTGGCATCCTTTTTGGAATTAGTCTGTGTTAAAGTCTTCTCAGTTGCTGCTGCTCCGGTTAACGCTTAAATAAATGTCTTGCACATATGTGTTTGCACATGAATGTGCGAATGTGCCGTGGGTCCGTTCTTACGAATGGCATCATTGGGTCATGTGAGCTGTGCTTTTGTTTTGCTTTTCCATGGGGGGATAGGGGGTAGCCTGGGGTGCCCAGAATCCCACCAACACAGGATATCATCAGCCCTTTCATTTTTCTTTACTTTTTACCGAAGTGAAATATACATACCCAAGAAGGTGCCCTTTGTCACAGTCCAGCTCAACGGGTTTTCACATAGTCAATTCTCCATGTAACCAGCACCCAGATCAAGACCCAGACCGTTCTCGGCCTTTGAAGGTTTCTCGTCGCACCCCTTCCAACATCACCCACCCTGATCCTTGGTCTGTGCTTTTTATTCATTAAAATTTCTCTTTCCTTTCCACCCTGCCTCATCTGCATTGGCTGTGCCAGTGCCACCCGAAGCCTACACCAGAAAACTTAAAAACTAAAACTGTATTTTTTTGGGTTTTGTTTTATTTTTTAGGAAAAATAAATTGGCCAGAACAAAGAGCATCAAACTCTATCCTACGGGATAAATCCAGTTTGCAGCCCTTTTTTGTGTGACCCACAGACTAAAAATTATAAACGTGGTTAACCATTCTTAAATGCTTGTAAAATGCTAAACGAAGAAGAATTCATGGCACGTAAACATGTTATTGACTTCAAATTTCAGCATCCATAAATAAAGTTTTATTGGAACATAGGCGTGCCCTCCAGGTATGTATTGTCACTGACTGGTTTCTTGTTACACAGCAGAGTCGAGTAGTTGCTACAGAGACTCTGTGGCTGACAACATCAAACATATTTGCTACACTGGCCCTTTGCTGAAAATATTTGCCAGTCCATAACCTAAAGCACCACCACTCACCGGGTAGAGAAGGGACCTGGACACTGTCCCCCATTCAGGGGCCGGAGCTGCAATGGGACCCCAAGTCATCTGTCTCCAGGGCTCCATGTGGGGTTGTGGGGTCTGGGGCAGGAGCCCAGGCAGAAGACGCTACAGCCTGGACTTGGGCAAGGCAGCAAGGATGAAGGAGAGAGGATGAACTTGAACAAGACTTGAGGTCACACCAGCACCATGAGCGTCTGATAAGACGTGCAGGTGCAAGAGTCCAGGGTGCATTTAACCGAGGAATGGAGCAAAGGGAGAGGACACGACATTGTTGATTTGCAGGAGGTGATGAGTGAGAAAGGATGATGAGCAGAGGGGTGGTCATCTGTGCTTGGCACCAAAGGGGAAGCACCCAGGAAATGTCAGGGTCACCTTGACCAATTGCCCGTGGAATTGAACTGTGAGGTGTCCGTGTGGGATTAATGTTAAGCAATGCCAATGGATGTTTCCAGAGGTTTCTGCATGAGTTCTTGTGTCTTCGGGGATGGAGACAGTGCACAGAGGCTCCTGATTCAAGCCTGCAGGAGAAACCTGGTTGCTCGCACCATTCTGGAATCCTGAGGGAGTCTCTGCATGCCTCGCAGCCTTTGTTTTCTGATCTGTAAAATAGGACCACAATCCCGACCTTTAAGAACTGCTAAGAAGCTTAAAGGAGACATTGTGTGTGAGGTGCCAGCCTGCAGAAGCCCAAGTGCCAGCCCCTTCATGGGCCCCCCAAAAGTCTCCTAGATGGGCAGCCAGAAGGCCTACGACTTTGTTGATGTGGAGTGTCCCCGCAAAGGGTAATTCTGCAGGAACGGAGGAGGCATTCCAGGGTTTGGGAGATGCCAGTGACGACGCTGAGTGATGCCACCTCAAACACTTATTGTCATAAAGGAAGTTATTCAAACACAATCAATTAGGCACCCATATTAGCATATTTTTCATTGTAATACAGCCGGCAAGAGGAGATTCTAGAGACTGTTTATTGCTGTACTGAGCTAATATTTGTTAAAGTGATTAATATGTTGTTCAAATATCCGTGACAGGCGTGGCAGGCGTTATTTATCTCCACCGGCAGAAACCTGGAAGGGTGAGGGGTGGGAGTTACTCAGGGAGGGGCACCAGGTAGGGGCCTCGGGGGCTGCTGCGGACCATTTTCTGCTCAGGCCTTTTGCCCTTCATTATCCCCAGTGTCTTCCACTATCAACTTTCCCCCCTACTGACCACTCCTATCAGTGTCAAGGACATCTCCCATCACAACAAATAAAGACCCCCGTACCTCTTCTTCACAGCTGCTCCCTTGAACCACCCCCCCGCCCCCGCCACAGCTATTCTGCCAGTTTCTCCTTCCCTCCAAAGCCACTCTTCAAAAAAACACTTGACCCTCCCTACCTCCTTTGTCCACCTTCCAGTCCCTGCTTTTCAATTTTATTATGAAATATTAAAAGTATCTGTGGAAACTTCTAGAACATCACCCTCCAAAACAACTGTCTACAATCATGGAAATGTTCTATGTCGGCATTGTCCAACACAGGAACCACCAGCGAAATGTGGCTTTGAGCACTTGAAGTGTGGCTAGGGTTGATTGAGGAACCAAACTTAATTTTATTTACTTTTAATTAATTTCCATTCATATGTAAGTAACCATATATGGCTAGTGGCTACTTCATTGAACCACTGGGCTCTAGAGAATAATCTGATAAACATCTACATACCCACCGCCCATCAGCTTTATCAAATGTCTACATTTTGTCTTATCTGCTTCAAATGTTTCAAGTTATTCAATGTTACAGATCTGTTTCCCCTTTTTCTTCTGCAGAGTGAATCACTGTCTTGAAGTTGTGTTTATCTTTTCCACTCATGTTTTAATGCTTATGCTATGTATGGATGGAATCACATGCAATAGATAGCAATATTTTTCATATTTTAATACTTTACATGCACGGTAACTTATTCTATGCGTCATTCAGCAACTTTTTTTTTTTTTTTTTTTTTGCTTAGTCTTGTTTTCCCAATTGACATAGCACTGGTTCATTTTCACCACTGTGTAAGCGTACTTCCTTTATTTCTCATTCTTCTAATAAGAAACATTTGTTACTCAAAACACGGTGCTAAGCATCCTGGGACATACCCCTTTGGACAACAGGCTAACATTCCTAGGGGATATTCACCAAGAGGCAATAGTTAGGTCAGGTTACATAACTTTAACTTTACTAGATGTTCCCAAATAGCTCTCCAACATGGCTGCGCCAACTTACACTCCCACCAGCAGCAGAGAAGAGAACAAGTCCTGCTTGCCCATACATAGGATCACTGATACTTAATATTCTCAAGTTTTTTAATTTCTGTCAAGCAGATGAGTTGTATCTTGGGGTTGTTTCGATTTGTATTTCCTGATTACTAATGAAGTTAAACATCATTCATGACTATCAGCCACTTGGGTTTTCTCTTTTGAGAACTGTTTGATTATGTCCCTTGCTTATTTTTCTACTGGGTGGTTAGTGTCATTCTTATTGATTTACAAGAGCCTTTTACATATGATGGATTCAATCCTCTTTCAGTTATATCTGTTCAGGTATCTTTCTCCAGTTTTTGTCTCCTCATTTAACTTTGATTCAAGAGAAGTTTTTCATTTCAAAGTAGTCCAATTTATCAATCATTTTTTTAGGGTTTACGATTTTTATGTTATGATTAAATCTTCCCTTACCCCAAAGGCATCCTATATTTCTGTCTAGAATTTTGTTTTAATTTTATTTTTTTGTACTTAGATCTTTAATGTATCTTGAATTTATTTGTTTGAGTATATGTGTCCTGTGTAGTTTGGAACCTAATGTAATATTATTTATATTATATGTCTATGCTGCATAACAATGTTATATATAAAGTCAGTTATTTAAAACAACCCACATTTATTATCTCACAGTTTCTGTGAGTCAGGAGTCTGGACACAGCTTGGATGGAGCCTCTGCTTAATGTGTCCCCATGCTACAACCTAAGAGTTAGATTTAGATGTGAGCTGGGGCTGGGTTCTCATCAGAGGCTTGACTGGGGAAGGAGCCACATTTAAGCTCCTCAGGTTGTTGGCAGAATTGATTTCCCTGAATCTGTAAGATTCATGGAAACTTGTATCTTCAAAGTCAGAAATTGGGGGAACAGGAAGAGAGGGAGCAGGGAGAGAGAGAGAGAGAGAGAGAGAGAGAGAGAGAGAGAGAGAGAGAGAGAGAGAGAGAGAGAGAGAG
>NW_017731425.1:4166323-4202911 GCF_001890085.2 Hipposideros armiger | reverse complement strand
TTTTTTTTTACTTTATATTTTAGAACAGTTTAGGTTCATAGCAGAACTTTGAGGAAAGTACAGAGATTTCCCATAGACCCCCTGCCCCCACACATGCATAGCCTCCCCCATTATCAACATCCCCCATTAGAGTGGGACATGTTTTACAACGAATGAAACAACATTGACACATCATTATCCACCAAAGTCTGTAGTTTACCTGAGGGTTCAACCTTGGTGTTGAATATTCTATTTGTTTGGATGAATGTCTAATAGCATGTATCCATCATCATGTTATCATACAGAGTACTTTCACTGCCCTAAAAATCCTCTATGTTCCTCCTGTTCATCCCGCCCTCCTCCAATTCCTGGCAACCACTGATCTTTTTACTGTCTCCATGGTTTTGACTTTTTCCAGAATGTCATAAAGTTGGAATCATATAGTATGTAGCCTTTTCAGATTGGCTTCTTTCACTTAGTAATAACATTTACAGTTCCTCCATGCCTTTTCATGGTTTGATAGCTCATTTCTTTTTAGTGCTGAATAATCTCTACCAGCATTCATTTGTAGATGGTCCACCCCTTCCCTGCTGCCTGGTAATGCCTTCTCCAGCATGTGAAGTCTTCATAGGCACAGAAATCTGTTTCTTGGCTCTTTTGTTATTGCTGTTGTTCCAGTGGTCTTCCTGCTCCTCTCATCCCCCTGAATATGGTAAACTTCAGGGTCCCCAATGCCTTCCATGTTGCTGAATTCCATCAGGTCTTTCCAGACTTCAGCCCACTAGACTTCTCAGAGGTATTGGGTCCCATGGACATCTCTTTCCCTCTTGAATCGTTCTCCCCAGGCTCGAGGCCCTTCATCAAGGATCTCCTATGCCAGGTGTCCCTCCTACCTGACATAGGGGCCCTAGAGTCGCTCAGTCTTATGCTCACAGTCTAGGTCATCTCCTCTGATCGTGGAACTAAATCTCATCTTCGGGCTGAGGTGCTCGGTCCCCATCCCAGGATGAAGCCCCCTGGGGCTCCACATATGTGTGGCTGGTAACCTGTTGAGCTCTACCTGGAAGGTTTCCGGCCATCTCAGACTAGACACACCCATGCAGCGTTGGGTCTTGATGCCACCACCACCCATAAGAGACCCCCACCCCTCATCATCCTCTAGCAAGAGATGGATCTTCCATCCCCTCTCACTATCTCCTCATCCTGTTGAAGTCCATCATGAATCTGACCACCTTCCTCCATCTTGTCAGCTCTCACCCTGTGCAAGCCACTGTCCCCTCTCACTTGAGTGTCTCCAGTAGCCTCCCAACTTCCACTCCTGCCCTCTACAGTCAATTTTCCACACGGCGGTCAGAGTAATATTTTCAAAAACATAAATCATTTCACCTCATCCCCCCACTTAAAATCCTTTCCACGGCTTCCCACTGCTCTTGGAATAGGATGCAGATTCCGCAACGTGCCCTCAGTCAATAGTGGGCTGTCACCTCCTCTCCAACCCCATCCATCACCACCCACCCCCCACTCCCTTCCCCCCTCATTGGACTGTGGAGATGATCTGATTATTTCTCTAAGGGGGAGACTTTGGGGGTGGTCCAAGTGGTCTGGGGGGAAAGGTGCCAAATTTCCCCTCTGAGTGGCAGGGCCTGGGCAGGGCCACGAGCCCCAAGGAGGTCAGGTTAAACAGCGCTATTTACTTTAGCCCTCTCCAAAGTGTATTTTGGTGGCGGGCGAGAGTTATGAATAAGCTCTTAATTCCAGCGAGGGCGTGGGTCAGCTCTCCGACAGCGGCGTTTATTGACATTTGTGTCTGAGCCCTTGCCCAGCACCCGACTCTGAGGGGCCTGTGTGTGTGGGGGGCTGGTGGCCCCAGCTCACCTGGACAGGGGCCGGGCCTCCTTGCTGGCTTTCTCCAGATGAACACTGGGGCATCAGTTTTTCCACTGGCACCTCTGGGAGTCCGGGGGTTGCACATCTGGGAGAACTGTCCTGAGTGGGGAGGAACCCAGGCCCCATGCCTGGGAGAACACAGAAGCCAGATACCACCCATGGAACTAGGTGGGTGGGAGGTCAACCAGTTGTTTGAAGATCTGTCACCTGGTCAGTCTGCTTGTTTATGTTTTCCCTAGGCTGAGGAGATTCTTGGGGCCCAGGAGAGAGCAGGCTGAGCTCATAGGCCCGCTTGCTACATGGCTTGAGGACAGTAAGGTTCTCCGGTTGGGCCTCAGTTTCCCCATCTGTCTTATAGCCCTCTGTTCTGTAGACAGAGGAAAGCACAGTTGATGGCATCCTACAGCCTCACAGAGGATAGTGGCATTTTTTTTTAATTGGGGCATTGGGGGAGGGGAACAGCGTTGGGGAATTGGGGAAGGGAAAGAGAACAGACAAGTTGCTGTCCTTTTACTCTTCAGTCTAGGTGTGGAAGACGTCGCTTCATTGGCCCATGTTGGTATTATCATTGCACTCTTCCTGGGTGAGGCAGTCACTCGCTGGCCACTGGACGGCCGCTCATGCTGGCTGCCAGCCACTCACAGTAGCTCACTGCAGCCCACTGCAGCCCCACTGCAGCCTATGCCGTCGCCGGCAACTCATGGCAGCCTAGCTCCAGGTCGAGCTGTTGTTCACCATCTTAGCTGTAGAGGGCAGTGTCACTGGCCCTCATGTGGGATCCAAACCAGAGCCCTGCTGATCAGAGCTGACATCTCAAGCCAACTCCTAACCAACGCGCCACTTGGCAGACCCGAAAGTGGCATTTTTGAAGAGGCATAGTTGAGAACACTTTCTCAAATGGAAATCAAAAGTTCAGAGAGGGAGATGGATATAGCATGCTCGAAAGGACCAAACTACAGAGTTGGAGAACAGATTTGTGGTTGCCTGGGAACAGGGACAGGGTAGGATATGGGCCTAACTCTAAAGACCTGTGGGTATGGGACCTATAATGGACACAGCTTGAAAGATGGAGCCGGAAAGTTTAGATCTAGCCTTTAACAACCTTTGCTTAGCTTCAAGCAAAATTATGCCAACCAGACTGAAACTCAAGCCCAGTGCCCAGGGTCAGCCCCGCAGGCATGTCTACTCTATGAGGGGTATCCTGGCTGACACAAAGGGGCCGCCCACAGCAGGACAGTGGGGGATCACTCACCCCGCTTTGGGGTCCTGGGAAGCTGGTCCGGGGCGGCTTTAGCACTGAGGGGCTCATTTCACATTGGCCCAAGAGCCATCTTGATGGAAGTCAAGGGCCAGGACAAAGAGGTATCTAAATAAATAAATGAGCCCGTAGGCACATGGCGTGGCTTCTAGGAGGCTGTAAACGCAGGAGAGGCCATGTGAGGAGAGAGGACTGGCCGAGGAGCCTGAGGTCCTAGTCACCAATCCACCACCACTGGCGAGGGGCTGAGGCTGAGGACACCCTTATCTGAGCCTCCATTTTGGACTCAGAAAGCTCTGGAGAACCCTCCCGCTGGGTAAGACCCTGCTATCATGTCTTGTGGCTGCCATACAAATCGCCACACACTGGGTGGCTTGCAATAACACAAATTTATTCTGTCATAATTCCGGAGGCCAGAACTCTGAAATCAAGGTGTCAGCAGAGCCGCACTCCCCGCAAAGGCTCCAGGGAGGATCCTTGCTGCCTCTTCCAGCTGCCAGTGGCTCCCGGAATTCCTTGGCCAATTCCTTGGCCTGTGGCCGACCCACTCCCACCTCTGTCTGTCTTCACACGGCTTCTCTTCTCAACCTGTTTCTTCTCTATGTGTCTTTTATAAGGACAATTGTCACTGGATTTAGGGCCCACCTATATAACCCAGGATTATCTCACCTTAAGAACCTTAACTTAACTACATCTGCAAAGACTCTTTTTCCAGGTACATTCACAGTCACAGGTCCTCGTCCTGGGATGTGGACACATCTTCCTGGAGATTCCTCACCCACTCCAGGCCTTCTGCAACCACCATGTCAAGACAGGGAGATGTCATGCTGCCTTCCCGCTTCAGCCCCAAGACCTCCCCGCCCAGACCTGGCCTCCATTTTCTGTGCCCACTTGTGCCCTCTGCTCCTAACCCAGGACCTTTGCACATGCTGTTCCCTCAGCCTGGGGCACTCCCCGCACTTGTCACTGTTTCCTTCCTCATCTCCTTTAAGCTCAGAAGTGCTCCTCCAAGCTCCCATGGCGGGTCAAACCCTGGCTGAAAATCCTTATAATACTCAGAACCCCTCCCTTGGAGAAATTATCACTGTTTTAATTTAAGCTTCATGCATGGGATTCTTTGATTTGTGTCGGGCAGTTAGGACCGACATCTCCATCAGGCACAGGAGGGATAGTGCCCAGGGCCCCACCAACCTTTAGAGGCCTGCAAACATGTTCTCATTTCTTTCAAAGTCAGAAGAAAAATATGAATATAATCCAGCCTGGAAAATAGCGCAGTCATAAAGTATAACGTTTTTGTGCTTATTATAGTAGAAGGGGCCCATGAAGTCAAAGGACTAGGGTCCAAAAAGTCATCCCGCAGCTCTGTGAGGACCACGCTCCCATCTGGCACAGCTTGTGCACATAGTAGGTCCTCATTAAATGTCTACCACTAAAGAGAGGAGGGAGTATGGGAAGGTCCTGGCACATCAGAGAGGACGGGCTCCACAACCTGGGTTCAGATTGTATTTTCTTCCTTCCCTGCATTTGGCCTTGAGCAAATCACCTCTCTTATCGGGACCTGTCTCTCCATCTATAAAATGAAAACAACCATACTCACCCTCTCGATTTATCTCATTCATTCCTTATGCTCAAGAGAGACACACAGTTGTGTCAGAGCCTGGCGTGGAGGTTGGATGATGAGTGTGGGTCATCATAGGTATTTACCAAGTGCTGACAACACACCAGGCACCGTGCTTGGCTGTCATCACATCTGCCCAGCGATCCTGTGACACAGGTGCTCTGTGTGTGTCCCCATTTTACAGACGAGACACTGAGGTTCAGAGAGGGAAAGGGCCTGTGGGCAGTCACTCATGTGGACACAGGTCACGCAGCCAGCAAGCGGTCACTGAGTCAGACAGTAGCCACAAGTGGACTCTCAGTCAGCGAGTGGTGTGCTGGATTTCAGAGGAAGTCCAGTGTCAGTGCGGAGGACTCACTCTGACACCAGCACAAAGGGCTAGACAAGTTTTCCAGGGGCCTGCTATGGTAGGTCCCCTGGAAACCATGAATGTCCAGGCCCCACTGCTGAGGGACAGTGGATGGAAAGAAAACAGGTATTCTCACCCTCCTCAAAAACATCCATTTTGAAATAAGTGCCTAGATCTTGGCTTTTGCCACAAACAATGGTAACGTGAGGCCCTCATAAAACCTGTGGAAACATACCTGGCTTCGGAGAAAGGAAGTGGGGAAAACAGCTCTCAGGCAAAAAGGCAGCAGGGAGAAGATACAGCAGCGCACAGGATGTGTCGGAAAGGAAGGAGGCGAGGCTTACTCTCCACCTAAATTGCGCCCAAAGCCCTGATTTGTTCTCTGCCCTGAGCTGGCCATATAGGAGGGGTGGAGGCAGCAAGAAAACCATGCAGCACAGTGGTGAGCACCCATGCATGGGTCCCACAAACCCAGGCTCATTCATCCCAGCTCTGCTCCGCACTCGCTGTGTGGCCTCAGGTCAGCCACTTCCCTCTCTGAGCCTTGGTTTCATCATCTGTAAAATAAGGTCAGTATTGGACCTCCCTTGCTGGGTCACTGGGAAGAGCGAACCAGGCCCTAGATGGACACGTGCTCAGCCAGAGGCCTAGCATATGCTTAGAGATCAGTAAGAGGCCGGTAGTTTATCTATTCTAACGAAAAGGCAAAGCTCTCTCCCAACAGTTACCCAGGTCTGAAGACAATTAGATATCCTGGCCTCTGATGGAGAAGGACATCTTGGAAGGGGCTCAGGAGGGTAATGTAAGAGTTTATAAAAAGGATTTCAAGTGCTATGAAGAAAATAAAGAAGGAGATGGGAGTGACTAGGGCAGTGAGAACAGGAGGCACCTTAGCTGAGGTGGCCAGGAAAGCCTTGAGTTGAGATCTGAGTGACAAGGAGCCAGCCTGAGGGCAGCGTGAGCCAGCAGAGGAAATAGCTGGCTCAAAGGCCCTGAGGTGAGGAAGCGCTTGGTATTTCCAAGAAGCAGAAGGAATGTCAGTGTGGCTGGGGCACTGTGGATGGGGCATGGCTGGTGAGGGCTGAGGTCAGAGAGTTACCCAGAGTCCAGATCCGGAGAGATTTGTAGGTTGGGGTTCGGTAGATTCTGTTCCAAGCGCAAGAGGGTTATTGGCAAGATTAGCAGGTCTGAAATCTGCTTTAAAAGCTCTTTGGTCCTAAGGAGAAGAGTTTGGAAAGCCCAAGAGTGGAATCTGGAAGACCAGGGAGAAGGCTGATGCCATAATGCTGGTGACCAATGGGGAAAAGGGCAGCTCCTGGGGACATGATGGGGGGGCCTTTGACAGGATGTGCTGATGGGCAGTGTTCCGGTTGTCCATTATGTGTAACAAGCCACCCAAACCTCAGCGGCTTAAAACAGCAGCCCTTTTATTGCTCATAATTCTGTGGGTCAGTAGTTCAGGCAATCTCAGTGGGGAGGGCTTGTCTCTGCTCCACACAGTGACGAAGGGGCCCACTCATATGTCTGGATTCACCTGGGAGCTCGACCGGGCTTGAAAGCCCCAGAAAGCTCCACCCACCTGCCTGAGGCTTTGGCTGTTGACTGGGTTATCTCAGTCCCCACTAGGTGGCCTGTCTCTCCAGCAGGATAGCTAATCTTCCTTCCATCATGGCTCAGGGCAGCACAAAAGTGAACATGGAAGCTGCCGCCCGCCACATTCTATTGGCTGAAGTGAGTCACAGGGCTGAGACTAGCATCAAGGGCAGGGAAAACAGACCCTACCTACTAATGGGAAGAGCAGCACGCATGGACCTGCAGGGTAGAACTCACAGCAGCCATATTTGCCAACAACGAACACAGATGGGATGTGCGTGGATGGGAGGAGGACTCAGGACAACTCCTCGGGGTTTGGCTGAGCCACTGGGCAGGTGGTGGTACCATTAATAGAGATGAGGAAGACTGAGGGACAAACAGGTGAATGGTGGGGAAGAGAATCAAGAGTTCGGCCTGGGCTCTGCTGAGGAGCGGGCCACCTGGGCAACTGCCATAAGAACAGAGACTGCATGTGGAAGGGGACAATTTTCCTTCTTTTTGCTCCTTCGATGTGCAATAATGCTGAGAGTTAGATATGATTCGCTCCATTTTATTTACTTATTTATTTATTTATTTATTTATTTATTTAGCTGAGCCATCCTGCCACCTGTTGACAGCTCAGCAGCAGCTCAGCTCGGGCCAGGAATCGAACCGGGGACCCTGTTGCTCAGTGTTTGCACTCTTGAGCGAGGTCTTAACCAACTGTGCCACTTGGCCGGCCCTTGATTCGCTCCATTTTAAAGACGAAGGAGCCTGAGGCTCAGGGAGGTGAAGTGCTTTACCTACAGTCACCTAGCAATTTAGTCTCAGAGTTGGGATTCAAACCTTGGCTGAGAAATAATCTTCTCCCTCTTGCTCACCATGCACCCAAGGGGCTGGTTGGGATGATGCTGCCTTTCTATTACAGATAAAAACGTAACTGGTGTTTGTGGAGGGGTCACCACGCACCAGGCATTGCTAAGATGTCATCCCAACAACTAGCCCTGTAGAGTAGGTACCGTTATTGTCTAGATTTTACAAAGGAAGGAACTGGGGCTCAGAGAGAAACAGTGACTGGCCCAAGGTCCCACAGCAGTCATGCTTCCGAGATAGAGTCCAGGCCTTCCTGACCCCAAAGCCTGCCTTTTAACCATTCACGTTTACTTTCTGCCATCTTTGACATACCATGCTCTCATTTGGGGCACATAAGATGGCAACTCCAAAAACCTTTACCCAAGGATCTATACCAAAGGTTGGCAAACTACAGCCTGCCACCGTTTATGAAAATAAAGTTTTATTGGAATGCAGAGCCACACTCATTCTCTTACCTATTTTCTGTGACTGATTTCATGTTCCGGTGGCAGAGTTGGGTAGTACAGAAATTGCAAAACCTAAAATGTTTCCTATCTGGTTCTTTACAGAAAAAGCTCACAGAGCCTTGATCTAGAGTTAAAACGGTCTGATCCTGGCTGCTGTTTATGGAAATGAGGAGAATGACACCCAAAGAAGTGTACCCCCTTTGCTGAGGCCACACTGGCAGAGCAGAGATAAGAACAGTGCTAGTTGAGCCCTCAAGAAACAGTATGCTGGGAGGCGGGACCACAGACAGGTACGTCTTGATGGGACGCCGAAGGAAGCGGAGAAAGTCTCCTTGCCTGCTGAAGAAACTTTTTGTCTGGTTGGGGAAGGGACAAGCCAGGAGATGGTGACCGCTCTGACTTTTTGGTCCAGTCCCTTCCAAGGCTTCAGCATGTTCTAGAAAATGTAGCCTCTGACCTTCTAAGTCACCAGGCCCTTCCAGTCCCCAAGGGAGCCCTGTTCGTAATGACTCAGAATATAATGAAAAGTCGGTGAGAAACCCAATCTGGGGCTATCAGGTGGGCAGCCCAGCCGAGGGCCTCTCTCTTCCCCCAGATGGGCTGGACCCCTTTCCCTCTCACCACAGCGCATTCCTAGCATCAGTGGGATCCTCCTAGCTGAAAATAAAAGTCCTTGAAACATTGCAGGGGTTCCAAAGACTTTTTTTTTAAGTCACCCCCCAAACAGCAGCTTTTCAAGCCACACACAGACTGAATCAAGCTCCATTTGTTTCCAGAAGGCCGAGGGGCAGCGGTTTAGAAAAAAAGAACCTTCTCTAAAACTCACGGGGAGGCGAAGGCGGGGTCAGAGGGCACATTCCGATTGCTAAGATGCATTGACAAGCGCCCAGGCCCCCCCTCAGCCTTGCCAGGAGCCCCGGGGAAGGGGAGGGGGCTGCAGCAGGGGCCAGGCCTCCAAAGCAGCCGGTCTCAGAAATGCTCCCCTGAGTTGGCCACAAAGAGGAGAAGGGGGAAACCTCCTCCCTTGCTGGGCCCCCACCTCCTGCAGATTTGCCAAAAAGCAATCCCAGGTCTCTGGAAGGAACAGAGCAGGAAGGTTGAGCCAAGAGATGTTTTTTTTTGTTGTTTTTTTTGTTGTTTTTTCTTTCTTCTTGGCTGGCTTGGTTAGTCGAGTTTTGCCCTGAAACTGGAAACGGGGGTGAGGGGAAAGCAATGAACAATAGGGGAAAGCTGGGAGTTTTTCTTGACCATTTGCAAGAGGGGAGCAAACGAGGACTGTGGGGGCCCGGTATGAGTCTGGGCTTGGGTGTTGAAGACTGGGTGATCTTGGACAGCTGTACACACTCTCTGCGCCTCAGTTTCCTTGACTTCAACTGGTACCTGCCCCTTGAGCTTGGACAATCTACTAAGATGGTGACAAAGAGTGAGAAGATCCTTGGTGGTGGTGACACACAGAGCAGGTGCTCCTAAATGCAGAAGGTGGAGGTAGGCACAGATGGACAGTGAGACGAGGCAGCAGTGGGGGGCAGGGAGAGACCCTGACATGGAAGGAGGTCGTGGTCAAACCTGAACCATGAACTGGCACTCACAGGAACTCAGAGAGAGCATTTTGTAAAATCCCCTTTCCGGAGAGGAAACTGAGGCAGGGGGCACACAGGGCAAGTCAGTGAATGAACTCCTTGCATCACCTAACATCCAGCCAGTGGTTTTCTCTACCCCTCTTCTCTTGGAGGCGCTTTGACCAGACGTCCCTTTAAAAGTGAGTCAGGGGGCGGCCAGTTAGGTCAGTTAGGGCGACCTGACCTAACTGCCCTATGGAGGGCAGTGCTCATAACACCAAGGTTGCCAGTTCAATCCCCACATGGGCCACTAAGCTGTGCCCTCCACAACTAGATTGAAACAACTACTTGACTTGGAGCTGATAGGTTCTGGAAAAAACACACTGTTCTCTAATAAAAATAAATAAATAAAAACTAAAAATAAATAAATAAAAGTGGGTCAGGCTCCTTGTGCTGTAGAAAGCGGGGATGGGGGAGTCCATAAAAATTAAGAAATGGGGAAAGAAAGCTTGCTTTTCTCCCCAAAGAGGATAAGAACTCACAGCTCATGTGTTTTAGCTTCTGCTGGGGCTAATGGAATATGTGGGAAATATGGCAGAAGATGATGACCCGTTATGCAAACTAAAGTTATAGGGGGTGTGAGTGTGGGGTCACTCAGGCCGGGGAAGCCAGTGAAGCTTCAGCTCCACATCCCCCATAGGCAGCAAATTTCCTTAAGCAACGTTTGGGTGTGCAGAGAGAAAAGCGAACAGAAGGCTGGGGCATGAATTTGAACGATACCTCCTGTGTTTTGGACTGTCTACCCACTTTGGGTGACTTCATCATCCTCATAACTATCTCCGGGTGGGCACCAATAGTTTTCAGTTTTGCAGATGTTGCGGGGGCGGGGGTGCATTGTGTCTGGCATCTCTGCCTTCCAGGCCCAGGTTCTCAGACACGCTGTGATGGAGGCCATCTTGGTTTCCCCATCAGCCTGTCGCATGAGTCTACCAATCGCGCCAACCTCCCCGGGCAGCACTGAGCTCGCAAGAGCCACAACAATCTTCTCTGCCCTCTCTTCTCTGCCTTGGGAGTGACACCTGCATCCACGGCCCCTCCTGCTTCCTGCCTCATGTAAAACCAGGTGACCCAGGGTTTCCTCTAGTAATTACATGTTCTGAACTCACCTCTTCTGACAAATACTCAGGAACTGAGTTTGCATACTTGGGGGAGAAATAGGATAGCAGCTTCTCCAGGGACGTGAAACACCGCAGGACTAATAAGCCATCTTATTGTTTCCTCCAGCAAAATTCTCAGGATTGGAAATGATGACAAAGCCCCCCAGTAGGTGAGCCCGGCCTGTCTTTCCTTCCTGCTCGTCGTGTCACGTATGTCACCCCTGTTCCAAGCACAGGGCCTGGACCTGGCCTGGCTCACTGGACATTGGTGGCCCCCAGTGCGTATAAGGGAAGGTTGTACTGCCGCCCCCAGGGTCCTTAAACTTGCTGTCCCCCCACCCCCACACCCCCACAACAAACATGTGCTCCTGACCAAGCCAACTCACCTGCCTGCTGGACCAATGTCACCACTTCAGTTCTTAACCTGTGTGTTCCCATCCCACCGCAAAGCTCCTCCTACCAGGAATTGATGCTTTCCAGGTGCTCTGTATTGCTTCTTCCTCTGCAATCCTCCCATGGGCTCTTTCTGGGCCTCTGTCAGTGGGGACAATCATAGTTCCACACATTGGGCTAGTGGGAGTGTCCCATGGCTAAAAAGTGAACCCTGTGCCTGAGTAACCGCTGAGGATCAGTAAGATATAAAGGGCCCCCAGGAGATTCTGATGATGGCAGAGCACTAGTGGGAGGGGTGAGGGGGATGGAGGTAGCACCCTGAAAAACAGCTTCACCTGCACATGCAAATGAGAGGCAAAGCCCACCTCAGCCTGGCCCACAGCCTTCATAGTTTGCAAGATGCTGTCCCTTCATGTACGCTCCCTGACTCTTCTAAACAGCCCTGCAAGGTGAGGTTGGCAGAAATTCTTGTCCCTGTTCACCAGATGAGGATGCTGAGGTCAGAGAGGACCGGGACTAAGCCAGGAAGGGGGTTGGGCAGGAGACAGAGGCAACCGGTAGGAGCCCTGACTGGGAGGCCAGGCCGGTGGGTAGCAAATCTGGATTCCACTACAGATTAGCTGTGTGACCTTCAGCCAGTGGCTTAACCTTTCTGTGCCTCAGTTTCTTCATCTCTCAAATAGGGATACTAAAAATTTCTACCTCCTGGAGCTCTTGTAAAGATTAAATGAGTTGATAAACATATAGCACTTAGGACAGGCCCTGGCACATGGCAAGCAGGAGAACTGTTGACTCTATTGGCTCTTGCTGTCACCATCACCATCATCACCACCACCATCATCATCATCATCATCATCATAGCCCTGAAGCCAACCAGCAATAGGATCTCAGGTAAGTCCCCTTTCCCCATTGGCACAATGACCCTTGATGGTCTCTAACACTCTGTGTGTCCAAAATTCCTGCTTCCACACTCAAAGCACAGGCCAGAAAGAGGGTAGAAACTGGGGTTCACAGAATCCCACAGAAGGCCACCTTCTCCTTTCTGGGTCTCAGTTTCCCCATCTGCCAGGTGAGAAGGTAGGACAACGAATGCCCTGAGAAGCACAAAGCCCAGACTTTGTTCTGCAGCCTCTCCAGGGACTTAGATACTCTGTGGAGTTCTGGGGGAAACTGAGTCAGCAGGCCTCAACTGTCCTTCTGTGGCATCCCAGGCCCAAGGCCAGGCCGGGGTGCAAAGGGTTAACTCCACACAGGCCAGGTAAAGGGAACCCTGTGTGCTACGTCCTGACCCCCGTTTCCACAGCCAGAGCCCTGAAGAGAAGAGACCCCGTGTTTGCATTGGCAGCTGGGCCAGCCGGTGGGAGAAACCGGTGCTCGGCAGGGCCTGGAAAAGCCAGCTCATCCTGCAGCCCGGCCAGGCCAGCCTCGCTGGGGTCCCCGCTCCACCACCCGCCACCCCATTACCTAAGCCCCATACAGGACATGACCACATGGCCCGGGAGCGAGGGGCAGCAGGCAGCCCAGACAGGGCAGCCATTCATGGAGCCACCCCCAGCCCGGCTCAGACACAGCCCTGAGTGGGGCCTGCAGCTAGGACGCCTCTCCCTCGATTATTCATTCGGAGGCCATGGGTGCCAGGCATGGACGATGCATGATGGGGGTGTGGGGGGGGGGCACGGACGCCGGGGCAGGACAAACCTGGCCGGTGCCCCACAGAGCTCACGGCCCAGAAGGAAATGTGCTGTAATGGAGGGTCTGAGGCCCAGAGTGAATAAGGAACAAGAAGAAACACACGTCCCTCACCCGAGCCCATGGAAAGAGGCTTTCAGTGAAGTCTTTTGGGAGAGCATAAGGCTGGTCCCATGTAGGGGCCTGTCCAGCTTTGGGCAGGATCACAGAAGTCAAAAAGAGACATTTGAGCTGGCTCTTGAAGGACAGAGAGAAGTTGGCCCATCAGACAAAGAAGAGGAAGAGACTCCAGGTGGAGGGAACTTTGAGAGCAAAGGCTTGGCCCTGCGAGGCCTCCAGGTGGCTGGAGCAGACCTGAGACATCATGTGATATCTTGAGTAGGAGGGAGGTCGGGGGGTGCGGGGGAGTTTCCCCTGCAGGGAGAGCCGCAGCTCCCTTTCAGGCCAGGCTGTGGGACACTGTGGCCTGAGCAGCAGACTCGGAGTCAGGCCTCCTGGAGGTGAACCCCAGCTCCACATTTTGCGGTCTATGAGACCTCAGGCAAGCCAGTTTGCCTTGCCTCAGTTACCGCATACATAAGATGAGCACAAACCAGTGGGTTTCAGATAAAGTGGACTGTTCTTGACTCACAGAGGCCTTTGTGAATGCATGGCCCTTTCTCCTGTGAAATTCTAGCCTCCAGAGGCCCTGAGTGTGGGTTAGGAAACGCGACTCTAGCTCTGCTCCTGGGAACCACTCCCCCTGCCTCTCGGGCCCTGTCTCTTCATCTCTGAGATGGATTGTCTCCTCACCCCTTATTGCTCTCGTTGTACTCATGATGGTTCCCTGGGATAGGAAACCAGAAGGTGCTTTGCCAATAGACAAATTTCTATTATTACTGGGGCCCAAACCGGGGCTCTGGGTTGAGGCCAGTTTGGGTTCCAGTCCTTATGGCAAGTTGCTTCACCCCAGTTCTGTACCTCCATTGTCTCATGTGTAAAATTCAGGCTCTCGCAGCATCTGCCTCACCAGGTTGTGGTATGGATGAAATGAACTAGACCAGAGTCACCTGCGGGGCTGCTCAGCCCCCAGACCCCTGGGCCTCACCCCCAGAGTTGTCATTTAGAGTCTGCATTTCAGATAGATGATGCTGATACTGCCAATCTGGGTACCACACTTTGAGAACCACTGGTCTAGTGCATGCAAAAGGCTGAACACAATGCCTCGTACATGGTGCATTTCTCTCAAAATGATAGCTCTGGCAATGGTATTAAAGGGATAACGATAGTGATAATATTTCTTTTCCCATTAGAACTTCTGGCCATGCAGACGCTGAAATTTGATTCAAACTCTTGTGCCCAGTGCTTTACCAGCCCCTAGCCCTCGTGCTGGCGTCTTAGCCCTGGGTCCACAAATGCGGTCCCCAGCCTCCCCAGAACTCCCCCAGCTGGTCAGCTAGAACCCCCAGTTCTGACCTCACAGACAAGAAGGAAGCAAAACAATTGGCTGCTGGGGAGCTGTGAGCTGCTCTCAGGCCCCTCGGCCTCCCACCTGCCTCCCAATCCCCCCATCCTTGCCCTCAACCCTCTACTCCCCCGGAAGGCCTCTGAAAAAAAATCTGAACTATCCTTGTCCCTTTTCTTTCTTTGCTCTGCCCAGGGCGGGACTGTCTTTGGGGCCATCTCCTGTGCCCAGAGAGGCTCAGAGACCCTTCCTCGGAAACATCCCTTGAGCTCACTCCTTTTCCTGGAACAGGTACCAACCAGTAAGGAAATTCAGACTTTCATACTTCACTCTGGGGCAAAGGCCAGCTTGCCGGGGCTGCGTATGACATTCTGGGCCCCAGGCAATGAACTCAGGAGGCTAAGGGCCGAACAAGGAAGGGAAATGCATAAAAAGACCAGAGTGCAAGACAGTAGGGAGTGGTGGAGACATGGCAAACTATAGAGTACAGGCCCTACCTATAAGAGGTGATGTGGCCCCAACTGGTTATTGCCATGCAGAAATGTGGAGTCAGAGTGCCCATTTGTACTTAGTTCTTTGAGAGAAGCTAGAAATGTCGATTTTTAAATATTTTTTCAAATTTGTTTTTAAAGTAAGAGTTGCTGACTTTCCAAACTCTACCAGCAACAAACAAAAAAAATCTGAGGACTGGATTTGGCCAGTAAGGGTGTACTTTGTGAGCCTATTCCAGACCAGTGTGTCCTGCAGACCAGGAATCTCCAAATATGGTCCCTGACAAAAGGTCAATACTGCTGAGCAACAGGCATTCTTAATCCCCTCCAGGAGTCTCAGTGTGCATTAGCATATTAAAGGTCCTGAAAAGTTCTGCAGGAAAGAGGCTTGAATAACTTTGTAAAGCCCACAAGGGCATCAGTGTTCCACAGAGCTTGTCTTGAATAATAGCCCCTCATAAAGCTGTGAACTCTGCAATATGCTCACCTTTTTGCAGGTTCATGGACCCTCTTGAGGTCCATCTAAATCCCCAGTTAGGAACCTTCTTCTATCATCTACTGACCCAACAATAGTAATGGAGACTGTGTGACACGGTGTGAGCTCCGAGAACCCAATAGTGACATGATGGGCATGTATGTGTCCCTGCCCTGCCTGATGGAGCCCACACCTCATGGCCCCCTTGTCTCAGCTCCCACCAGCAACTTCAGCCTTCCCATCACATGACCTTAATGAATATATAAAACCTTTGTCAGCTAAAAGCAGGGGCTGATGGAAAAGTCACAAAGATCTGGGGTCTAGCCCAGTGCTAAAGCATGGTGAGATATCCAATCAACATTTAGTCCACATATATTAACTGAGCACTTACTATGTCCAGGAACTGAGCTTAGTGCGGGGGACACAGTTGTGAATAAGAGAGACCCCCAAAACCTGACCCTTGCCATTATAAGGCCTGCAGTGGAGAGAAGGAAATAGAGAGAAAAAACAAAGGATGTGGGGAGAATAATGAAGAGAAAAAAAACAAAATGATTTTTTTTAAATGTGTTTAAGTTTCCTGAAGGACTTCAGAGACTGAAATAGAAAATGTAATGAGCTGGGACACCTACTTTTGATAGGTTAGTCAAGGAAGCTCTCTCTAAGGAGGTCTCTACTGAGACCTAAAGGGTGGGGAGAAAATAACCATGAGAAAGGTTTTCAGGTGGAAAGCACTGCATAGGCAAATGTCCTGAGGCAGGGAAGGTAATTATCACAGAGGAGAATGGTGGGAGAGGAGATTGGAGAGGTCAGAGGGCTCCCATCATGCAGGAGCTGTGAGTTGTATGTATCAGTTAGCTAATGCTGTCTAATAAACAAGCCCCAAGCTTGAGGGTGTATAAGAACTACTGTCTATGATTATAGCTCACACTCTGGGGGTCAGCTGGGGGGTGGGGGTGCCCTGCTCTGCACTGTGCTTGGCTCCATGTGTCCCTCACCCTCTTCCTGGGACCAGAGGACCCGGCTGGCCATGTTCTTCTCATAGCAATGGCAGAAGCACCAGAGAATGAGTGGGAGCTGCAAGGCTTTTTGAGGCCCAGACTTGGCTTTGACCCGCTGTTGCTTCGGCTTCATTCGACTGCTCAGAGCAACTCACATGGCCACCTTCAGGGGCAGGAAAAGACAACCCACCCGCATTGGGAAGAGCACAGCTAGAGAAAGACCAAGAGAAAGGAGACAGCTCGGGATGAGGATGGTGACCATGAGATGGAAATAAGTAGATGAATTCCAGAGCCATTTAGAGGCGGAATCAAAGGGCAGGTTGCCGATGGACTGGATGTCAGGGGTAAGAAAAAGGCAGACTCAATTCAGCTTCCGAATTTCTTCCAGAGCCATGGGGTGGATGAGTAAGAATGTGGGAGGTGGGAGAGACTGGGCTTGGGGGCTTACCCCAACCTGCTCTGGCCCCCGCTTCCTCATCAGCACCATAAGAGGTGAGGGGAGCCCCCCACCACCCCCAAATAGCTCAGGCCCCTCTTCACCCCACCGCAGCCAGAGCCCAAGCTTCCTGCGTGTGTGCAGTGAAGACCAGGTGACGGCCCTTCTTTGATATATAACCCCCATAGCTCACAGCCAGCCTGCCACTGGATGATGAGTTGTTGCCATCCATTACCCACCTGACGGGCACCCAGCACCAGACTTCGGCAGCTGCCCTTCACCAGGACACTTAATTATAAAGGCCTGAAAATGTTCCCCACTGGCCTGGGAAATAAAAGCTTTGTTTACCAACAGCAAGGTGGGAGGTTCCCAGGGGAGAGTTGATAGATCAGAGTGGGCTGGCAAAGGCTATGCGAATCCTGCAGCCCGATGTGGGGGCACATGGCTTCTAGGGAGCTGTCACCTCAAACCCCCCTGTCACCCGCAGCCCTGCTTTCTGGTTCTTCATGGCACTATTGATCCCCGAAGCTCTATGTCATCTTTTTGCCCGCGCTGTGTTTGAATTTGCTGAAAGTAAACTTTATTGCAGCAGATGCTCTGGGCCCTTCTGGGTTTGCTAGCCCCTCCGAAAACTCACTGGGGCTCATGGATAGCCGGAGTGCAAGGTGGGCAGCAGCACGTGGAAGAAACCACTCGATGTCACTGCTTCCAGGGATCTGGGTTCATCTAGCCCTGTGGTTCTCTAAGTGTGATTCCTGGACAAGCAGAAGCAGCTTCATCCTGGAGCTGGTTAGAAATGCACTTTCTTGGGCCCCCTCCCTGACCTAAGGAGCCAGCAATTGGTCGCTGGAGGTAGACCCAGTGATCTGTTTTTTAACAAGCCCTCCAGGGGACTCTGAGGCATATTCAAAGTTGAGAGGCACTGATTAGTTCACGCCCAGCTGCCACTTTTGCCTCTAGGCCATCGAGGCTCTAGAGGAGCAGGATTGGCTTGCCCCAGGTGACCCCAAAAGCTAGGACAGTGAGGACACTGGAGGCAGGTTTCCACATTCCCCAGGTCCTTCTCTACGGCCCCAGGCCCATGATGACTCTTTCCAGGCTTCCATTTTCTCTTCCGTGAAATGGAGTTAAGAATGTTAACCTTGTGACTGGTGGTCAGACTTAAATAAGGAATGTCCCTAGCGCCCAGAAGATGTTCGATGTATGTGGCCCTTCCCTGGGTCTCCCCACATTGGGCGTGTGGCCACCCCTTCCATATTCACAAAAGAGACCTCCCCAGCATTCCCCGGCCCCACCTGCTGCAGGAAGATGGTCAGTTGTTGCCGATGCCTAGTTCCAGGCCAGGGCAAAACCTGGGCCAGGCCAGGTGGCGCCCGAAAGATTCCCGAGCATGGGTCCCTTCTTTCCATGCGTCCTCTAGTCTCACTCCTGGACTGCAAATTGCGGGGGAGGGGGTTCCATGGTTGGTGGGAGGAGAGCTTCAGTGAGAGAAGAGGACTCTCAGATGTGCAGAGACCAGACATGAAAAGGCAGCCCGGGCACATCCCAGGCATCTCTGGGGGACAGTCCCTGGAGCCCTGGCGTTCTTGCCGCATAGCACTGCAGACAGGCACAGCCATCACAGGCTCACCTTCACAGTCGCCATCTCTGGCTCCTGCCCTGCTGAAGGGCAAATCCCACAGTCCATGGGTGCCACAGCCAGGACTTAAACCCACATCTGTCTGGCTCCCTGACTTCCGGGCTCTTTCTAGCAAAGGTTTAAGGTAGAGAGAAATGATTCTCCCCCAGGGAGAAGGAAGCTGCTCCTGGCGCTGTCAGACCCTGGAACCGCTGCTGCGGGACGAGGGAGGCAGGTAAAGGCTGCACTTGATCTTTGTCAAGTGGTAGTTCCAAGAAACATCCGCTTTCAGATCTAATTTCCTCAGGACGTGGGGATACCGTGGTCAGGGCATATCAGTGAGGGCTTTGCACGCCACCGAGAATGGTGCACAGACTTCTGTGGACAGACTAACCACTGGGGACCCTTAAGAGAATGGCTCTCCTCTGGGACTTGGTTTCCCCAATTGTACAATCAGAGGATTGGACAAAGTGACCCTGCAGGTCTCCCCCAGCCCTGAGGCTCTGAGCCCTTTTGTAGGATGGTAACAACCCATCACCCATCTACAGAATGCCAGGCCCCCCCGCAGGTGCCTACTAAGTGCAGAAGCACTCAGGGAGTGACTGCCCCGAGTCACAGAGTGGAGCAGGGTCAAAATCCAGGCTTCCCAACCCCCAGCCCCGTCCGTTCTCTGTCCTCCTCCCCATGGCTGCCTCCTGCCAGAGGTGCCATCTACATCATGGCTTTGGTCCCCCTCACCAGGGAGCCTCCTCTTTGGCAGCAATTGGCTTGTGGAGCATGGAAAGTTCCCCACCCAGTGGATACAGTGGCTGACCTTTCACCCACGGTAGGTCCGTGCTTTGGGTCTGCTCCCTGCTCCCAGGCTCAGGGAAGACCCAGCCTTCCCTGAAGCCCCTCGAGTGGGGACTCAGAGGGGCCAGATTTCTGCTGACCACCCCACCCTGGCAAACTTGATTTATATAGTCACTGTCTCCTCCCAACCCGAGTGGGGATACCCAACCCGACTGCTGGATGGAGAACGGAGAGGCAGGCTGGTGGCCGCACAGTGGGTGGTGAGCTTAACCAACCTTTCCAGGAAAGGGGTGAGAAAGAAGGGAGGAGGAGGAGGGGATCTTGAGACTTGACCTTTGGGGTGGCCATGTTCCTTTTACCAGTTAGGACTCTTGCTACAGGCATTACAGAAAATCAACTTCAAACCGGCCTTTAAAAACAAATTCCAGAGAAGAACTATACCAGGGCACTGAGGAGGTGAAGACGGAGGTGTCATGCACCCTGATAGCGATAGAGGCTATATGACTGTATGCGTTTTTCAAAATGAATGGAACTTTACACTAAAAAATGTGGACTTTATTATAAGTAAATTATACCTCAATAAACCTAACCCCTCTCCTAAAAAAGAAAGAAAGAAAGAAAGAAAGAAAGAAAGAAAGAAAGAAAGAAAGAAAGAAAGAAAGAAAGAAAGAAAGAAAGAAAGAAAGAAAGATATTCATTTATGTATTGACGTATTCAGGGTCTGGCTGCTTTCAGGCAAGGCTTGATCCAGCAGCTCAAACAGCCTCTGAGGCCCCAGTTTCTCTGTCTCTCTGCTCTGCTTTCTCTGGTGCCTATTTCTATTTTGCATTTTTCTCTCTCTCAGCTGGACCCAGGAACTCCAAGGTACCCAGAAGTTTCAGGGTCTCTTGTCTTGGTAACAATTTGGCCACATCCATCTCAGGTATTATATCCTGACTTCTCACTGTCAAGTAAGAGAAGAAAAATGTCTCTTTTCTGGAAACCCCTAGGACATACCTCTTTGTATCGCATTAGCTCTTGATGGGTTCCCTAAGGTGAACCACTGAACCAATGACTATGGCTTGAGGGTAGAAGATGATGGAGTGGATGGTGAGTTCTGACCAACCCAACCCTAGGGCTGGGAATGGGAGAGGGAGGTACCCCCAAAGCAACACCAACAAGGCCTGGTAGGAGGGGGAAAAGACCAATGCTCATCACACTCCCTCTTGGGGAACTCCCAGCCTGTCACTCATGGAAGCCCCTCCCCTTCCTGTTGGCCTCTTCAAACTGTCATCCTGCAGCAGGGATCCGTCCCAGCCTCACTTTTCCTATGTATTTGGAGTACACTAACCAACCTTCATTGCCAGAACCCAGGCCCCAGCCAGAAGGGCTGGGGATATTTGCACAGCAGCACCTGCTGCTGACACAGCCCCCTCACCCGCCCCCACATACACACGCATCCTCCCCATTGCCCCCCACCTTGTTCCAGAGGACTATGGGGCCTGGCATGCCCCGAGGGAAGGAGGTGGTTTGTGGATGAGGGACCGAGGAGGCTCACCAGCCCACAGAGATTTCAGACCTTGCACCCACTCCACAGCCCCACACAGTGACAAGCAGAGAAACTGAGTCACAGAGCTCTGAAAGATATCTAGCAAGATTGGTGCAGAAATCTGCCAGGCCTGGAATCATGGCCTCCTGGCCTCCAGTCTGCAATCCACAGCCCACTGGCTCTGTGTTTCTGAGCAAGACCCTTCACTCCTCTGAGCAGTGGAGTCTTTGTCTGCAAAATGAGAACGGTGATGTGCCCCCATTGGGCTGCTCCAAACCAGACCATAATGGGGGTGGCCAACAATGATGGCTTCCAACACTAATTATTGTTGGAGATCACTTATCACATTTCAGGAACACAGCACATTAGTGATCCATGCCTCTCTCCACTCTTCTTTAAAAGAACCTTTTAACTAGTTATTCCAGTGTCTCAGTTTGGATTCCCCCAGAATCAGGCCCTGAAATGAGTAGTAACTTGGTATACGCAGGAAGTCCTTGTTGGGGAGTGGAAGAATGAGTGAAGAAAGAAGGCAGCCATAAAGGAGTTATATCCATGGGCAACTGGGACTCAATCCCACTGGGGAACGCTGGGAAATTCTACAGAACACACATCTCGGAGTTATCTGCCCTGAGAAGGGAGGGAGCTGGGGTATGGATACACCAATTCTCATCTGTTAGTGGTTGGGGGCTTCCTGGGTAGGTGAATTCCCAGTCCCTTCCTGCCTGGTCCTCAAGAGAAGTGAGCAAGCTCTCCTGGCCAGACAAACGCTCAGACAAAAAGCTTTCGATGCTGACCATTGGATGGGACTGGTGCGCACAGAAATGGTTGGTGCCAAGGGGATATGAGTGGGGCCCCAACAATACCTGTCATACCCCCCCTTCCTTCTCCACATGGAGAAACACTTTATCTTCTTCAAGACCCAGCTCAGCGTGTAACCTTTCTGTGAAGTCTTCTCCAAATCCCCCAAGGAAAACTGGAATGTGCCTTCTTGCAACAACTTTATCTCGTCTCTATCATGAGCATGACTTTCATTCATTTGCCAGACATTTCTTCAAAGGCAGCTGGGTGCCAGGCACTGCTCGGGCCCCTGGTCACACTGCTCTGTAACTATTCTCGGCTTGCTTGTGAGCACTGGACCGTGAGTTCTCTGCAGATGGGGGCTGTGTCAGGTTCATTTCTGCGACCCCAGGGCCTGGCACATAGCACACGCTCGGTAAGTGTTGGCTGACTGAAGCTTCAAGGTAAAAGCAAATCTGATGGTATGTGAAAAAGACATGGCTCAGTACAAAACCTGCTGAAATCAAAGTTCTGAAGAAATGGTAGTTAGTGTGTGGGTACCAGCTGCGTGAGTCCCTGTGGAACGTGTCCCCAGCCGCCTGGCCCCAGGCGTTCCCAACGACAGAGCCTGCATTCCCTTGGGAGCCCCCAGCACAGGAACCATCTAAAATTAGACCTACCCCAGCTGGTGCTTAAAAATAGAAGGACTTTGCATTCCAAGATGCCAACAGGTGCTGAGCAACAGTTCACAGATGAAAATAAATGAGTGGCATCCTGGGACTTAAAATTAGATGAACCCTCTCAGTTCAAATTGTTGTCAGCATCGGGGCACGTCGTCTTCGGGAAAGGGTTGAGAAGAGGAAGTCCAAACTCCTCAGGGTCTAAACTCAGGACTCAAAGGGAACGTGCAGTACAATTGGCCCTCCGTATCCACGGATCCTGTATCCACGGGGTCCTCATCCATGGATTCAACCAACTGCAGATCAAAAATATTTAGGAAAAAAACAACAACAAAAAACATTACTACGTAGTTGCTGATGTGTACTAGGAAGTTAGGCTTACGACGGTTTTTTTCTGTACTGCACATGTACCACGTTTTTGGGTCTTTATTCCCTAAACAATACAGTATAACAACTATTTCACAACATTTGCAATGTGTTAGGTATTATAAATAATCTAAAGATGATTTAAAGTATAGGGGAGGATGTGCATAGGTTATATGCAAATAATACGCCATTTTATATAAGGGGCTTGAGCATTCGAGGATTTGGGTACCTGTTCCCCCGCAGACACCGAGGGACAACTGTACTTGAAATCTACTTGGTGCCAGGCTGTGCCAACAGCCTGGCTTGAATGACATAGCTGGAAGTGCACAATGGTGCTGGCAAAACATTGCTATCCTTCTTATTATGTCACCTTGCAAATGACACAACAGAGCTTCATTCCAGGGATTTGTCCAAAGGTCCCCAGCTGACAGAAGTTGGGGCAGGGTTTGAGCCTCTGCTCCTCACTGGGTGCCCCCAGCTTGATTTAGAGAGCCAGACCACCCTCACCCGTTTCTGGTAGGAACCCCATCCGCCAACTCTACCTCCCTAAGTAGCCTTTATTTGGGTCATATGACCTGCCACTGACGACATGAATTGAGCAAAGTGACAGGCATCTACCCTAGGGTGAGCTGCCCATTGGTTGGCCAG
This sequence comes from Hipposideros armiger, assembly GCF_001890085.2. Classification (NCBI taxonomy): domain Eukaryota; kingdom Metazoa; phylum Chordata; class Mammalia; order Chiroptera; family Hipposideridae; genus Hipposideros; species Hipposideros armiger. The sequence continues at coordinate 4,179,878 of NW_017731425.1, read as the reverse complement.
AGGCTTATTGGGTCTTGCTAGAAGAGATGAAATGGACCACTCAGATGACTCACAGGGGAAGGTGCAGTCAGCAAGTCTCCTGAGAGCAAAGAATGGGGCAGATGCTACCAAGGGGGGAGGGAGAGAGACAGAGAGAGCGAGAGCGAGAGCGAGAGCGAGAGCGAGAGAGAAGCACAGAGCAACAAGGTCACATAATGACTTCAAGTGATGTTAGAGAGCAGTTGGGCCCATCACAGTGCATCCTGAACTCACCCCTAGGAATGTCACCCCCTTTAACAGATGAAAGGAACTGTTGATTGGACAGGTCACCAAGCAACCTCAGAAAGAGATGGAGACAGTGTCTGGGGTCCCATTGTCTTCCAGTGTGTGTGGCTATGTGGGGGATTTGTGCATGCACAGGAGCGAGCATAGGTGTGGGTGTGCATGGATGTGGGTGCCACACCGGAGGAAAGAACGGTGAGGGACTCAAAGGGCAGGTGACCCTCAATGCGTCTGCAAAAGGTGCCCCAACCCTCTGGAGACCTGTCCACCTTTCTCCTGCTTTCCAACAACAGCTCCACCAGGGCTCAGCTGGAAATGGTTGTTGACACCAAGACAGAAAGGGCCTTTCACTGCCTAGGCCTCCGTGGCCTGGTGGCTCTTCCCAGAGCCAACACAAGGAGTCTCTGTGAGTTCCCAGACGAGCTGGCTCGGTTTGACAGAAAGTTCCCAAAAGAGTCCATTTTAAGTCTGACTCAGTTGAATGCCATTGTTCTCCCTCTATAAAAGCCTAAAATAGCAAGTGAGTCCTACTCTGAGTTTCTGGTCAAAGTTAGATAAGGCTCTGCCCTCAGGAGCTACTGGCTTGCTGTCTGTGGGCCACTAAACAAAGAGTCAGGCTTTGGGAGCAACCCTGAGAGGCTCCAATCCAGGATCTCTCACGGAAGGTCCCTGAGCAAGCTCAACCCTCACTGAACCTCCGTTTCTTCCTCAGTAATGCCGGAGAAATAAGGGTTCCTTCTTAATAGGTCATTCCAAAGAAATAAAAACATCAAAGTCATGGCTCAGTGAGGGTCAGTTTCTTTGAGCGCCTTGCTCGATGACCTAAAATAAACTTCGCTCTAGGGATCAGGAACACTGGTTTCCACTTTTTCACCCAGCCACTGATAACACTCATGACATTAGGCACATCCCTTGTCCTCTCCGGACCATAAAAAATTGTTCTCAGATCTATCATAAAAGTATAGCCCTCATTCATTCATTCATTCATTCATGCATTCATTCTTACTATCTATTGGATCCTGTGATCAAGATGGTAGGTGCAGACATCAGTGAGACAGATGATCACTGAGTTACCTGGGAAGGCTTCCTGGAAGAAGAGGCATCTAGGGCCAACTCCTTTCTTTCTTTCTTGGGAGGTTGCAAGAGTAAGGAGCTTGTCTAAAGAGCGAAGGAGTCCACCTCCAGGGCTCTCCTAGGCCTGCTTGTTAATTGGCTCACTGAGTGCACAAGTGCACACACATTAGCACAGGCTAATGTGTATAGACATGCAGAACACATACCCACCAGCAGACAGGGTTCGACAGGCCCAGAGACAACATCTCAGGAAAAGGATTGAGTCGAGAGAAAACAGGAAAGAACTCCAAACGTTCAAGCCTCCCTCAGCAGCCCCATTCTTTTTCTACACTTCATGTAAACGAGATGGGACAGCGGAGGGCGGGGAGGTGTGTAATGCTCCGGCTATTTCCTGAGTCCTTCCCAGTGCCCCAGAGGCCTGGACCCAGCGCAGTTATCTCCTCCCTGGCTGGGAGGGGCTAGTTTGAAGCCAAAAAACACCAAGATAGGGGGAAGGAGCTGAGGAGCTATACAAACAAGACAGCGCGTGGCTTTAGGCCAACAGGAACCCAGCCAACAGCCTTCCCCAGCCCCCAGCCCCCAGCCCAACCCAAAGGCTGGCTCGTCCCGTCCCCGGCTATTGGCCAGAGGTGATAGGGGTCCAACTTCGCAATCTGAGCCCTGCTTGAGTAAGGTTGGCAGTTGGTGTGTGAATCTGAGAAGCAGGAGATGGATGTCTCTCTCTCTCTCCCTCTCTCTCTCTCCTTCTCTCTCTCTCTCTCCTCCCTATGCCCTTGGGTCTCTCAGCTCCACCATGCAGTGGTCTCTGAATATACCTTGATTCCTGTGTCTTATCATCTGTCATTACCTCTATCTCTGTCTCACTTCCCTGTCCCTTTGTCTGTGTGTGTGTGTGTGTGTGTGTGTGTGTGTGTGTCTATCTCCCCAGTGTCTATCTCCGCCTAGCATGTTCCCCTCTTAAAGGCCCCCAAAGTCAATTAATATGCTAAAGGCACTGACAAGTCCTACAGGAAAGAAACACACTAACTGTTATTAAATCCAATGTTTTCTCAAACAATTTGACCATGCCACCTGTGTTCTTTCTTTGGAGGCACACATTGCAGAGCTGGTAACCCTGCCCGTCCCTCATAGAATCACAGAATGGCAGCACCCTGTGTGTACTTTAAGGCTTTGGAATCTCTCTCTCTCCCAAACAAGCAAGAGGAAGCTGGCAAGATAGCTGGAAAATCAAACCAGACAAAAAAAAAAACTTGCTATGAAACACAGATCAAAATGAGACACCATGTTCTGTCTATCACATTGACAAAAATGAAAAGATCAATAATATGCTTCATTGACAAGGACAGAGCAAACAGGCACCCTCAAACACTGTTGATGGGGGTAGAAACCAGGATTATTTATTTGGTGGGTCACTTGGCAATGTCTATAGAAACGTTACATGCTCAGGCCCACTGACCCAGCAATGACACTGCCGGAAACCACGTGCATGAGGATGTATTAGGATGTGCAAGGACGCGACAGCGCTGTTTACATGCTGTAGTTTGTGATGGTGAAAAATTGGAAGTAACTTTAATAATTATTTAGAGGGGACTGGTCAAATAAGTCAAGGGGGGCCATACTGTGAATAGTACGCAGATATTAAGAAGAATGAGTCGGCTCTACATGTCAAGGTATGGAAAGTTGTCCATGAAATAAAGCCACGTGATGAATTTGTTGGGATAGGTGGGCTATGCTGCAATAACAAATACACCCCAGAACTTCAGAGGCTTAATACAGAAAAGGTTTACTTTGTGCTCACACAAAACTGATGGGAGTTTAGTCACTCTCCGGGGTAGCTGTCTTCCATGTGGTGACTCAGAGATCCAGTCTGAGCCCACCCTGAGGTTCTACTCTCTCAATACTGGCTCCATGACCATTCCAGTGAGGGCTGGGGGCAGGAAATGGGCGTGAAGAACTCACACCTGCTCTTGACTGCGTTGCTGATTGGCTGGAGGTCACAGGCTTTGCCTAATTACAAGGAAATTGGGGGGGAGGGTAGAGCTTGTATATGTCAGGTGAGCAATAAATGACTCTGCCAAATAAGGCGATCGCATATAAAGTACGATCTCATTTATGTGAAAAAGGTAAACGCTGTTGGGGAGTGTGTGTTAAATACGCAAAAGCTCAAGAAAAGATGTGGAAGGACATATCAAGGTATTGAAGAATTGATCTCTTAGGAGGGGGCTAGCATTGGAAGAAGTGGGCTGGGGCATGATGGTCCCAATTTTCCTCCATATTCATTCATATTGAATTTTTGTGAGCAGGTATGTTAAAAATGAAAATAGGGTAGAAATGGGGAGAAACAGCCTCTTTCAGCAGTTCAACCACCTCAGTTCATCAATCATTGGTCAGTGAACTTCAGGTACTAGTCACCTCATCTCACTTATGATTTTTCCTGTTTTCCCAATGGCCGAACAAAGGTGCTCTCTGTATTGTGTAAAAGGGGGCTTGGTACCCATCTGAAGTCCCCTGGGGGACTTGGCCAGGGGGAGGGGACAAAGAGGGATGGCTAAGTCTGGGTATATTCCATGAGCTCGACATTCCCCACAATCACAGAACCAGAGTACCATCCTGCAAGAGGCTTTTCAACAAAAGCAAATAAAAAAGGTCTAGGGGTCAATTTGATTTGGAAATTACTGCCTGCTACAGTTTTTACTCCCTTCTTACAGTTCCCCAAAGTCAACTAATATGTTAAAGGCACTGACAAGGCCTGCAGGAAATAAACACATTAAAAGTTCTTAAATCCAATGTTTCTCAAACAATTTGATTATAGCATCTTTGTTCTCTTCATCATGTCAACCATTTGGGGGGGTGGGGTGTTGTCCTTGACTCATAGAATCACAGAACGACAGCACCCTATTTAGATTTTGTATCCATCTCCCTTTACAGACAAGGGGGTTTTCTCAGTGCCAGGAACTGAGCTAAATATTTTCATATATATATATATATATATATATATATATATATATATATATATNGAAGTTCAAGGATGGGAAACATTAGAAGTCAAGATATAGGTTACGCCGGGTGGAGGGGGTAGCAACTAGAAGGGAGACTATTTCAGGTGAATGGAGTGTTTTTGAGTGTTCCCCAAGAACCAGGCAACACTCGGTGTGGACTGAACCCTCATATGTTTTTTATACCCATTTCACAGATGAGAGGGCAGGGGGCTCAGAGAGGTGAAGTCTTGTGCTCAAGGTCAAGCAAGGCGCTAAGTGGCAGGTTGAGGTTTGGGTGCAGTTCTGCTTGGTTCTGGAGTCTGTGTCCCTAAGTACAGGGTGAGGACTTAATCAAAGACGCACAACAGCCTCCAGGTGGGACTTGGACCTTGGGCCTTTCTGAAATCAAAGCCCCATGTTTTTAACCCCTACCCTCAAAAATGTTTAGCACACAGCAGGCGTTCAATCCATGTTGGTTATTATTATCAACAATAAGCATGGTAGGACTTGCCTAGCAGGAGGCATAGGACAAAAGAGAACACGGCCTCACTAGGAAGTAGGCTCCCACGGCGGAGTCAGCAGTAAGATGGGGACAAAGGCCCATTGCTTGGGGGCCTCCACACACCAGAGCCAAAAGCCCTGGGGTCTATCTTCCCAGAGCCCCCAGGCCCTGGCCCTTCCAAAGTCTTCTTGACCAACTGGACCAGCCAGCATGGTCCACTCCAGGTCTGGGTCAAAAGGAGCTGGACCACGTGTTTAGAGAGTCCTGGATGGAACAGCTGGGGGCTGGGACTAGCACAGGGTGTTCTGAGCTACTCCGCTATGAAATGTGCATTGAAAATATGTCCAGATCGATCAGAGGCTGGAGGTCAGGCTCCAGGGACAATGAGTATTGCCTGCACACCCACATGTCCCTAGCAATTTCTCAAATGAAAACTGAGAACGCCTTCATTACCTCTCCTGGGACAGGTAGCAACAAGCTGCCAGTGCCCCCTGCCAAGGCCAGTTTCTCACACTGGCCAACGCAAGCCCAGGCTTGGCAGAGCTGGAAACTGCTTCAGTTTCATCCACTCCAATGCTCCCATTCTATATATGGGGAAACTGAGGCCGAGCGGGGGTGAAGTGGACTTACCCAAGGTCAAAGAATGAGAATTAGAGGCAGAGCCAGGATGCAAGCCCATATTCCTTGACTCCCAGGCTAGGTTCTCTTTTGGCCAAAATATTCATTGTCCTACCTGGAGGGTCTTTGAATCACTCATTCATTACATAAATATTTATTGAGTACTTACTATACACCAGGCTCCATGCTAGACACCAGGAAGACAGCAATGAGCAAACTCAGGCATGGTCCCTCCCCTCGGGGAGCTTATCATCCAGGGTGACAGGGTTTCCAGCTGGCCACCCAGGAAGCTCATTCTCAGCCTTAGAAAGTCAGTCATCCCGGCACTTCATGGTCGTTTATTGGGCCCTTCCTGCTTGCCAGGTACATTGCCATGACTGGGAATGCAAAGATGCACAAAGCATAGCTCAGGGTCTTAGAAAATCCAGCCACTTAGATACTGCGTGTACATAAATAATTACTAATTGAAGAAAANGCTAAATATTTTCATATATATATATATATATATATATATATATATATATATATATATGTGTGTGTGTGTGTGTGTGTATATATATATATATATATTCTCATCCCCACAAAGTAAATTTAAAGATTAGCCCCACTTTATATATGAAAAAAATAAAAATGAAGTCTCAGAAAGGCTGTCACTTGCTGTGGTGAATATTTTTAGCTTCCCAGCATCCATTCGCCTCTTCTCCAGCCAACAGCATCGCTATTCTCAGGCATGTGGAGGGGATGGGTCCTGATTGGCTCATGTTAGTTGCTTCTCCCATCCTCTCAGGCATAATGATAGGCCCTAGAAGATGTACATAACCCTATCAGAGCCAATAAAGCAGGACACATTCACAGGAGCCTTTCCTATTCTCTGGCATTGAAAAAGGTGAGGAAGTTACAACTTGAACCCTCAGCACTGTCTTGCCACCACGATGTGCACCAGTTAAGTGGTATAAATAATGCCAAAATGGCAGAAGGCTGAAGACGCAGAGAAAGGAAGCCCTGGGGACCTCATCTAAGTATCTGGATCAACCCATTCCTGAAGCTGACACCAATGATTACAGCCAAAATATTTTTACTCCTCTTCCCACCCCTTTTTTTTGTTGTTGTTGTTGATTTTTTTGTTGATATGTTTTGCTCAGACTTCTTAGAGGCTGGGCTTCTCATCAGGGCTTAAGCCCAGATCTGTCACTTTCCAGTGTCCATCCTCTTAAACACACATAAAGTGCCCTATCTTAGGCAATGGAGTCAGAATGGACCTTAGATATTGTTTGATCCAAACTCTTTCATTCCACAAATGAAGAAACTGAGACCAGGAAAGTCTAGTGACTTGGCTGAGGTCACCCAGTAACCCATCTCAGAGCCTACATTGCTGGCTCCATACCCCCAAATCTTTCCACAAATCCCCCCATTTGTATTTACCTGACCTTGGTCCGTTGTTGGCTTGGAGGCCCTGGAGATGTCAGCATCATTTGTGATTTTAAGCAGATGATGACGAAGGCCCACCCTGGTACCCTTGGCTGTGAACTATGTCCTGAGTCATTTGTTGCCAATAACAGTTCAAGTCCTGACACTTGAGAATGACTTAGTTCCTTTTTTATTTCATTTAGTGTGGATTCTAATGACATCATCCTCACTCGCTCACCTTACAATGGGTTTCTCCAGTGGGAGAGAAAGCCAGAGTGACAGCTGACCTCCTACAAGGATTGTACCCCACAACCCAACTGTTCCACCACTCGGGGTCTCCAAGCCTCAGTTTCCTCCCCTAGAAAATGGCAACAGCAATAACATCGGCCTCCTAGCGTGTTGTCAGGATTAAATGAAATTTCCCATGAGAGAGCCAAGTCTGTGGTAGCGCAAAGGCCATTTGTATAAACGCCAGTTAGCACCTTCCTCCTTTTCACATGATGAGACCCAGCCTGGTGGTGTAATAAGAGTTTGGGGCTGACATTTAGGAGACATCGGTATTGACCTTAATTCCTCAAAGCCCTAGCAAAGTTCCCACCACCCTGAGCCTCAGTATTCCCAAGCACAAAGTGAGACTAGGACTCTCCAAGGGCCTTCCAGCCCTAACAGCTGGATGGTCAGCTGGAGGAACAGCATTTACTAACTGCTGTGAGTCCCTGCACACCTGCTGGGAGCCAAGTCTGTGCTAGGGCCCCTCCACCCATTAGCTCGCCAGCCCTAGTGAGGGGGGTGCTTTCCCCCCAAGTTGCAGAGAAGGAAAGTGAGACCAAAGAGGCCAGGAGAAGGCTCACATTGTCAAGGCAACCCCAACTTTCCTGGACATGATCCTAAGAGGCAAATCAGACTTTACTCCAAGTTTCATCAGGCTCTTCAGGCTGTGTTCCATGATTCCTTGGAATAGGAGCCCTCATTTTATCGGGGGGGGGCAAACCCCAAGTTCAGAGATTGGCTTACCCAAAGTTACTCAGCCACAGGTGGAGAGAGCAGAGAGAGCCTGTGGCGTCTGACTCCCAAGGAAGGATCTTTTCCACCAAACCACAATTCTTTTGGAACGAGAAAGTCCTTCTCAGCTCTCTCCAAACAGCAAAGACATCGGAGATGTTTTTAAGGGCCAGGAAAACTTTGCTCCATGATTTCTGAGATCAGAAGGTAAGGAGAACTTGACTCTGAAATCCAGTCTTTCTTGAGCTTTGGTAACTAACCCCTGGTGACCTTGGCCCTAGGATATTTTGGGAGGAAGAAGTGAAAAAATGTAAGTGTTGTGGCCAAGAGCAGATCCAGTTTCTGCCTCCCAGTTATTGCTGTGTGGCCTTGGGCAAATCACTTCACCTCTCTGAGACTCAGTATATTCATGTGTACCATGAGATAACAACAGGTTGTCACAATTGAAGTTACTAGGAGGTATTGGAAAGAGTGACTTTGGTCCAGAAAAGCAGTTAGAGGATTAAGTCCTCCGTGTGCTGTTAAGTGGGAAAATAATATTACAGGACATTGTGGTATGATCGTGTTTGTGGAAGGAATGGCAGCTTTACCTCCCATTCCCTTCTTCTCCCCCGTTATGGCAGATTGCATTAGTGGCCCCAAACCTCACCCTCCCAGTATCTGTGTTCTTAGCCACATGACTTTACCTCCCCCTCTGATGCTGGGCTTGATCATGTGACTTGCTTTAGCCAATGAGATGTTAGCAGGCATGATGCAAGTGGGGGCTTGAAACACATCTGTGCTTTCATGTGAGTTCTCTTGCTCTTCTGTGATTGCCGGAAGATCACACCCAAGGTAGCCTGCTGGAAGATAAGTGACAACGGGGCGGAGCCAAGCTGCCCTCAGCCAAAGCCATCCCAGATCAACCCACAACTGGCCAAACCCTAGATGTGTGAGCTAGGCCAGCCAAGATCTGAAGAACCGTCCAACAAACCCAGTCTAAATCACTAACCTGTAGGCTCATGAGTGAGATAAGTGCTATTCCTTTACACCACTGTTTTGGGATGGTTTGTTACATAGCATTATGTGTTGATGGGTGACTGATACACTGCTCACCCCATCCTGCCACTTCTACCATATAGATAGGTAGATGATAGATCGATGATATAGATATATGTACATATAGATATAGCTATATATAGACAGAGAAATAGATAGATAGATGATAGATAGATAGATAGATAGATAGATAGATAGATAGATAGATAGATGATAGATATATAGATATATAGATATATAGATGATAGATAGATAGATAGATAGATAGATAGATAGATATAGATATAGATAGATATGTAAGTACATGGTGGAAAGTTCACAAACTTCATTGTCTGACCGCGTATATATCTTGATGTATACTTCCTCTCCATTCCCACCTTCACCCTATTCCAAGCAACCATCTTCTCTCTCCTGGAAATGGCCTCTTACTAGTCTTTCTCCAACAGATGCGTGGCCCCTCCAATCAGTCCTCCTCACATATTAGCAACCTTGCAGGAGCTCCTTGGGCATGCAAGCAACCTCTCCAAGTCTCAAGTGTGTGAAGTGGAAATACTTAAGGGTAAAGTTCAAGATACATAACCACTGGTACTAAGTGGACACTGAGAAGTTAAAAGACAACCAAACATGGCAGCCTTACAACCCCGGTGTCGGGATGTCAGCCCCAGACAATTGTGTGAGGATTAAATAAGAACACAGGCTCTGCTCACTGGGAGGAAGTAACAATTAAACAAGTCAGAGCTGGAAGGAACTCTGAGATCAGAGTCCAGGCTCCTCATTTTACAGCCAGGGAAACAGGCACAGAGAGGGAAAGCAACTTGCCCAGAGTCACACAGTGACCAGGGATGAAGGATGTCAGCACCAGGAGGCAGGGTGATCGAAGGTCTCATCACTGCTGTATCCCAGCACCCAGCACACAGTTCGGGACCAGGGAGAACCCCAGATGGGTGGTGCTGTTGTAGGAGTTATTAATGATTTAGATGATTCCGACCTTGAAGACTGCCTTGGCCACAGGCTAGCTGGGCTAAGGCGACACCTTTCTGTGTCTCTGTTTGCTCATTTGTGAAATGGGGATGACAGGACCTAGCACATATCCGGCACTCAGCAAATATTAGCTGTTGCCTTCAGTCACTTCTTTTCATTCTGTTAATTTAAAAACAATGTGGATGAAAACACAAGGACAGCCTTTGGAAGAGTCTTCAAGGCAGGCATCTGAAAGGAGGCCTCCAGAGTCCCCCTCTCCCTGAGGGTGCCCAGGGGTGGGGGATCCCCCTTCCTATACTCCACCATGCCCTAATAGCCTGCTTTGCAACTTCTCTAGCTCAAAATATTCACTATAGAGGATGAACTCTCGCCAGATGTGCACAAAAGAGCTTTGGGAATGGTGGCTTGACCCAACCGGAGGAAGACGAGAAATGGGCCTCCAGTGGGCCATGCAGACCAGGCCCAGGGTCTCACCCCAGAGTGGAGAAGGGGACAGATTTTATACCAGCCCCTGATGCCCAAGAGAACTGAGTTTGAATTCTGGCTCAGCCACTTCTAAGTGACCACAACAAGCAAATCACTGCCTTTCTTTGAGCCTCAGTTTTCCCATCATGTGGGGGGTGTGGCTCCTGGCTGGCTGGGTCAGAATGAAGAGTAGGAAAGAAAACAAGCGTGAGAAGCTTGTTAACAGTGTGAGTGTGTGTGCATGAGCGTGCACACCATGTGCAGACAGCGGAGTCCGAGTGAATAGCTGGGCAGGCGCGAGTGCCACAGCAGGGCCTGAGTGAGGCCAGCAAAGTGCCCAGGGCACACGCTTTAAGGAGGCATCTAGTCCCAGCCCTGGTTGGGGTCCTTGTTTCCATCACCCCCACACCCCCTAGGTTATCAGGTAGGGAGATGGAGCCAGAGCCTCTGCAGCCTACCCGCTACCTCCCAGCATCCGGGCCTCCCCACCCCCCATCTCCAGCCAGCCTTGGGCAGCCTGCCAGGCAGGAAGGAGTTAACTGGAGGCCCTTCCAAAGCAAACAGGGCCCAGAGCCTCAGCCAGCCCTGAACTCAAAACACATGGGGAGACTGCCCCTCCCACCTCCCCGCCCCCACCCGCAGCCTTTGTGAGGCGCCCCCCCTTCTTCTGCCCCCTTCACCCCTGCTCCCGGCCATCACATCCTAGGGATTCAGCCCCCTCTGCCCCTCCCTCCATCTTTGTCATCCTCCATCTATTCCCACTGAGGGTGGAGGCACCAGGGCCACAGACTGACCTGTTCTCTGTGCCTCCTGGACACTTTCCATTTCCCCAGGCCCAGGCCCTGCCTGCCACGGGAACCCTGCCCTGTGGACTCCCTTCCATCACTTTGCTGCAGGAGCACCTGGATCTGTTGACATCTCTGCAGCCTCCACTGCCCCTGAGGGTGGACAGGTCCTTAAAATACACACATCCGACCACCCTCGTACCCAGCCCACTGCCAAGGAGATCTGCAGCACAGGCTGGGCTGACAGCAGCAAGACTGGGGTCTGCACCCCTTCTGTGGGCAGCTGCAGCCCCTGTCTGGGACTGCGGGTCCTCCTGAAAAATGGAGTTGCTGCTGCCCAGACTTCCCCCGAGTAACTGTGAGGATGGAGCAAGACCTGGAGTGGGAACATCCTTCGTAAAATGCAGGAGGGGCCCACAGGGGTCTCAGCATCAGGATATCTCTACCTGTGGGCTCTCTTGCTCAGATGACATTTTCTAAGAGGAAGGGGACTCTGCCTCTTAGACTGCCTGCCCCTCTAAAATAGAGGCAGGCTGGAAATGATAGTGGAGGTTCTGGTAACAGTAATCATACAAATGTTTTGTTGATTCACGCTTGCACCACAGTCCCTGTGCTAAGCCCTTTCTACAAATTATTTCTTTTGATCTACACAATAACTCTGAAAGGTGGGTAATACTCTCCCCACTTCAGCGATGAGGAAACTGAGGCTCAGAGAAGTGGAAAAATGTGCCCACTTACGTTTCTCTTTCAAGAAGAGAAAGAAGACTGGAAAATTCAGTTCTCTCTCCACTGTCCTCATCATTCATCAGTTGCCAAAAACAAACAAACAAAATCCTTTGTCAGGGTTACAGAAGCTCCTGGTCTCCATCAGAGAAGGGGCGACCTGTGGGTCGCTGCAGGCAGCCCGCCCAGGTAACGTGAGGGACCAGAGTCACTCATCTCCTTATTCATAAAGGTGTTTTTAAAGTGATCTGTGCCTGTGATGCTCTACGCTGACTATGCACAAGGCAGCACGTCACTGCTACAGCCACCTGCAAGGTCGATCCCACCTGCCCATTTTACAGATGAGAAAGCCGAGACCTAGATCAGGGAAGTGACCTGCTTGAGGTCACCAGGCAGTTAGCCGGATCCAGAAGGAGCCCTCTGCTCCCTGACTCCCAGGCCGGGATCCCACGAGACTGAGTGACTATAATGATGGCCCATCAGGCATTTTGAGAAGTTCAAAAGGAGATATTTGGGGTAGGGAAGGCAGTACCCCAAAAATCAATCCACATAGCCAATTGCAAATGAGTCGTCCCATTTTACAGCTGGGAAAGCTAAGGTTTTGAAAGGGACTGTGCCAGACCCAAAGTGACATTGCTGAGGCTATGACTAGACAACTCAGGCAGGCCTGGCTATATAATTTGCTGCTCTCGGCACAAAATGAAAGTACGGGACCTCTTGTTTTGAAATGTATTAAGAATTTCAAGACAGCAACAGCAGAGCATTTAAGCAAAGTGTGGAGTCCTGTGCAATGGCAAAGGTCTCAGGCCATAAAGTCTGCCCTGTCCCCAGGTCTGCTGGCTACACCCTAGACTAAGTCCCCAGTTGACAGTCCTGAGACATAAGGAGGGTCACACGGAGAAGCTCCAGCTGCCTTCTCGGGGAGCAGTTTGCATGATCTGTCCTCCAGGTGAAAAGACTGAGGCTGCCGCCTCAACTGGATTTTGGTTTGTTTTCTTGAGGTGAGACGCCGGCCCCTCGCCGAAATCCAACCCCTGAAGTATTTGGCCTGACCCCGCCCTGGTCCCATGGGCCCCCATCAGGTTCCCTGCCTGCCCCTCCCGCCCTCCCCTCTCAGTCTGCATCCTATTCTTGAGCATTTTAGAAATCTTAGTGAGCCAGGGGGAAAGGCCACCTGGGCAAAAAGGGGAGAAAATGATTCCAAAAGTCATGGACCAAGGAGATGTCGCCCTGAGGAGTCGTTGAAGAAGGAAGCGAGTTTTATGGAAAGAACTCAGGGTTAAGTGATACTTGAACTGGTCTGACGCCGCTGGAAGCCAGTCATGTCGGGGAGGGAGGAAGGGGTCCCTAGCTGCCATCAGGCCCCCTCCCCTCACAGGACATTACTTTGTCGCCCAGACTCAGGTAGCAGGCAGAATGTCCCAGGCCATGGTGCTGGGGCCGTCCGTGATGAACACATCACCACAGATTTCCAGGGGAGAACGTGACCTTGAAGGGAGGGGAAGCAAGCCAGCGGCAGGACAAGATGTCTGATAGGATCTCATTTGTGTCACCAGACCACGTATGCGTGTGTCTGACATGTACGCATTTATGACAACAATCTTTTGACCACAATTATGTGGGGAATGGGTGGGAGAGACGGTGATTCTTGGTTTTGGCACTAAACCCTCCTCACTGTATGCATTTTTCTAACAATGCACACATTTTGGATGTTTATGTTA
>NW_017731425.1:4160191-4163788 GCF_001890085.2 Hipposideros armiger | reverse complement strand
AGGGGAGAAGGTATTCTAAGTGCTAGAAGTTATGAGCCAAGGGGCAGAGACGGGACATTCTGTTAACAACATGGCAAATGGCCTCACTGAATGGAACAATAGATAGAAGCTGGGATAGTAGCTTGGAATTGTGTTTTAGAAGGAGTCCAAAGCCAGATGAGAAGGTTATTCTTTACTCTGTGGTGCAAGGGGAGAATTGCTGAAAAATATGGATTCCTAATCCTTACTCTAGAGCTATCAAGTCAAACTGCTGTCTGGCAGGTCCTTAAAAGGCAAAACATGAAATTACCATATGATGTAGCAATTCCACTCTTAGGTATGTACCCAAAAGTACTGAAAGCAGGGATCTGAACAGAAACTTGTACACCAGTGTTCACAGCAGCTCTATTCATAATAGTCAGTCGGTGGAAGCAGCCTATGTCCATCAATGGATGAACAGATAAACAAAATACGTTACGTCCACACAATGGAATATTACTCAGCAACGAAAAGGGATGAAGCGCTGATACACGCTACAATACAGATACACCTTGAAAACATTATGCCTAGTGAAAGATCAGATTGCATGATTCCATTTCTAGGAAATGCCCAAAATAGGCCAATCTATAGAGACAGAGAGTAGATTAGTGGTTTGCCAGGGAGCTGGGGTAGGAGTAGAGATTTAGGGTGATGGCTAAAGGAAACAGGGTTTCTTTGGGGGGTAATTAAAATGTTCTAAAATTGATTGCGATGACGTGAATACATGGAATGCCGTTGCACGGTACACTTTATATGGGTGAATCATCTGGCGTGTGAATTATGTCTCAATAAAGCTGTTACAGGAAATGCCTGGGACTTGGAGCCTGGACATCTGCATTTTAACAAGTATCCCAGGAGATTCTCTGCTGGCTAAACTTGAAAACACAAGTACAGATAATGGGGCACCACAGAAGTACAGGGCTAGGGAAGGGCATGATATCACAAGTGTTTCCAGGAGGTGGATCTGGCAGAAGGAAGAAAACCCGAAAAGGCATCTCAGAACAACCCCACTGCCAGCTCTGGGGAACCTGACCATTATACTCAAAAAGTTTCTCTTTGGCCAACTCTTGGGGAAATGGCGATAAGTCCATTGAAATAATCCACTTTCTTTTTTCCAGTTTGTTCGTGGTCCACGTTGATCATGTATGCTCCTTTTGGGGGACCCCCTAGATCCTTTGCTCTCCTGTCAAAGCCTTCACTTCCACCATGCTTCCTACAAGCCCTGGGGAAGCCCTTTCTTGCTAACACCGCCACGGGGAAAGGAATTCATACTGTCACCCATACCGTGCTGGATGAGGTCATTCCAACCATCCTCTTTGAACTCAAACCACTGGTCTTGGATTCTTCCAAATGTGACACCGTTGGCTCGCCAGCTAAATCCACACCGCATTCTGACCGATCCCTCCGTTCACCACCCCTGAATTATAAGTCCTCCCTTTTTCTCTCACTGGGGCTGCATTGGCAGGAGCACGCCTCAGGACCCTGGAGTCCCACCTGAATTTGCAGGGCAGAGCCAGCTTGGAGCCAGCCTGCGCACCCTCACTTCCTGAGCCTGCCCTGCGTCCACATGACCATCGAAGTTAGGGCCTGTCAGCAAAAAAGAGATGGTGGTACCCGCCTCTGCAGGTCATGAAGTCCTCGTATGGATTCATTGCATCATTTCCCAGAAATCAGCCTTCCTGAGTTGTTCTGGAATCTGTTTGCAGGAGGGCTCGCACTTCTGATCACATCCTTACACGGGCACAGAACCATACAATCTGCAACTCATTAATAACTTCATTTCTCTGGGCCTCAGTTTTCCTCATCTATACAACGGGAGCAATAATAGTACCTCCCTCACAAAACACTTAGTGTCCAGTGAGCAGGCACTATTCTAAGTGCTGAGTATACAGCTGTGAACAAAGGAAAGGACATGGACCCCTGTCTTCCTGGAACTGACACTGTATAGAAGGGGCAAACAATATGAATGATAAATAGGTAAATATTGGAGTTTGGCAAGAAGGGAGCATGAAGGGGGATCTGGGGACTGTGACATTGCATTTCTTCATCTAAGTGCTGGTTACAGGGGTGTGTTTAGTTTGCCAAAGTGCAGCAAGCTACACTTAAAGTGCAGGCAGTTTTCTAAATGCACGTCACAATTACACTCCAATAAGTTATGTTTGCTTGCTTGCTTGCTTGCTTACTTGTTTTTTAATATATTAGAAGTTAGGAAGTGGACTGACTGAGTGGCTCAGTTGGTTAAGAGCATGAGCTCTGAGCAACAGGGTCTGCCGGTTTGATTCCCACATGGGCCAGTGAGCTGTGCCCGAGCTGAGCTGCTGCTGAGCTGCCAATAAGTGGCAGAATGGCTCAGCTGGTGAGAGCACATGCTCCTAACAACAAGGTTGCCTGTTTGAGATGGTGGGCTACGCCCGCCTGCAACTAAGATTGAACACGGCACCTTGAGCTGAGCGGCCGCAAGCTGCCGACGGGCAGCCGGATGGCGACTGGACTTGGAGCTGAGCTGGCTGCGCCCTCCACAACTAAGACTGAAGGACAACTTGGCTGTTCCCCTTCCCCAATTTCCCAACACTGCTCCCCTTCCCCAATTCCCCAATAAAATCTATAAATTAAATAACTAAATAAATAAATAAGGAAGTGCCAGGTGCCAGGGTGGGTGGAGCGGGCTGCGATTTTAGATAGTAGGAGTGATGGTTGATCTCAAAGGCAAGGTGACATTTGAGCAGACTTGAAGCAGGTGGTTACCTGTGGGGAGAGCATCCCAGACTGAGGGGAGGGCCGGCGCAGAGGCCAGCAGGCAGAAGGCAGCTGGTGGAAGCTACTGATTTATTATTAATAGTGTGGTTTCTCCATTTCCCTCTTTGCTCTTCACACCATCATCGTGACAGAGCAGAAAGATATGCCCCCATTTGGTAAAGAGGAAACTGAGGCCCAAAGAGAGCAGCACCTTCTGGAATGTCCACGGCAATTCATTGGAAGATGCGGGGCTTGGGAGTGGGGCTTCTTACTCCATTCCTTCCAGCTGGCGAGGTGGGCAGAGGCAACTTGCTACACCCCGAAATCTCAAGGTACAAGAAAGGAGAGTACCCCCTTGACACCTGCCCCAGGTGATCCTCCCAGGGTCTCTGGGGAGAAGGTCCCCCTCCTGCCCCCACAGACCCTCATTCCCACCCCCACGCTAAACATAGGGGATCGACCCATGAGCTCACAGATGCTCTTGCCAAAGCAGCTGAAATCATTCAGGTCTTGGCTCCCGCTTGTTGGGGAGGCTGGGGGGTTGGGGGGCGGGGGCGGTGCTGGGGAAGGGGATGAGGAGAAACAAAGCCTTCCTCCTTAGAGACAGTTAGCTCTCTCAGCACTGTTAAAGTGAGAGGCTTTTGTGCACCAGGCTCAGAAAGGAAAGAAGGGAGACAGCACAGAGGCAGAAATATTACTCACGGACATCTGCATCCCAGGAAGATGCAGGAAGATACCTGCACCTACCAGGCTCCTCAGGCCCTGGGGGCAGGCAGCAGCCCGAACGGGCGGTTAGAGGGAGCCCCAGTCATGTTGCATTTACAGCTCCACCGCTGACTTCCT
>NW_017731425.1:4149714-4156426 GCF_001890085.2 Hipposideros armiger | reverse complement strand
ATGTTTTATAAACATTAGGGTATTCAGTTCTCACAACTATCCTATTGGGGAGGTGGGTGGAGTGAATGATTGTTCTCCGCATTTTACAGATGAGGCCATTGAGGCTCACAGAGGGGCTGTGACTTGCCCAGAGTTTCCCGGCTGGGAAGGGGCTGAGCCAGGATTTGAACCAAGTCCCTTTGCTTCAGAATCTTTTCTTTTCATTGGTACACTAAGGACTGGCTACCTAATTTGTGGAGACCAGAGACAAATGAAAACATGAAGTCCCTGTTCATAAACTGAATTTCAAGTCCGTGACGGCAAAGCATTAAACTAAGCACAGGGCCCTGTGTGACTGCATAGGTCGCGTGCCCACGATGCTGGCCCTGGACAGAGGTGACGTTAGCTTTTGTTTTTCGTATTTCATATTCATGTACACCTGGAATCTTCAAATCAGAGAACAATGGCACAACAGGATTTTAGAGTCTCAAGGATCTTGGCGATCCTGGAATTACAGAACAGTATCCGTGCCCTCATTTCCTGGCTAGATTAGGACACAGAAGATCAGAAAAAAATTTAAAAATGGCTTGGCAAATACAGAGTGTTGGAGCTGGAAAATGCCGTTGACTTGACCCATTTTACAGATGTGGAAGCTGAGCCCCTGGGAGCAGTAGTGGCTTTCCTGGTATCCAGGACCCCGGGGTCCTCCTTAGCCCCTGAGGACAATACTCTGAGCCCCTGGGCTCTTCCTATTCAGTTGCCAGCCTCCCCCATTCCTCCTGCCTCTGCCCACCTCCCCCAGGAAGATTCCCCACTTTCCAGCTGTGCTCCATGCAGGCCCCTCTTCTCCCAAGCCATCTGCATCTCTTAGCTTGGCGCCCCGGGAGAGCGTTACCAGCATTGCCTAACTCAAATGATTGCTGCTTTTAAAAGAAAAAAAAAAGGGAGAGGAGATGGAGGCAAACATTGCCATTCTAAAGAGGCTTCGTCAGCCTGTTATGAGCGAGGAGTTTGTTTTTTGTTAATATTTTTTCTGCATGGCATGCTGCAAATAAGAACATTGAGAGAGCAAATTGGTGGTGTATTTATTGCTGTTGGTTCTTCAGCAGCAGTAAGCCAGCAATAACGGAGAAACGGCTTGAAGTGCAGGCTCAATTCCTCCTGGTTAAAGAGATCAGGGCTCCGCTCGGGGCTGCTTTTTGTCAAGTAGATGCAGATTGCAGCCCCAGAAGGCCTCAGCTAATAGCATAATAGGATTGAGCCCTCTGCATGCTCCCCCACTTCCCTGTGGGATCCCCAGCACATGGGGCTCATCTCCAAGCTCTGGGTCCCCACCAGGCACCTAGCCCAGGCCCAGCGAGGGCTGGTACCTCCCCCTGACCAGCCAAGCTGTGCTCTCAGCACTGCATGATGTTACTGGTACCTGCCTGGGGCTGCAGGGTGAGGCAAGTAAGGCTCAGAGAGGAGCTGTGACTTGCGCAGATTCCCATAGCTGGGAAGGGGCCAAGTCAGAATTTGAACCAAGTCCCCTTGCCTCCAGAGTCTTTTAATTGCAACACCCAGGACTGGTTACCTAATTTGCAAGGCCCAGTGCAAAATGAGAATTCAGGGTCCCTTGTAACTCATGCACCAGGAAGAGAGGGGTGCCCCCTTGAGCAGAGGGTTGAACAGACAAGATACCAATGGGGCTACCTAGGTTCAAATCCCGGCACTTACTGTTCTTGGTTATGTGAACTTGGGCAAGTGACTTAACGGCTCCACGCACACCTCTATTTCTTCATGTATAAAATGAATATCATGATGAGTACCTACCTCATAGGGTGATTATGAGAATTAAACTGAGTTAACACATGGGAAGCCCTGTTCCATAGTAAGAACTAAACAAGAAATGGATTTTATTATGGCTGAGAAGAAAATCACAGGTGTGAACTCTACGGCCGGGTCTCTGCATGTTCTGTGATGTTGGGCACATTGCTGCAGCCCTGGCTTCTCTATCTGCACAGGACTTGGGTGGTCGCTCATGCCTATGTCACACGGGGCTGTGGGGGTTAACCAGGGTAGGGAATATTAAGGAGTTTTGAAAGCAGCTCTGTCCAGACGTTTTTACTGTGGCCCGGTCTGGGGCCTCTTGGGAAATAGCGTAGTGCGCTGCTGGCGAGAGCATGAGCTGTTACAACTTGGAAAACAATTTGGCGATGTGTCATCGAGTGGAAGGTGCACATCCCCTCTGACCCAGCAATTCCACTCCTAGAAATACACCCAAGAACTCTGGACGATGTGTTCCAGGAAAGGTGCGCACGCATGCTCGTAGCAACGCTGGTCCACAGAGCACTCAACCCCAAATTTATAGAAAAAGAGATCAGATTTGTGGTTCTCAGAAGCGGGGGGAAGGCAATTGGAGAAAGGTGGTCAAAAGGTACAAACTTCTAGTTACAAGATAATAAGTACTAGGCGTATAATGTACAACATGGTGACTGCAGTTACCGCGGGCGTATGATACATAGGCAAGTTGTTAAGAGAGTAAGTACATCCTGAAAGTTTCTTTTTGCAAGCAGAATTTTTTTTCTGTTCTTTTTATTGTATCTACATGAGATAGTGGATGTTAACTAAACGTACTGTGGTAANAAGTAGAGCATAGAGGCCATCCCGCACACGAGGCCTCATGTGAATACATAGGTCTCATGCCCAGGAAGACAGCCCTGCACGACCAGAGTGAGCAAAGCCAGAATTCAGGTCTCCCTGACTCCATAGCCAGTGCTCATTTCATTTCTAAATGCCGCCATGGCCTAGAACTTGACCCTTTCAGCCCAGCAGTGACTGAACTGGAATACAGCAGCTCCCGAGAAGTGTCTTCTGTTACCTCAAAGAGAAAACACACGTGCACACATTTGGGTAAGGGGTATCCAGTGACTGGTGGGATTCAGACCCAGCCCTGCCCACACGTTCCCAGGAGGCGCACTCTCCTCTCCTTCCCCAAGGGAAGCTCTCCCAAGGCCCAGAGCAAAAAAAGCAGCCTCCTTCTGAAAGCCTTCCGTGATTGCATGTCTGCTCTCCCTCGCATTCCTTCAACTGATTAAAAGAGATGTGCCGAGTGCTTATCGTGTGGAAGTCTCTCTCTGTCGTAGGCCCTGCGAGAGTCAGACAGGCACAGAACTTGGGTTCTACCCTCCAGGAGACGTGCTGTTAACAGAATGGAATGACTGTCATCTTGGACAAAATTTAGACCTAGAAAAAAAAGACTGGAAGGATGTCCTTCAGCGTGGAAGGGCTTGTCTTTGGGTGGTGGAAGCGGGGAAAGTTTCTCTGGGAGGCAGGAAAAGAGCCTTGGTCAGGGCTGCTGGTCTGGCACAGGGACCTCTGGACTAAGTGGTTTCAGTTTTAATCTGTGGGAATGTGTAGACTTAGAATATATTTTTGGATAGCGCTTTTATGTATATTTTTAAATTTTCTATAATGATCTTAGTTGTATAAATGAGGGAAAATGAACTTTATTTAAATGATATTTTAAGGCATGCGCTGTGAATAAATGCTGGGAAAAGGGGATGAGAGCCTATGTGGCCTGACACCCAAACTTAAGTGCCACCCTGCTTCTCTTTGTCCGGTTTTCCCATCTGAAGATAAGAGGACGCACTGAGATGGTCTATAAGATCCTTCCATCCTGAGATTCAAGAGTATTTCATGGGCTGCAGAGCAAGGAAAACAGGGGGTACCTTTTGGACATTAGCTGAGTCAAATCACTCAGTCACAGACACCTACTCCATACCTACTATGTGCTGATCCTGGGCACCCATGTGAGGTCTGCAGCTTAGTGGGCAAACAGAAACAAATTATCCCAAATGATCATTTAAATAAGTCCAAGGTTGCAATGTCCTGCCTGCAAGGGAGAAATCCAGGGGCTTCTAGAATAGAAGGCACACAGTCTAATGCAGCAGTCAGGTGAGGCTTCCTCGTGAGAGCAGCACTTAAGGGTTAGTAAGAGCCAGGAGGGAGAAGGGAGAAGGGAAGGGTGCACAAGGACCCTGAGCCAGGGGGTGATCATGGCTGTGGGAGGGATGTCCAGGGTTCTGGAGCAGAGAGAGCCGGAGGTGAAGGGTGAGGCTGCAGAGACTGGAGGGGCTAGTCCATGCGAGGACTTGCAAGCCACGGGTTGGAGTCTGCACTTATCACAAGGGCATTGGGGAACCATGGACGGTTCTCATCCCAGGAGGAACACGGCCAGCTCTTAGGGAGACCAGAGAGCCCTGTGCCCTAAGAGGCAGCTTCCATGGGTCCCTTTGGGCCACACTTGATGAGGGGAAGGGCTCATTCATAAATGAGGTCTCTCCCAGGTGCCAGGAGCAAGGGCCCCACAGGTGAGAGATCTGAGGTCCAAGCATCCTCAGCACTCCCAGCTGCCATCAGAAGGCTCTGTCTTCACTAAAAAGCCACCACGGGCAAGCTCACAGCCAGCACTGTTGAGCATACTCTACTCCATGGCCCAAGCTGAGTCCCCTCTCAGACCTCCTACCCGACACGGGCTCAGCATGGAACAACCCAGCGCACAGCCAGCGCGCTGTAGGTGTTTCATGATCCGTCACCATTCACTGAGGAGTTACCACGCTCCCAACACGGTGCTGAGGCTTCCTAATCATTGAAACAGCCCACTGTCCCATTAATCCTTGAGGAAGACGCTGGCATCCCCTTTGTTTTCGACATAAATACACTGGTGCATGGAGAGGTTTACGTTCAAGACCAAGGTCTCAAAGAGCTGGAATTGGGCTCCGGAGCATGTGTCCATCACAAGCACCTCTCCTCCTAGCTCCTTCATCCCCTACCCACCTCTTCTTTACACCCACAGGGCGCCCAACAGTCCCTCCTCTTTCCAGAGGCCATTTGCATACATTTTCTCATGGATGGCAGAACAGGGTCACAGCTGAGAGCGGGCTTAAAGTCCCTGCACATGAGCTGTGGTGTGGGTGAACTAGGACATCATGACTGGTGGGTGGCATGTTACACCTACTCAGTAGATGCTCATCATGATGACTGGACCCTCATGTCACCGCTGTGTCAGGGAGGGCTCCATAGCATGTCTTCCACTGAACAGATGGGCCAAGGAAGTCCCCGAAAGGCTAAGATCAAGTCAAACGACTCTCAACAGGGTCAGAGCTGGGTCTGCCCTCCCCGTCCTGGGATCCTGAATCACCCCCTGTGTTGGCACATTGTTTGCTGGCTCCATACAAGTATCCAGAGAGCAGGGGCTGTATCTGTCTTGCTCACTGTTTTAGCATCCATGCCTGGTACAGAGCAGAGTATCAATAAGCATTAGCTGAATGAATGAATGAATGAATGAATGAGCCATTGTTGTGGACAGGCTCTGGGGTGACCCCTGCACAATTCTGGCCCCCTAATGTTTATGCTCTTGCACAGTCCCCTACTCTGTGGTGTGGGTGGGGCCTGGGACTTGCCTCTAACCCATAAAATACGGCACAGGTGATAGGGCTGTATGTGATTACCTATGTAAGATTGATTATAAGCACCCATCTTTCCGGAGTCTCTCGCTCACTGATTGGCCTTGAAGAAGCAAGCTGCATGGGGTAGGCTACCCAAGTGGAGAGGCCCAAATGGCAGGCGAATACAGGCAGTTTCCAAGAGTCAAAGGTGGCCTCTGACCGTCACCAGCAAAAAAAACCACAAAAAACGCTCTGAATTCTATCAACAACCTGAGTGACCCTGGAAGCAGATCATCCCTCCCTAGCACAGCCTCAGACGGGACCAACGCCTGAGGCTGACACTTCGATGGCCACCTTCTGAGACCCTAAGCAGAAGATTCGACTAAGCCAGGCCTGGACTCCTAACTGTGAGATAATATATGTATGTTTTAAGCCTCAGTGAGTGGTCATTTGTTACTCAGCAGTAGATAACTAATACATAGTTATCAATATGTAATATACCGTTCCCGACTCGGCTCACTCACAAACCAGTCCTCCTTCCATGATTTCATCAAGGAACGTTAAGATAAAAAGTCAGAAAAGTCTTTGAGGCTGGGAATAAAGGAGAAAAGGGAGCTCTTAAAACTGTCTGTGGGAACTTAGATATGGCTGAAACACGAGGATACGTTCTTCCTAGAGCTCTCTTGGCAATGGGACCTAACGTAATTATCCTAAGAGAGTTCATGAAAGGGAAGCATTTGAACTTGAGTTTGTCTCAAGTAACCAATGCAACCAGGCTCAGCTATACTGTGAACCAAGGCTTGCGTGGCTACAACGTTTCCATATGGACTCTCTAAAGGTCAGCATGTCCCAGGCGTCAGCCCCTTGAGTGGAGGAGTCAGACCTCTGTAAGCACCAAAGCACAGACTGCGATAACCAGCACATTCGTTCTAATAGCCAATTTATTTGCGGATAATCCAGTTTGGGAGGAGGAGGCAAGGCGAATGCGATTGACAGTGAGTTGACAGGTGTTGAGGCAGGTGCTAGGTACCAGGGGGTGCTTTGGGTTGATCTTTTGGCTCTAATTTGTTTGAGATTTTCCCTCGTGAACGTTAAATCAGAGAGGAGGCCGGGCTGCCCCATGGTTAGGGCCACACCTATCAGGGTTAGTTAAGTCCTGGCTCGTCCAAGATGAAGTAACTCAGGCTCACCTGTAAGCCTCTCTGTGCCTTGGTTTTTTCAGCTGTAGAAGCAAGACATGCCCCCACCCCTAAGCCTCGCTTTCCTCATCTGTAACATGTAGGCGAAGTACTTGGCCAAGTAGC
>NW_017731425.1:4100505-4146538 GCF_001890085.2 Hipposideros armiger | reverse complement strand
GAAGGGAGCCCCAGGGCTTGGCAGCCTGGGTAACATCCCACGTCTCAAGTCTGGTGGTGAGGAGGTTGTTGCTTGTTTTCTTTTTCTTTATATCTTCTGCTGACGTCATGCATTGTATTTTATTTATATAAAATATCTCTGAAACAATCCATTTTTCAAGAGTTTAGTCTTTGGAGTCAGGAAGGCCTGGGTTAAGTGCTAGCTTTGTCTCTCAGGCTAAGTGACCTTGGTCAAGTCACCACACCTCCCGGAGCCTCCTGACATCCCACAGTGTTCTGGGGAAGTTTAAAACCGGATATGTGTATGATGGTTTCGTACAGCCCTGCAGTGCAGTAGGCACAAAATGACCACTTGCATTATTACCCCAGTACCTCCAATTCAGTTCTAAATCCCCAGGCCTCAGAGTCTTCTGTGTAACAGGAAGACAGTGGGCAGGAAGACAGGTATCCCGGGGTGCCTTCCTCTTGGAAATGTCCTTCCAGAGCCTTTGAGTGCCTGGGCCCCCCTTTTGTACAGGTACTCAGGGGCCACGTGACCCAATTGCATAGTCCTGGGAGGGTACCACCCGTGTCTCTGAAGTTTTATGCTCTAAGAGGGGATGTGCCTGCTCTCTCCACATCACACTCCCCCAGCTTGTCTTCCCCACCAGGAAGGCGGAGGCGCCCTGAGTTGCTTAGATTTGGAGGAGGAGCTGGGCCAGGTTTGCTAGTGGGCAGGGTCACTGGAACACTCGTCTCCGTTTCCCATCCTCGTGGAAAGGCAGGGCCTCATCCTGCGTGGAGATGAACAAACGGCCTTACTTTCTCTCTCTTCTCCGATTTACCCACATGGATACAGACTTTCTGGCTTTCTCGCCTGTGTCTTCGCCCTTCACAGTAAGCTAGAGTGAGGCAAGCTTCAGCATTTGACTTGGTCAGACAATGAGCCCCTTAGACCTCATGCTCCAATCCTATACCCCAGTCCAGCTAGAGCAAGCCTCACTAACAACCATGTGAAACTCACCTTCCAATCCCCCTTTTCCCATTCATATCACCTTTGACAATCACATCGTACTTATTGTTGTATACAATGTAATTCTGCTTCTCAGGACAGAGCCGGTTCTTTGTTGATTGAAAGCCCAAACACCAAGGAAGGCAAGTTTGACCGCTGTTCACCTCTCTTCACCTGCTCGTACCACATGGTCAGAGGCTCAGCTATGAAACATGACTTCCACACACTTCAGTCTTTTTCCCTGGCTTCTTGCTCTCTAAATACATGCGACTAGAAAATATAAATATATGTAAATATAATTCTGTGGACGTTTGTGTTCAAGATTCAGAATTTCCTCCTAGAGGGAAAAGGCAGGAAGGGAACGGCTTGTAAGCACAGGCTGTGCTTCATTAAGAAGCGTGTTTGGGGTGGCGATCACTTTTCTCTAACCTAGACAAGCCGGCTGGAAGCTGACCTCAGGACATCCTGAAATTTCATCAACTCCTTTTCTCCCCCCAAGAGCCTCTCCTGACCCCTCCCCCACCAAAACAGAGCCCCTTCCTTCCTGTCTCCCCAAGGACCTCCAGGGGTCACAGGGACTGCGTGAAATACGCTCCTCCACTCTGAGCGGTCGGGCTCCGGGCTTCCAGATGGCTTTAGTGCCCTGGCAGTCCGCCCACCGGCACGTGATGGGGCCCCAGGTCACGAACAGTGGGGCTGGGGGCTGAGGCTGAGCCTGAACGGACAGAAAGGAATCCTGGCCCTGTTTCAGCTACATTCTGTAGCACTCTGCATCGTGAACAAAACCGTTTTGGAATATTAATAAACAGAATATCAGTAATAATCCTGAAAATCATACTGGCTGTGTTTGGATGCTCACTCTCTCCAGTAAAGCTGCAAACCGTGATGGTTATTTATTGGATGGTTTTGATGCTGATGTTTTATAAACATTAGGGTATTCAGTTCTCACAACTATCCTATTGGGGAGGTGGGTGGAGTGAATGATTGTTCTCCGCATTTTACAGATGAGGCCATTGAGGCTCACAGAGGGGCTGTGACTTGCCCAGAGTTTCCCGGCTGGGAAGGGGCTGAGCCAGGATTTGAACCAAGTCCCTTTGCTTCAGAATCTTTTCTTTTCATTGGTACACTAAGGACTGGCTACCTAATTTGTGGAGACCAGAGACAAATGAAAACATGAAGTCCCTGTTCATAAACTGAATTTCAAGTCCGTGACGGCAAAGCATTAAACTAAGCACAGGGCCCTGTGTGACTGCATAGGTCGCGTGCCCACGATGCTGGCCCTGGACAGAGGTGACGTTAGCTTTTGTTTTTCGTATTTCATATTCATGTACACCTGGAATCTTCAAATCAGAGAACAATGGCACAACAGGATTTTAGAGTCTCAAGGATCTTGGCGATCCTGGAATTACAGAACAGTATCCGTGCCCTCATTTCCTGGCTAGATTAGGACACAGAAGATCAGAAAAAAATTTAAAAATGGCTTGGCAAATACAGAGTGTTGGAGCTGGAAAATGCCGTTGACTTGACCCATTTTACAGATGTGGAAGCTGAGCCCCTGGGAGCAGTAGTGGCTTTCCTGGTATCCAGGACCCCGGGGTCCTCCTTAGCCCCTGAGGACAATACTCTGAGCCCCTGGGCTCTTCCTATTCAGTTGCCAGCCTCCCCCATTCCTCCTGCCTCTGCCCACCTCCCCCAGGAAGATTCCCCACTTTCCAGCTGTGCTCCATGCAGGCCCCTCTTCTCCCAAGCCATCTGCATCTCTTAGCTTGGCGCCCCGGGAGAGCGTTACCAGCATTGCCTAACTCAAATGATTGCTGCTTTTAAAAGAAAAAAAAAAGGGAGAGGAGATGGAGGCAAACATTGCCATTCTAAAGAGGCTTCGTCAGCCTGTTATGAGCGAGGAGTTTGTTTTTTGTTAATATTTTTTCTGCATGGCATGCTGCAAATAAGAACATTGAGAGAGCAAATTGGTGGTGTATTTATTGCTGTTGGTTCTTCAGCAGCAGTAAGCCAGCAATAACGGAGAAACGGCTTGAAGTGCAGGCTCAATTCCTCCTGGTTAAAGAGATCAGGGCTCCGCTCGGGGCTGCTTTTTGTCAAGTAGATGCAGATTGCAGCCCCAGAAGGCCTCAGCTAATAGCATAATAGGATTGAGCCCTCTGCATGCTCCCCCACTTCCCTGTGGGATCCCCAGCACATGGGGCTCATCTCCAAGCTGTGGGTCCCCACCAGGCACCTAGCCCAGGCCCAGCGAGGGCTGGCACCTCCCCCTGACCAGCCAAGCTGTGCTCTCAGCACTGCATGATGTTACTGGTACCTGCCTGGGGCTGCAGGGTGAGGCAAGTAAGGCTCAGAGAGGAGNTCCACATCTGGATCCCACAACCTCTCCCGGGGGCCCAGGAGACCTGCTCAGGCTGTGAACCCTTCGAATCTAACTTGATCTCCCTTCCCTTCCCCAATCTCATATATATATACACATATATATATATATGTGTGTGTGTGTTTATATATATATATATATAGGAATGTTCTTTTCCTTCCTTTGCCATTGACTTTGTCATTGCCGAGACTAACCTATGAATTCTCCACCTTTCTGGACTCCCTCTAAGTGAATTGTGAAGCTCCAACAAAGTCAAGAGAAACCCACCCTCTACCTAACTGGGAAAATCTCTCCTCCTCCACCTGCCAGTCACACCCCACTCTCCCGACGCTCGCCATATTTCAAGTGTGCTGCAGCCCATCACGGTGCATCAATATACTCACCGCCCCCTCCCCCCTCCCCATGTCCAGACTGTGTTGGTGACACATTACCCACAGCAAAGGGTAAATGGTCCAGCTTGATAGGGCTCCCTGGACTGGGAGAAGAGATTCAGTGCAGGAGAAATGGAGGCATTTGCTATTCTCAGAGAATTCCAGAAGTGTCTTTGGTATTGGCTGGTGACTTGTTTGGGAGCGAAAAGAAGTTTCTCTAGGGAGAATTTCCAGGTTCTGAGAGCAAGCCAGAGGCGGGGATAGGTGCCCCCAGGTACCCAGGGCTCCATGAAGGGAAAGACGCTTGGGGACAGAAAGGTGGGGCAGGAGGGTTTCTGGGCACTGATTAATTCAGCTGTGCATGGTCAATGTTCCCAGAGCATTCCAAAAAGGGGGTCCTGGAGTTGTAGTGACACCCATTCTCTCCCCTCAAAAAACCAGTGTTTCAGAGTCTGAAGGGGGCTGAGAGACCACCTAGCTGCCAACGTGCAGAGGAGAAAGCTAAAGAGAAGGGTTCGCCCAAGGTTAAAGAGAAAGAGGGTCCCTTCAGGCCCAGGAGGGACTTTGCCTGACGTTGCTTGTTGGAAAAGATGGTGATGAGCACCACTGGTGGCCTGTGCTGGGTGCTGGGGGTTCCGAGAGAAGGCAGCCCCACCCTGAACAAGTTCAAGAAGAGACACATAAGAATCTGATTTTAGGTCTGTGCTCAACAAACACCACTCCACCACGGAACCGGTGGCCCAGGGCTGGGTCAGCAGGCACAGGCAACACACATGCTAAGATTTAGTGGCAGAAGAGGGCAGAGGACTTGGAACCAGGTGCTCTGGGTTCAACCCCACCTGCCTCACATACGAGTACCTCTGTGTGGCGGTGAGCAACAACCTAACCTCTCAGGAAGGAGTCCGTTTCCATGACCACGCCCACCGTACCAGCCCTATCATGTGGGTGTTTGCCGTGTGCCAGGCAGTAAACGAGTGCTTCACTTGAATTAACCCAGTTAGCCATAGTGCAATGCTGGATGAGCATCACCCCGTTTCCAGGTGCGGATACTGGGGCTCCGATGTACATGAGGACACACAAGGAGCCAGGACCCAGTTAAAAATCCAAGGTGATTAGGGAAATGAATAAAAGATGATGTGAATTATTTAATGGACTAATGAATTAATTAGGATGAATGAGTGAGTGAATGAATGAATGAATGAGTGAGTGAATGAATGAATGGATGAATGAGAATTTGCCTTCCTCTCAGGCTCGAGGAACAAGGGCAAATTCTTATTCAGAGTGCAGTGCTGGAGACACCCCCCCCACACACACTTCATTTCCAAGAACCACAGAAGGGAATTTAAACACACACGCTCCCCTATCGCCCGTGTCTGCCAAGAAATGAGGCAGAAGCTGCTCGGACAAATGAAATTCTGACAAAGCATGTCACAGGCTTGAAGCATCTGTCACTGAGGGGGGGAGACCCACATTTGAATGCGGGAAAAGTGCCGCCAGCTTTCGAATGACAGTTGTGCAGTCCCGCGGACGTTCCCTCTGACCTTCTGCCGCACCAAAGGGCTCTCTCCTGTAAACATCCCCCAGATAGTTTATCTTAATAAAAGCGCCTGTAATGGAGATGGAGTTAATTTAAAACGGTTTCCTAGGCTGTTTGTCTTGTTGGCCAATTGCCGGACGGTGGCTGGAGTAAGTACCAGCCGTGCATAGTAGGGTGCTGTAGGCTTGGGACTCAGGCCCACGTGATAGGCAGCACGATTCCATTTAAAGAACCTCTGAGAAGTGTAAGTGGGTGATTTCAGTCAGCATTGGACGTGACCTCTGACACATTTAAAGGCCAAGCTGCCATTCTCCAACCTCTTTTTCTTGGGGTTCAAAAGCAGAGTGTGGGTGATTAGATGACCACTTTACAGATGAAGAAACTGAGGCACAGAAAGAGGAAAGGGGGAGCCTGTGGCCACCTAGCAAGTTGTTAAGAGGGCCAGAAACCCTTTCCTGTCCTGAGCGCACATGTAATCTCCAGCTAGTTGCTTGGCCCTACAGATGCAAAGCTCACCAAAGCTCAGTAGGAAACCCCAGAGCTCCCAACACCCAGTTAGCAGAGAGAAGGGGCTTTGAAGATGAAAGACCTAAATTCAAATTCCATATTATCTGCCTCCTGGCTGGATCACTTGGAGGACGTTGCTTAACTGTTCAGTCTCTCAACAAAAAAAAGAGTAATAATATTTCACAGGAAGGCTTTGAGGGTCAGATGGCTTTGCACGAGGATAGAAAGGCCTCACGCAGTGCCCACCACAGAGGAGGCCTCACCAAGTATAAATTCTCTCCCCTGATCCCTAATCCAGCACCTTTTCACCCAAACCCTCTGCCTTCCCATTTTTGTCCAGGCCTGAGCCTCCCCCCTGCCCGACCCTGGACCTTGCATATGTGGCAAACAAGGAAAGCATTAGGCTCGCTGGCAATTGTCTGCACAGCCGTGTTTATGTTTGCAATAAAAGCAAGCAGGTGCTGGCAATTTAACTAATCAGGTACCATCCTGGCCCCAGACGCCTGCCCGCCGTCACTCCTCACGGTGGGCTAATCTTTGCTTGGCCTTCCCCGAGCCTGCAATTAGCTTCCCTGTCCTGCACACTACTCGGGTTACTGCCACAGGATGGACAAATGGACAGACAGACAGGCACTCGGTGATCCAAGACCAGCAGGTGAGGCTGACCCACCCCATCAAAACAGGTCTCTTTGTTTCTCTGAAACCGTCTTTTAGGGCTGAGTCTGCTGCTAAAGAGATGGGATCTGTCTGGAGTTTCCACAGGGGAAGATGAGCAACTTCTAGAAGTTGTACAGTCCCAAGACCCTCAGAAAAAAACCCAGCCTGAGGAAGGCTACGTCCCTAAAATTCAACTTGATCGATTTGGCCTACAGAATATACTAGAATGATCTCCAAATGCACAGCTTCTAGCACAGTACCAGGCATATACTCCAGGGACAAAAGTTCATGAGTCCTGCTTGCCTTTGTATACTCTGTGTGACCCCAGACACTCCCCATCAGCCAGTCTGGGCCTCAGTTTCCTTATCCATCAAAAGGGTAGATTTCCAAGCCTCGGAACTGTTGAGATTTAGAGCTGGGTCATTTTTTTGGTGGCGGGAGCTGTCCTGTGTGTGGTAGAGTGTTGAGTGGGTTCTCTGGCCTCTGCCCCCCACCTGTCAGTGCTGCCCCCTCCAGTTATAACAACCAAAAATGTCTCCAGATACTATCAAATGTCCCCTGGGGGACAGACATCCCCCAGTTGAGACCCCTGGAACAGAGCCTGTCTGTTCTCCCTGCTAGCTGCACATCAGAACTCCTGACAGACTTGGAAAAAGCAATGATGCTTTGCTTCCTACCTTTGTGGGATGTAACTGTTCGGGGATAGGCTCTGGGCAACAGGGCTGTATTTTTTTTTTCCAGTTCCCTAATGATTCTAATGATTGGATAAGGTAGAGACCCACTGAGGCTAAAAGATCATGAGGACCCCCTCACCTTTCTGAGCAGAGACCCCCTTGTGGGAGCTCAGCCAAGCCTTCTGCAGCCCCTGAAAGCCCAGCCCCATTTCCCTGTTTGTGCTGCAGGCCCCTCAGGACTGCCCAGAGTTGCCCCCATCTCCCCCATGTTTTACGTTTCTTAGCAGACATTATTTAACCAATTCCAAGTTGACCAGAATCCAATAAAATGCAGGCCCTACAACACTTTCACAGCTAATTGGTTTGACTGGTACACTGTAAATGTGTGAAATGACTTTAGTGAGGGACAGTGGGGACCTCATGAACCTTTTCATGGGACGTGGGGTTTGTGTGGCTCTTACGAGGCCTGTCCCGCCCCTAGGGGCTCTTCTCTTTGCCCATAAATGGAACTCCAACCCCCAGAGTTCCCTGCTGCTCTCCCAGCACAGAGTGCACCAAAACCAGAGCCCCCTGGCCACCCTGGGCTCTAACCTCGTCGCCCTGAGAGGACGTCCCACAGGCCTTCCTGACCTTGCCCTGCCCGCCTCCCTGTCTCCCTTCCTCCCTGTGTCCCTCCTCCCCACATCCCTACCGCCCTCCCTCCTCCTTCCTCACCCACTCTAGCACCCAGGCCACTCCTTGGAGCCCACTTCTTTCCCCTCTTGCAACCCTCACCCATGCTGTTCCCTCACCTCAGAACTCTGTTCCCAGTATCTCTGCCAGCTTAATGTCCCTCCATCCCTCAGAACTCAGCTCAAACACCCCTTCCTCAGGGAAGCTGTCCCAGTCACCCCACACTCTTAGCACCAGCAACCTCCTTCAAAGGATTGGTCACCGTCTCTCATTAGGGAAGTTCATCTGGGTAATTATCTGTCTCTCTGAATTCGACCGGGGGACCCTGGAGGGCAGGCCCAGGTCTGCCCAGTCACTGTGCCAGATGGAAGGTCACTGTGCCAGGCCAGGAGCTGGGCACCGGAGCAGAGAGCCAGAGTGACCCAGCCTTGTGCTCGGGTCAGATGAGCCCCTCGTGGGTGCCAGGGAGCACGGTGGCCCCGAGCCCAGCCCTAGTGCTCACACACGTGGGTCCCAAGCTGGCCGCTTTCTGCAGACAATGCCTAGCAATGGTGCATGCACTCTAAGAGCTGTAACACTTCGATCCTGGGGGGTGCCAGGTGACCATTAAAACCAGAAGGCCCGTGCTAGATGCCGCTGACACAGGCTTGCTTCCATCTAAGGACCCTGAAGACAGCTTGAATAGTGAGTTATAGGCAGTTGTCTTTTTCAAAATGAATCTTTTATTTTCTATAAAAAGGATGTAGACCCATAGGTTTAAAAACTCCAATGGCACTAAATGGCTTTTTAGCCAAAACCATGATCCCCACCCCACACCTTCTCTCTCCCCATATGCTCTCCAGAGGCAGTTACTGTCAATGTTTTTAGCTGCCTCTTCACTCTGTATTTCTGAGTACTGTGTATGTTACCCATTTTGCTATTTCCATTTTAACTATATAAAAACACTATATGTACGTTTTGTTGTTGTTGTTTTTAAGGATAGGCTTTCAATTCTGACAGAAACTGTGTTTGAAGCCCCGCTCCAATGCTTCCTCGCTGTGTGGTTCTGGGCTGATTTCTTAACCTCTCTGAGCATCAGTTTCCCCACCTGGAGAATGGGGCTATGACTACCCTTCCAGTTCAGTTGTGGGGTCTTAAATGGGATGATCATGTAAATCTGGCCCTCAAGGAGTGTGTGCTAAGCCTCAGCAGTCATTTGCATTCACATCTCAGACCCTGGACAAGCCGTGGGGCCTGCTTCCTGGACTCGCCCCTTGGAGAACGAGACACTCGATGTCTGGCATGTAGGAGGCCTGAAAGCCACTTGACAGATGTCCGCCTTTGACCTTGCCCTGAGCCTGCCCCGTCCTGGCTCAGAGGGCCCTTCCTCCAGGAAGATGCTCCTGACCCCCCAGCCTCAGCCCTCCCGCATCCTCCCCAGACTCAAGGACCGCCCAGCTAAGACACCGATCACCTTTGTAAGGTGCAAGTCCTCCCACCCAGATCTAGTTTCTCCCCAGCATCGTGAGCCCTTCAGTACAGAGGCCTCTGCTATTCCCTCCCACCCTGGTCCCCACAACAGAGCAAGCACATAGTAGGGCAGCAGCCAGTGTGTGTCAGCTAAGGAGGAAAGTCCCATGTGGGATCCATGTGGGGCCAAATGCCTCCTCTGATGCAGCCAGTCAGAACTCTGGCCACTTCTTTTTTCTGTGCCTGCATTCCCTCCTCCTGCCAGCCAAGTGTTTACTGAGCACCTACTATGTGTCTGGCACTGTCCTAGGTGCTGAGGCCAAAGCAGTTATGTATTCATTCACCCAGACACAAACATTTATGAAGCATCTACTGTGTGCCAGGCAGCGTAGTTGCAATGGTTGCAATGCAGACATGGTTCCTAAGTCCATTGCTGGCATTGAGCACAGACTGGGAGTTCAAGTTATAATATAATTGCTGAATTGAGTAGGAAGATCTTATTTCTACCTTGTGCAAATGATATTCAAATGGACTGCAGGCTGGTCACGAGTTTGTATTAAGCTGCAACTGGTGCATGTCCCCATGCTTGGCCCTGGACATGGGTGAGCTCAGTCCATCCCGTGACTCAGAACCACCCCGTGAGATAGGCCCCAGCCTCCCCATTCTACAAGGAGGCAATGGAGGCTCAAAGAAGCTGGGTTTTCCAAGGTGACCCAGGCAGAGATGAGACACAAAGTCAAGCCCCTCTGAGTCCAGGGTCATCACTGCACATCAGTTGTGATTCTGTTCTTTCTTTTGACTTTAATGTCAGTATTGGAAAGTTGCTGTCAGCTTCCTGGCTGCCTATGGGAGTGAACCTCCTGGGTGTTTGGGCAAACTCTTGGGTGAATAGAAGTTTGGGGTTTCATCAGAAAAGGGGGGATGAGAGAATAGGACAAGACAGCACCTAGGCCTTCCCACAAGCAGAGGGACCTTCCTGGACAAGGAAAAGCCAGCATGTGTGACAGACATGCAGATAAATGGAACAGGCTGGTCTGTGTGCAAGGGAGCACCCTGTCCCGGAGGTATCCACACGCTTGTCAGAAGGCCAGAGTGCAATTCCAGCACGATGAATTGAACTGAATAACAGAAACAACTCACTGTATACATGATCACAAATTATAATGATTATATAATCACACCTAGCCACGAAGGTATTATTATTTACCAACAGGGAAACTGAGGCTCAGAGAGACTACGGAACTTAGCAAGTAGCCACGCCCCAAGTCTTATCTGTCTAGCTCTAAAACCATGCTCTAAACATTCTGCTCGACATGAGCTGTGAGGACTTCAATCCCCTTTAATGTTTGTGATTAGCTGCTCACTGTGGGCGAGGAAAGGGAGACTCCAATTCAAGGTGGGCTGAATGGAGGGCATCTATCTAGGAGGTCTATTAGACTGGATCACAGGACCTTTGCAGGACCAAGGCAGGGACTGGAAATTGTAGACCCCAAGGGGCCACGAACCACACAAAAAAGATCAGTTCAAGTCAGGCTCTGAACGTTTCTCCTGCCGCGAGCTGAGTTCCTGAGGAGGGGTGTGTTGACTGGCGCTCCCCGCCAGAGAGAGGCCTCTGGGGGCATTGGCCTCCCTGTTCAGCTGGTCTAACATTTTCTATTTAAATGCAAATTTTGACTTTTCACTTGGCAGCTAGCAAAAGTTTTTTGCACTGGAATGAGGGTCACAATAATAATTTATCCACAGGCCTTTTTCTAACAATTATTATTTGTTCAAGGGAGAGGGCGGAGGCCCTGGCAGCTGGGGGAAGGGGTTTCGTGCTGGCACACGGGGTGGTTGGCAGGTGCTGGGGATAGGGGCCGAAGCCCTTTCCCTGGGGCAGGAGGCTCAGTGTGTTTAAGTAGAGGCTTCCTACCCTGGTCCTGGGGGCATGCGGAAAGGGAACCGGTGTTTCCTCCACCCTGAGCCCTGTGCTGAAGCCTGAGGAGGCCTGGAGACTTCTTAGTAAGCAAGGCATGGTCTCAGGGAGCTCCCAATCTGCTGATGGAGACATGCTCAGTGCTGAGGTGGGGGCCCAGGCGAGATTCCTGAGCCAGCAGAAGGTGTTGGAAGGCTTCCTGGAAAAGGAGACAGCTGTGGGTGGTCTTAAAAATGAGGAAGGTTCCGCCAAGCCGCTCTTGTATTCTGCTGGCAAGAGCACCCATCAGTATCCTCTAAGGGGAATAATTAGGGGGGGAAAAAAACTATCAATATAATAAATTGACACTTTCAGGTCTAGAAATTAATGCTATAGAGTTTCTCCCATACAGGCAGATACATATGTAAGATTATTCAAAGAAGCATTTAAGTAATGGCCAAAAACTGGAAATAGTCTAGATACCCATTAATGAGGGGCTAGATAAATAAATGAGGGTGCATCCACGTCGTGGAATACTATGCAGCTCTATAAAATGAATAAGGAAGCACTTTATTTTTACTAAGATAGAAGATCTCTAAGTTATGATTAGAGAATAAAGATGGATTACATATGGTAGAATTTTTGTAAAAGGCAGCAAGTGGATAATCGTTTTGAGTATTTGCTTATATTTGCATAAAATGTCTCTGGAAGGACTCATGTAAAATTGGACTCAGGGTTTGTGGTAAGGGGGGGCCATTGGAGGCTGGAAGACAGGAGAGGGAGGGAACTTTTCAGTACACGCCTTTTTGTACCGTGACGAATTTTTTTTAAGGAAGGCAGAGCTCAAAGTGACCCATGCAAGGATCGAACTGGCAACCTTATTGTTTAGAGCCTGAGCTCTAACCAACTGAGCCACCTGGCCACCCAGTGTACCTTGATGAATTTTAATCCATCTGAATGTGATACTGATTCAAAACCTGAATTAAAAAATAACTCACAGGGCTGAACAGGCTGTCAGGAAGAAAGCAAGCGTCCTGGGTGGAAAGAATAGCAATTACAAAAGTTGTGCTCCGTCTCTGGGGTGACAGAGAGTCTGCATGGCCCAGATAGTGGCTGGGGAGGGCAGGAGGGAGGCAGGAGAGGGTGTCTGGGCTCACTGGGGTGAGCGATGGTCAGCCATGCCTTAGGGTCTATCCTTGTTCTGAGGACAATGGGGACCACTGGAGGGTTTTACACACAGAAAAAGGGACCACACATTTGCCACTTGGAGAGATTGCTCTTGAGAAAGGATTGGGGGCGGGCAGGAAGAGGCAGGGAGGCCAGCATGGAAGCTGCGACAAGAACACACTCATTGCATTTAAACCCTCACCATACCCATTTTATAGATAAGGAAACTAAGACAAGAGACGGTCAGTAAGTTGCCAAGGTCACATAGCCTGCCGGTCACATAGAACCATGCCAGGAATAGAAACCAGTCTGCCTGGCATCACAGCCCTTGGTCTTCCCTCGCCCAGGACCCCTTAGGATAGAACACTTTGCTGGGAGGCGGCAGTGGCCTTGGCCCCAAGCATTTCTCTGTGGGTCCCTGAGCAGCCCACTGACCCTCTCTGATTTCCCCAGTCTTCACCTCTGGATGGGGAAAACTGTGTCTTCTTGGCTGATGCCATTGCATTGTCGTGACCAGCAAAGGGCCAATGGCACGGAAAGGGCTTTGTAAACTATAAAGTGCTATACCCCAAGGTCAGCCTCCACCCCTTTGAGTGTACTCTTCAGCGTGTTCAGAACAAGAACTACTTTGGAAAGGAAGTGTCGCATCCACCCTGAGTCAGTGGCTTCTCCCCAGCCATCAACCAGACCGTCCCTGCAGCGCCAGGATGACACCCCTCTGGGTGTCCTGGCCAACCCCCTACCTGGTCCAGCAGAAGCTGAGGCCAACATCTTGGGTCTCTGTTCAGGTTCGCAGTTAAGTGGTCCCTGAGACAAGGACTTGAGGGTAGGTGGTTTATTGGGAGGCAGGTCTCAGGAAAGAGGCACAGGGGGATGGAAAGGTTAGGAAAGAGGGTGGCGTTGGCGATTACTATGTGGGCAGCTGGGGTTCCGCCCTGCTGGGGACCTTCCGGGGAACCACGTAAAATATGCTTCAGGACTCTCCTTCCCAAACCTGGGAGGCTGGGACATATCTGTGATTTCATTCCCCACTGATGGCATCCCACAGGGCCAGCAGAGGAGTGGCCGATGCCGGGGCTCAGGTGAGGTGCTGGCATCATGCTTGGAACTGTCCACACGACTGTTCTGAAATCAGAGGTGAGCCAAGGGTGTGTGACATAAGGCACTGAAAGCACCCGCTTCACTGGGCGTCCCCTCTTCCTGTTACAGCCTTCCCTTTCATGCCCCATGGCACCCCCAACCCCTATTCTCCAAGTTCCCTGGACTCACCTGAAGAGCAGGGACAACCAGGAGAAATCACCCCAGTGAAAGCAAAGCTCAAAGTGATGCTGGAAGGAACTGTTCTCAGAATGGAAAGGCCATGAGCTAAAAGGTGCCCCTCCCCTGCAAGGGCATGGCTGCTGGGGTGAGTCAATCAGGGTGGGCTCTTCACTGCCAGCTTTCATAGTGGGCCATTCACACGTGTCTCCCTGGACTTGCCCTGTCTGCGTACACGCAGGACAGGAACCCATTCTTAGAACCCATTCAGCCAAGTCCACATTTTTACCAAATGCCGCCCGTTCTCCCACATTCCATCACTCACGTGGTTAAAATACGCAGCAACACCAATCACCTTAGCTCACAGTCCTAATTCTAGATTCCTGGGGTGAGAAATCAGATCCATGGCTGCTATCTTCAAACACCACAAGCTTCGACCGCAACCCGTGTGATTTAGTCCTTGCCCATCACTCACCCACGCCCCATGCCACCCTCATTTGCCACACCCCGGCCACATAGGTCTCCTTCCTGTGCTTGAAACAAGCTTCCATATTTCCCACCTCAGGGAAAGCACAAGGCCTTTGTGCTTGTAGTTCCCTCCCCCCCGGAATTATATTCCTGCAGGGTTTCTCAACACTACCACTTTCTCACCCCTTAGGTCTCAGATGACATATCATTTGCTCAGCCTGGCCTTTTGTATCAGTTAGCTACTGCTGCATAACAAAACATCTCAAAACTTCATGGTTTAACACAGCAGGCATTTGTTTAGCCCACAAGTCTGCTGGATGGGTGGACAGTTCTACCGAGCTGGGCTGATCACGTGATCACTGCCTTTGGGCTGATTGAATGGCCGTTGCATTTGAAGTCAGCTGGCAGGTTAGCTGGATTCTGTCTGGTCTAGGCTGATCTCGACTAGGATGGCTTGTGTCTGTGCCACGCAGGAGAGCCTGGGCTTATTCTCACGGTGGTGGCAGGGTTCCAAGAGAGCAAGCAGAAATGTGCAAGGCCCCTTGAAGTCTCAGGTTGGAGCTGGCCTTATATCACTTACGCCATAGCCTATTGGCCAAAGCAAGTCACGTGGCCAATCCCAGATTCAAGGAGTAGGAAGTAGACTGGCTTCTTGACAGAGTGAGCTACAAAGGCATGTTGCAAGGCTAGTGGCTACAGGGAGGAGTAAAGGGCTGGGGATATTTTTCCCATCAACTAACTTCACCTTCCTTCACCACTTGATCTAGAGAAACATCCCCAAAGAGTGTCACTTCGACCTTATGGTTTCCCTTGCTACACTTATTCTGATGTGTTATCTTGTTTATTTAGTTGTTCACTTCTTCTTGTCAGTGTCCCCATGAGAATGTAAGTTCCTGGGGACCAAGACCCAGGGACAAACACAGTGCCTGGGACATAGATTAGAGATTGAGTAGCCGCTGCCCTGACCCATCTCCACCAGCACTAACACTGCTCCTCATCCTGGGATGAACAAAATAAACCAGGCCCACGCAAGCTCAGAGCAGGGGAAGAGTGGGGCTGTACCAGTCTGGACATTTCCGCTGGAAAACAGGTATACAAGAGCTCAGCCCTGCCTGGACCACTCTGCCCAGACTCGGAGCACCCCCCCCCCCGCCAACCCCCGTCCTCTGAGAGTGTACCAAACCCTCCCCACATTCCTGGGGGCCACACTGAGGAGGCTGTGTCTTGCCTCATAATTGCATCTGAATGCAAATAACCCTGCCAATGTGAATATATTAAAATCCGCGTTGTCAGCAATCACAACAGAGGGGTGGGGCGGGAAGAGGAGGGCTCCGTGTGGAACCTGAAATGCAAATGGCTGGATTATCTATCGCTCCATCTCCAGGAGGCTGTGGGGTGGGCACCTCATTGTGTAGTGGGAAGGTTTCCTGCTTAGCTACTCCCCAGACGCCCACCACTAGGGCTGAACTCATCCTGGCTGTGGAGCTGAGGCCACAGGAGAAAGCAGAGGGTCCAAGACAGTGGCAGGAAGTGGTGTCTTTCAAAAGGGGTCGCCTGCCAGGTGGGGTTGATTTGGGGGGCGGTGGATAAAAGAGAGCAGGACACTGAACCCCAGTGACCCATGATGTGGGGAGTGCTCACTCACCAACTCACTTACTTACTCATTCATTCCTTCATCCACTCAGCGTTCACTTGAGCTTATCACTGTGCTAAGTCCTTTCCTGCAAACATATCTGAGGCTCCCTGCAGGGCCAAAAATCAAGCCCACCTTCCCAAGATCTGCAAAGCCCTCTACCATCTGGCACCTGCTTTCCTTGCCTCACCAGTGCCCCCACCTGTCCCTTGACAACACAGCACTTTATTCAGGCTTTTGCGACTGTTGCCTCCTCCAGGGAGTCCTCCCTGATTGACTCTTCAACAAGGACATCACCTCCAACCCCTTTACCCTGTTCCATATTTCTTCAGAGTCCCTAACATCATCATTTATATTAATTTATGTTTTCTTACCTCAGTCTCCCCATTCAAAATGTCGACCCTGTGTTCATCTTTTTCATAGCTGGGTCCCACACATGTGCATATTGGCTGGCACACTGACAATAAATGTTTGTTGAGTGACTGAATGAGTGATTAGAAAGAGAGGGGACTTTTACTCATCATTGCTGCCCAGCACATGTTGGTTTTAAGAAGGGAGGGGATTCTTAAATCAGGGGGTTTTAATCAGGGGCGGGGGTCAGTGGACACAAAACCCAGGATGAGGCCCAAGGACTGCCCTGTTACAGGCCTGGTGGCCATGTGTGACTCCATTTATGCATCTGGGGACATGGTGAGAGCCAGACGAGCAAAGTCTGTGCTCTCAGAAGCTCACAGGGCAGTACAAGAGGCAGATGGTGATCAACCAAACAAGTATGTGATATAGTATAAAGTGGTGATAGGTGCATAAGGGGAAAAACAAAGTTGGGGAAGGAGTTAGGTAGTGATGGGGTGAGGAGACTGTGTCAGGCAGGGCTTCTTGGAGGGGGCGGAGTTAAGGCACAAAGCTGGATGGAGAGAGGTGCAGCCCTGTGAGGGCCTGAGGGAAGGGTGTCCAAGCAGAGGGAACAGCCAGTACAAAGGGAACAACAGTTGGCATATATAACGGACAGCGAAAGCTCTAGGGTGGTGAGAATAGAACGAGTAAGCTGCGGACAGGCGGAGATGCTATAACAGGGGACGGGTCATGAGAGCTTCATGATGGGAGCCATTGGAGATCCTGAGCAAACGACGGGGAGATCCAACAAACAGATTCAGGGCGTCCCTCTGCTCTGTGCAGTGGAAAGGAAGCAGGCAGCCCAGCGAAGGGGCCACCGCAGGTGCCAGATAAGAAGGGTGGCGAAGCGGGTAAGAGTGTTGGATGTTTTAAAGGCAGAGTTGTCAGGACTTGCCAGGTACTGGGTGTGGGGGAGAGGAGAGGAGAGGATTCCAGGATGCCTCGTGGGTGTGGGGCCTGAGTGCTGGAGGCAAAATGACGCCAGCAGGTGTGTCATTGGGGGACAAAACAGGCCGGGCAAGTACAGACCCAGTGATCACTTTAGGTAAGTTGGTTGGCTTGACAGGCAGGTATGGGTCCCCAAAATCCATATTGTCCACCTCTACTTCTGCCATAAGATCCTTGCTAAGTTGTCATCCAGCTTCCGCTTACAGCCTTATGATGGTGGGGAGCTCACTACCCGGCCAGAGAGTGGGTTTCATTGTCATAAACATATTATTTAAATGAAACTCCTCTGCTTTTCTGAGCTCTCCCTCCACCCCACCCCAGCACAGCATCCCTCTTGGATTTCTAGAATCCATGAAAGACAACAAGGAAACGAAGGGAGGGAGGGAAGAAGGGAGGGGGGGAAAGGGGGCCAGGCCAGAACTTTGGCTTGTAGACTTCACTTTCTCCTCTGTCCTAGCCAGCTTGGGCTGTCATCACAAAATACCAGAGACTGGGTGATTTAAACAACAGAATTTTATTTTCTCCCAGTTCTGGAGGCTGGAAGTCCTAGATGAGGGTGCCAGCATTGTTGGCTGTGGTGAGGGCTCCCTCCTTGCTTTGCAGGCAGCCACCTTCTCACTGTGTGCTCTGTGGTGGTGGGGGGTGGAGAAATGCTTACTGGTATCTCTTCTTTTAAGGGCACTAATCTCGTCAGACTATACAGCCCCACCCCCATGAGCTAATCACCTCCTAAAGGCCCCAGATGCCGTCACCTTGGAGGTTAGGACTTCAACATAGGAATATAGAGGGGCTCCAAACATTCAGTCTGTAACATCCTCCCAGTCACTCCTCTAATGTGATGTCCCCATCCCATGTGACAGTCAAGGAAACTGCGACTCAGAGAGGTGAACGGATTTGCCCAAAAGCCCCCCAGGACGTGAATGACAGAAGCAAGATTTGAACCCGGGTCTGGGCCCCACCTGTAGCACAGCCTCAAGATCCCACACAGCCTCTGAACAGAACTGACTGGGGAGGTCACTTGGTCCAGCTTCTTGCTCCCCAACAGGCATGACAACGCCGAAATACAGCCCATTGGTGTGCAGATGGGGCCAGATGGTTCTCAGGGCCCTCTGCCTTGGGAGCACCTAGAGAAAGTGACTTGGAGCATGCAATCTCCTGGGAGTCAGTGGGGCCCACACTGACCTTTTGTTACACCTGGTCCAATTGGAGCGAAATCTCTGGTTTGCTGATCTCTGTTGGGGTTGCAAGCTCCCTGCTTGGAGACATTGTCTGCCTCATCCATGCCTTACCCCAGCACTAAGTATGGCCCCTTGGCACACAGTAGGTGCTCAATAAATGGTGCTTTGGTGCGTGTATGAATCACAGGGTCAAGTCATAATCTGCACCTGTCCCCTCCTTCTGGTAAAGAGAAAAGATCATTGAGCCTTTTTAAAATAATTAATAATAATAATCAATCAATCAATCAATCAATCAATCCCAGTGTTTCCATTGCAGAGGCCAAGAACCCTGGGCGGGTGCTCCAAGTTGAGCTGGGACAGGGCGACCACGTCAGCCCCAGTGTGAGCCGCTGATAAGAGGGGCTCGGGCAGGGAATCCGGGCAGCTTGTCTATCAGCCTATTAAACACCATTCTTACAAGTTTTTTTTTTCCTCCCCCCTTTTCATTAATACGCAGGGTGAATAGAACATTGAATAAAAATCAGCCTTTTCTGCACAATTGCGGGATTGAAAGGTAACTGTCAACAGAAGGATTTGGGTGACAAAGGGAACTGTTTCAGCGCTTAGCAAATGATTTTCGGCTTGTCATTTCAATGGGCTGTGTTCTTCAGAGATTGTGGGGTGGGTTTTTCTTTTTCTTTTCTTTCTTTCTTTTCTTTTTTTTTTTGAATAGCATTTATTACCATGCTTAAAAAAAATTTGTGTTGTCTCTTTGCAGCCGCCCTTCCTTCACAGATGCTGTGTTTCCCCTCCCGGTGCTCTTGGATGCAGCTTTCTCCAAAAACAAAATACGATAAAATAAGACATACAACAGATCAAGGAGGCCAAGGAGAGATGTTTTGCGAGGAGCAGATAGCTGCGAGACGGGGAACAGAGGGCAAGGGGGGCCGGGCGGAGAGAGGAGAGTACAGCTGAGGGCCTTAAATGCT
The DNA here is from genome assembly GCF_001890085.2 of Hipposideros armiger. NCBI lineage: Eukaryota > Metazoa > Chordata > Mammalia > Chiroptera > Hipposideridae > Hipposideros > Hipposideros armiger. Next base: position 4,127,395 of record NW_017731425.1, on the reverse strand, counting down.
GACCTGGGGCTCAGCCCTGCCAGTGCCAGCCTCAGACCTCACAGATGGCCCCCTTTGTCTCTCAAGGTGGAAATCAGTGACTCACCCTTAGCAGGAGGGAGCACCTCCTGTCTCCCTCTGAGGAGCCAGTGTCCACCAGCCCCTTCACCGGCCAGACCCCACTATCATACTCAGGGCAGCTTACAAGGACTCTAGGTCCATCCAGAGGGTGTACCACATGGTGTGGTCCGATGGCCACCCAGCAAAGTTCTGTTGTGACAGCTTATTTCTTGTAGACAACTCGAAGCCAGCTTGTTCATATGGACAAGGATACAGTGACGGGACATAGCACATCAGTTAGAATATCAAAATAGCGCCTTCCACACCACCAAGTAAAAGTAAGCATCCTTTACAAGAGCTTCTTTTCGTTCTCTTTTCTCAGAAAACCATGTGGCCAGGAGTCAGAGCGAAGCCTGACAGATGCCGCAGCAGCTGCTCGAGTCCATTTCAATCCCTGGGCCTCAGTTTCTTCCATCTGTAAAACGAGCCAGTTGAACCCAATAGTGGTTCCAAACTTTAAAAAAAAAAAAACACAGATCAGGAGATCATTAGCCATGAGGGAAACGGAAGTTAAAGCCACATGTGATATCACCACTCACTTTTCAGAATGACTAAAATAAAAAATGGTGACAACACCGAATGCTGGTGAAGATGATGAGAAAATGGACCGTTCGTACGTGGCCGATGGGAATGGAAAACAGGGAAACACGTTGGCAGTTTCTTCAAAAAGCAAACACGCTGCCATACAACCCAGGAATCACGCTCCAAGCAATTTCTCCCAACACATCCCCTTCATTTATCCCAGAGAAATGAAAGCTATGTTCACCCAAAAACCTGTAAAACTTGTACATGGAGATTGACGGCAGCTTTATTCCTAAAAGCCCAAACCTGGAAACAACCCAGGTGTCCTTCCACAGGTGAATGGATCAACAAACTGGCCCATCCATACCTGAAATACCACATGGCAGTAATAAGGCACGAACTATGGACACACACAACCTGGATGAAACTCTAGAGAATGATGTAGAGTCAAAGAGCAAATCCCGGGCAGCTGGTTAGCTCAGTTGGTTAGAGCGCAGTGCTCATAACACCAGGGTTGCCGGTTCGATTCCCCCAGGGGCCAGTGAGCTGCGCCCTCCACAACGAGATTGAAGACAATGACTTGACTTGGAGCTGATGGATCTGGGAAAAACACATTGTTCCCCAATAAAATTTATTAAAATTAAAAAAAAGCAAATCCCAAAGAGTTGCCTGCTGTACGAGTTCATGTATATACCGTTGTTAAAATGGTAGAAATGGAGTAGTACAGATGAGTGGTTGAGGGCGGGGGAGGTGGCTGGGGTGGAAGTGGGTATGGCCATAGCAGGGTAACATGAGGGTGTCCTGTGATGATGGACGTGTCCTGCTCTGTATCTTGACTGTCTCTATGTCAACATCCAGACTGTGATGTTGTGCTGTAGCTTTTGCAGGATGTCACCTTTGGGGAAAGCTGGGTAGGGCACACAAGATCTCTCTGTATTCGTTCTTGCACCTGCGTGTGAATCTACAATCATCTCAAAGTTAAAAGTTTAATGAAAATGAAAACCACAGAGCCCGTTTTACAAATAGAATCTATGCAGTTCTAGATGTGTGCCAGGTGGACTTGGAGATGTTCCTGTTGATTTGGGGTCCTGACCCGCAGCCTCCCCTGTGTCTTCCAAGGGCATCTGCATTGTGGAAACCCATCCACTAGCTGCAGGAACCTTCCTAGGTATCCCCAGCACTGGAGTCTGAAGGTTCTAGAAGGTGTCCCTGTTTGGCATGCTAGCATTAAGTTTCCATACTTTTTGTCCTTTTGGCTGGTGTGGCCACTAAGCACCTAGGCCCTGTGAAGGTTCCAGGCCGGAAGGGAGTGGAGGAGGCACACCAGGCCCAGGCAGTGGCCATGGTGTGGTCCAGAGGGCTGGGCTCGGGCTCTGGCTCTGAATGTGGCTGCGCCACACCCCACCACGTCCCTACCACGCCTACCATGCCTTACCAGGCCCACAACACCTCTGCCATGCCCCTGCCACACACTGCAGTGGCTGAATGTCTTTTCACAAGGGTGATTCCAGCCTACCTTCTTACCATATCTCAGCACATAGGGTCAGACTACTCCTCTCTCATCTGGCTGCCCCGCCTCCCATGGGGGCTGTGCTGAGACTGGCAGAGTGTGGGAACTACCAGAACAGGGGACAGGAGGAGCACTTGTCTCTTCCTCTGGGCTCCACCACAGGCTCAGTGCACATCTGAGTACCAGCCGTGTCCCTTGTGTTCTTTGATCTTCCGTGTTATCATCTGTACCTGAGAATGCACTCGTCACATCATCAGGATTTACTGAGCACTGCTTCTGTGTGGGGAGCAGTTCTGGGCGCTGGAGGGGCCCTGTGAACATGACAGGCTTGGATCAATCTCCAGCTGGGGGCGGGGGAGGGGTTGGATGTTAAACCGGTAAACACGTAAACGAGAAAATGTCACAATAAAACAAGGTGATGGAGCAGGAGTGCTGTTGCTGGTTGGGTGCTCTCTGAGGAGGAGAGGTGTGAACAGGAGGCAGCCACGTGAAGTCTAGGGGAAAGATGTTCCAGGGGGGAGGAGAGCATGTGCAAAGGCCCTGAGATCCCTACAAGCTCAGCATATTTGTGTAACAGACACAAAACACATAGCTGGGATGGAGGGAGTGAGGGCAGCGTTATAGGACCTGAGTTTAGATGGGGAGAGAGACCTGATTGATCTTGCAGGACCTAGGATACAAGGTGGAGAGGAATCTAGCTTTCCTTTTCAGAGCCGGGAGCTGGGGAGGCATTGGAGGGACTGTGCTCACAAATGCTTTAGAAGCATCACTCTCTGCAGTGGATTATAGGAAGGCATGGACAGGGTGGGCAAACCATCTCAGGACCTCCCAAGTGAGGTTGCACAGACCCCACAAGCATGGGAGGCATTATTAACACACATAACCTCTAACCAGCCTCTAACCAGCTCAGACTCACAAGTGTGTTTGTCCAGCCCTGCGGCTGTCAGTGGCCTTGATCTCCCAAGGACCGTCATGACAGCAGCCCTGTGGGTTATTCTCAGTGCTCATGATCCGGGTACGCCAGCCTCTCGGTGGAATTAGGGCTCATCTTTCTGTACTTGGGGTTCCCATCATGAGGGCTCAGAGCCCCCCGAGGTGCTGCCAGTTCCCAGCAGTGCCATCTCCCGGCCCTTCCCCACCATGCTCTGAACCATACAGGTGGGCCCCGATGACTACAATTCCCAAGCTCCCTTGCCAACCCACTTCCAGGTGGGGTTAGCCAATGGGAGGAGCCAGTGGCAGACTTAAGGTCGGGAGGAGGGGAGAAGCCAGAGTACTGCTCCCCGTCTGTTGCAGCTGTGGCAGTTTCTCTGGCAGTGGCTGCCCCTGTTCTGTGGTTCCTGTCAGGCAGCCCTGGCTTCTGAGCTCTGGCAATGCCACCTGCTCCCTGTGTCCCCCAGTCTTGGGTTGGAAGACAAAGGCTTCCCGTCATTGTTCATCTTCAGGTTGCCCACCTTCTCCCATTTGCCCTTCCAACCATTCCACCCCCTCTGGGAAGAGTTTCTTGTATTCAATTCCCTCAGTTGATATACCTGGCAAGGGCTCCATTTCCGTGTCTGGACCCTGGGAGGGCCTATCTTGACACCAGTCACCTCAAGTCCTGTCACCCAGGTACCGGGACATTCAGAGAGCACCTGGTCAACCTTTTCCCATGAGCAGCCCCTTGTGAGGCAAAGGCCACCTTCCCAGTCCCAGGGTGTGTTTGCTCCTCATAGCCCAGGGCAGAGTTCTGGGAGCCTCAATCTCATCCTGGAGGCTGCAAGAATCCTGGGGGCCCAGACTCCTAATTTAGAGGAAAAAGCAAAGTGTTGACCCTCCTAAGCTGTGGAATATGCCTCACTTTCCCCACCTGCAAGAAGAAGATAGGCCAGGTGATCTTCCAAGCCCTTTGCTGAAATTCCAAGAATCTCTGATTCATCAGCAATAACAAGGTCTATCACTGATTGAGCACCTACTGTATTCCCCAGGGAGTAAGTGCCCTCTGTGCATGGCTTCACTCAATCCTCACAACCTCCTCATGAGGCAGGCATGGTTAGCATCCCCACTGCACAGATGAGAACACCAAGGCACAGAGAAGCTAAGTCACTTGTTCAAGGTCACACAGCTGATATATGGCATGGCTGGAATTTGATCTAATGTTTATCTGATTCCAAGTTCACCCCTTAGCCACTCTGCCCCATGGCCTCTTGATAATAAATAAAAAACCCCAAATTATTATTGACTCATATTTGCTCACTCAAGGAAGACTTACTGAGGTCCTACTGGGTGCCAAGCTGGCACTGGATATTGAGTAGTGAACACAGCAGATAAAACGTTCTGCTTCCACAGTATTTGTATTCTAGTTGGGGGAAAGGCAGACAATAAATAAGTCAGTTATATAGCAGAAGGTGTAAGGTGCCATGCAGCCAAATAAAGCAGGGAATGCTCACAGGAAGTGCTGGGGTCTGGGTAGGAGGAAGTAACAATTTCAAGAGAGTGGCCAGCGGAGGTAGAGAAGGTTGTGGGAAATCAGCAAGGAGATGGCCATGCAGATATCTGGATAAGGAGCAGTCCAGGCAGGGGGAAAAACAAATACAGGGTCTGAGACAGAGGGTTCGGGTGAGGAGGGGGTCAGTGTGCTGGGCTGGACTGGGAGATGGAGGATGGGGGTCACAGGAGGCTTGTCAGCCTTGACCCTGGGTGAGAGATAGCCCTTAAGGGTGTGCAACAGACATGCCATGAGCCTACTCATGTTTTAGGACCCACCCTGCCTGCTAGAGATGAGATGAAGATAAGCTATTTTGGGGAGTCAAAGATGGGGGACTGGAGGCCTTCGAGGAGGCTGCTCCCGTAATCCAGGTGAAGGACAGCGGTGGCTCTGCCAGGGCGGTCACGGGGCACCCCCACTCAGCCCTTCCTTCCTCCGTTCCTCTCTACCGATACTCACCCCAGCGGCCACACCATCCCCTGGGCTTCCCCACACCCTGCTCTCCCCATGTGAGCAGACTGATGTCCCATCAGACCTTTCAGCTCAGTGCTGGGCACAGAGCGAGCACCCGATACATGTCACTGCTTGTTCAGCGTTGTACAAGACCCATGAACTTGGTCAGAGGGGCATGAAGAGAGACTCCAGTTCAAGAAAGCTCTGAAGTCAGAGCGGTCTGGGCTCTACTCCCTGCTCCACCACACCCTCATGTGGAATCCTGGCCATGTCACGTCCCCCTCGGGGCCACAGTTTCCCTAGCTGTAAAATAAGAAGGGGACACTGAGGTCATACCTTCCACCCAGAACTCAGCTTTGACTCCTCCTTAGTGACAGCCCCCCTCGATGCTCCTACTCTTCAACAACTTCCCAAATAGGCCCCTTAAAATGCACACAGCACCCCTTTCCTCGCCCTCAGCCTGCAGGCCACCACGGGGCTCAGAGACGCTGCAACCAAGGCTCTGACTTGAGGGCTCCTCCTCTGTGCAAGGGGCACGCCACCACAGGCCCACGGGTGTCTTTGGTGAGTCATAGCAATGATGAGCATCAAGTGCCTGATACGGGGCCTAGGACGGGAAAGCACGTCGCGAGGACAAGACCATGTGGAGACAGCGTCAGGGGCTGGAGCGACGCAGCCACCGCCAGGAAGCTTTCGGAGCCACCAGAAGCTAGAACAGGCAAGGAAGTGTTCTCCCCGAGAGCCTTGGGGGGTAGCTCGCGTGGTCCCGCTGACACCTCCGTTGTGGACTCCGGGCCTCCAAAACTGAGATGATACATTTCTATTGCTTTAAGCCACCAAGTTCATGGTCATTTGTTACAGTAGCAACAGGAAACTAATACAGAATTGCTTCTCTTAATATCCTTGTATCACTCTGATTATGAATTACAGCTGCCTGCACATCTGTCCTCTCCTATAGGTTGTGAATGCCTGAAATGCAAGGACCAGGTTTCCAAGCCTGCAGACAAGTAGTGTCCCCTAGCTATTCCTCATTAGAAAAAGTCAGTCCCTGCTGCTGGCTCAGGCTGGAAGAGATTTCAGAAGCATCAAGAACAATCTCCTTAATTCGGGTGTGAAGATTGGCAGAGCCTTGCCCAACTGCCACTGGCAAGACTTGAACCCAGAGACTGGGGCCCTATCGGCATTCCTCTAAGCCTGTCGTAGCTCCTGCCAAGAATACCTGCAGACCCCAGAGAACATGTCACCCTTTCAACCATCGGTTCAGGCTCTGCCTGAGTGAAGAGTAAGCTGGGGGAGGGGGTGGGGCGGAAGGGGGGAGATACCTAGGGATCTCTATGGACTTCTGGTTTATTTCGTTAACTCTTTGAGAGAGGCTGCATTTTCTTAGTATTAGAGAATCGAGTACTATGTATGGTTCATGGGCCTCCAGTAGAATTAGCTCAGTGCCTCACATGTATTGCCAAGTGGGCTGGAATTATAGGTTGATGGACAGAATTTGCCTGCGGGTTTCTGAGGGGAAGCTAACTCCTTATGCCAGCCTCCCTTCACCTTATAACCACACCACACCATCTTCCAGGTGAAGCCTCTGATGCTCAACTCCGGTCCCCATGCTGGATGGGAGACATCTATAGCCCATTGCCTCCTGCCTCCTCCTGGCAAGCTTAGTCTAAGGCCTCCAACACGGTTCAAGTGTCCAGTCGTGATGACTAATGGACAGATCCCAGATGTGGTTGCCCTAGGAACATCCCTGGGGTCCCCTCTGTTCCCTAGGAGAGCACTCATAATGATTAAGAATGGTAATTTCCTGGGCTGGCCGAGTGGCGCGTTGGTTAAGAGCTGGCTTGGGACACCAGAGGGCCCTGGTTCAGATCCCACATATGAGGGCCAGTGACACTGCCCTCCACAGCTAAGATGCTGAACAACAGCTCAACCCCGGAGCTGAGCTGCCCTGAGTCGCCGGCGACGGCATAGGCTGCAGCCCCTGCTGCAGTGGGTTGCCATGGGCTACCGTGTGTGGCCAGCAGCCAGCGTGAGCGACCAGCAACCTCTGTGAGCAGCCGTCCAGAAGCCGGCGACTGATCTGCCTCGCCTGGGAAGAGCGCAAGGATAATACCAACATGGGCCAGTGAAGCAACGTCTTCCACAACTAGACTGAAGAACAAAAGGACAGCAACTTGTCTGTTTCCCTTCCCCCGATTCCCCAATAAAAACTCTTTAAAAAAAAAAAAAGAATGGTAATTTCCTGGTACATGCTTGGTTAATGATGAATGAATGGATGGATGGATGGATGGATGGATGGATGGATGGATGGACGGATGGATGGATGGACGGACGGACGGATGGACGGACGGACGGACGGATGGATGGATGGATGGATGGATGGATGGATGGATGGATGGATGGATAGACGGACGGATGGACGGATGGATGGATGAGTAGATAAGGGAATGGATGGATGAAAAATGAATGAATGGATAGATGGATGGATGCATGGATGAATTATTTTGGAGCCAAGCGAACCCAGATTCAAATTCTTATTTCTCCACTAACTTATGTATGTGATTTATTCAAGTTACTTCCTGTCTCTGAGCCTCAGTTTCTTCAGCTATAAAATAGGGGTGATGATGCTTAGCTTGCTGTGTGTTCTAACAAAATTATGGATGTAAAGGGACTGGTCCAATCTTCATCACTCCCTTCTCAGAGTCTCCTGGAGGTGGCATATCTAGCACACAGTAGGTCCTCAGGAAGCCTTAGCGGGTATCTGACTTGTAGGCCCAAGATCACCTGGCTTTCTTTCGGGCTCTGAATGCCCTTTCCTCATTGGAATCAGGGAATTTCTGATGTTGACTCCCACTGCAGGGTGAGAGGAACCAGGCTGGGCATGGGCCCTGCTCACCAGAGGGCCAAGGCAGATACCAACCCAAGGCTTGTCCTTCACAGGAGTACACAGCACCCACCTCTCAGCTGATCTCCCCAGAGGTGGGACCTGAGGAGGAAGTAGAAACAGCAGCCTTTTCTTTCACCTTCCACCCCAGGAACTAGAGAAGCAGGCACTGATAGAGCAGAAACAGATGCAAGTAATGTACCTCCCTAAGGGACTGGACACAAGTCCCCAGCCACCCCACAGACCCGTGAAGGGGCTATTTGGGAATCTGGGGGATTTTCCAAGTGACCTTCAAACCCACTCTGCTGTGTAGAAGAACAGTCTGCTGTGCTAGAATAGAAACGCATAACTGGTCACCCAGGCCACAGGTCCCTCGGTAGCCACATGGTTTTCCAGGGCTGGATGTTACCTGGAGAGGGACTGTGCCTGGCTAAGACCACTCCAGTGATCCTAGTGTGAGCAGCTGGGGGCATGTGAATGATCCTGGCGGATGAAAAGAAAGGCATGGGATCATTGTTCTCAGCTCTTCACCTGCTCTTAGCAAGCTGTCAGAGGCTCTGCGAGGGAGCTGAAGCAACCCCATTCCAAATTCCACCACGATTGCTCCATTAATGGTCCCAGCTCCTTCTGTCCAATCCTTCCTTCCAGAACAAAGCAGCAGAGAACTTACTTGTCTCCACAGATGCATGCTCTAACAGGGGCCCCAGGAAAGGGCTCTCAGAATAATTGAATAATCCCAGACGAGTATGAACAGTTGTGAAGGAGGCGTGTGGAGGAGGAACCCAAGGTGAAATTTATTTCTGTCAACTGGTGGTCTATTTCCCTGATACTATTTCCTTGTATACAGATAAGGAGTTATCTTAAATGACCATGTCTTTTTCAATTTGTACTTAACAGTCAATCCCATTTTCCTTATATGATACTATCTCAGCTGGATGAAAAATGCATTCAATAATCCCTAAGGATCTTCATATATCAATATCAAATGGTCTGAAATTGACCTGTTATAAAATCCAGTCCTTCAAGCTAGCAAGAGACCAAATCAAAAAGAAGCAAATTTTAGCACTCATGGTATTTTGCGTACGCTGAAGGTGCCAGCCCAGAGGCTAATGTTTTCCAGGGCCTTCATGAGAACAAATACTCAACATCCATTAAAAACAAAAAAAATCTACCTGAAAAATGTAAGTGGATTATTGATACATCAGCCTAATGAACAAGGCTTCTCAGACAAATAGACCAGGGAGAAATACTAAGGAACAGAGGGAGGGTTAACAAGATCCACTCAACAAAAGTTTTTAGGAACCTGAGGTTTATGTCCCAAGCTGCAGAACGTCTTGGAGCTGCAGCGGGAAGCGCTTGGGCTCAGGAGAAAAGGCTCAGACACACAGCTCACAAAATTGCTCCTGTGCCTTGATCGGTTCTCAGCAGCGAATATGTGATAGGCATTCTTCCAAAGTTCCTCTGATGGCTAAATACAATAAAATAAGAGGAGCTCAGTCACTGTCCACAGCTCTTCACTGCTCTTATCAAGCCATCAGGAGCTCTCATAGGGAGAACAGTATTTTTCCTGGATACTACAGTCTCCAGGTTCACCCCATTAATAATTACAGTGGAAGAAATTTCTAAATTCGATTTTATTGAATCATCCGAATAACCCTCTGACACTGGAGATGAAGAAACTGACGTTCAGGGTAAAGGGACTTGCCCAAGGCCACACACCAAGTGATGATAACTGGGTTCAAACCCAGACTCTCCTAACCCAGAGGTTATACCCTTAATCACTGTATATTTCATCCCAGTAAGTGCTTAATTAATATTTGCTAGTTAGAGGAGAGGAAGGAAATGGTAAGAGAAGCAGGGTGATGATATAGATGATGCCAAAACAATCCGGGCTCTGGGGTCAGAGAGAGGAAGGTAAGGTCCCGACGACTGAAGCAATCAGTGCAGGCTTCTTGGAAGAGGTGGGTTAACCAACGCCCAAAAGGGACAGGAGCTGGAATTAGTTCTGTGTGAGAGCCTTGTGCTTATGGCTTTGCTACCCATTAGGCAAAATGTGGGCTCCATGGGGAACCAGGATGGAGAAGACACAGGTCCTATTATCAAGGAGGCCCAGGTCAGGAATCGGGTCACCATGGAGGAGGAACAACAACAACCTCCAACTTAGATTGTCCCTCTATAGAAAGGTGGCGGGTGGAGAAAGAGGATTCGACAGGTTGGATCCAAATTCCAGTGTCATCACCCTTAAGTCGGTGACCTTGAGTATTTGACTTCACCTCTCCAAACCTCACATGTTGGTATCTGGAAAAGTGAGGCAATGAAATCAACCTTGGGTGGTTACGAGCACAAAAATCATGTAGGAGAAATTCCCAGCACATAGTAGGTGTTCACAAAACATTGGCTTCTTTTCCATCCTGTATGGAATGTCAGCTCTGTGAGGTCAGAATGGCGTCTGTTTTGTTGACTGCTGAGTTCCCAAGTGCCAGACACAATCAGTGCTCAGTGAATATTTGTCTAATGGAGAGACAGATAGGTAGCTATAGAGTGACTCAAGCTCTGGACATCACACTGGGGATTGATGTCTTGTAGCCTCCATCCCCTCCCAGGGAAAATGTCATCCTGTACTTTCAACCAGGGAATCAAAACCCAGGAATCATTTTCTTCCCAGTCTCAAACCCTCTCCCAGCTCCTTCCAGCTGTTTCATTATAAAGGGTCCAGGACACCATAAGTCCCCAAGTGGATCTCAAGAGCGAATGAGTGTATATATGAGTGTATCTTGACAACATTAAATCCAAGAAATTAAAAGAACTGCCATATAGCAAATCAAACACATCTCTAGCCAATGCTGGAGGATTTGATGAGCCAAACTCCCATCAGGGGCAGGGCAGTGGGGGCGGTGGGCGCTGCAAGGTCTGCCCCCAAACCTTTATTCAATACATAGGCCCTGAGTTTATAAGAAGCGCAGCCAACACCTATAGCATCGCTGTGTACCAAGCACTGGGGTGAGCAGCTTGTGAGCATTTACTTACCCAGTCAACACAGCAACCCACCTTGCTTGGCGAAGGCTGCTCTTCCTTACTTCCCCTACGGGGGAACTGAGGCACAGGGGCTTAAGGAGCCTTCTGAGGAGGCACAAATATAAGAAGAGGTTGAGCCCTCATAGAGTCTGCCATCCAACCAAATGAGCATTGGCTACAACTCTGCAAATGAATTAATGTGTTATGGTATGTTCACGTATTCATCTCGAATGCTTTGGTAGACATGCATGTGAAGATGCCAGAGCAGAAGCAAGGAAGACTTCCTGGAAGAGATAGTGTCTAAGCTCTAAGCCGTATCAGTAGCAATGGCCACATTGACTGGAAGTTTCCCAGGAAACAGGTAACGTGGCAAGACTTTGCCTGCCAAAGAATAATGACCTGGTCCAAAGAATGGTCTCTTGTGAACTCTTTAACCTCTAACCATAACAGCCTCCAGAAGCTTCCCATCAGATGCAGAAGACAATCCAATTCTGCTGTAGCCCAGGTATGGTCAGTTCCCTTTCTCACACTCTCTGCCCTTCACCCACTCCACTCCAGCCACACTGGCCTTTGCTCATGCCTTGAACACTCCTCTAACTCTTGCCTGACCCAGGACCTTTATACATACTGTCCCAGCCTGGAATGGCAATCCCCCACTTTTCATGTAACCAGCAACCTCTCATCTTTGGATCTCAAACCAAAAGTTCTGTCTTCAGAGAGGCCTTCCCTGACCAGCCCTCCAGTGTAAAGTAGCTACCTGCTCATTTGCCATCTAAACGCCTTGTTGATTTCCTCAGAGACACTTAAAATTTACAAATATTTTACTCGTTTGTCTCTTGGCTTATTTAATCTGTCTCTCCTCCTGGGATATGGATTCCAGGGGGGCAAGGATTAACACGCCTGTCTCAGTCACTGTTGTAACCCTTGTCATGTAGTAGATGCTCAATAAGACATCAAATGAATAAATGAATGAACAATGAACCAATGACTTCCAGATTTGAAAGACTGATATTGGGCAGAGGAATCAAACATCAGACATTTCTTGTGTGGCTCTGAGAGACTGAGTCAGAAAAAGTGAGGGTGGTATGTGCAGGGTCATTACAAGTGTGACCTGTCCTATGAAAGAGGGAGTCAGAAATGGCTTCCCCCAGCTGGGCTCTGAAGCATGACCAGGAGTGTGTTGGGCAAAGGAAACAGCATGCACAGTCTTCCACACCACACCAGTAGCCTCAGAAAAACCTGCATCAGTATTTCTGGGAAGAGGTAGACAGGTACTAAATACAGATGCTCAGTCACCCTTCCCAGCCCACTGACTCAGAATCTCTAGGGCCAGGGCCTGGGTATCTGTATTCTCACCAGCTTTCCTAGGTGGTTCTGAGCACATCCAAGTTTGAGGAACACTGCATTTCCCAAAGTCAGACAGAAATTCGGAGCCAAACTGAGCCAAGAATCAAGCAGCTGACAACTGATCTGGTTGGCGTTCTGGCACCCCCTTACCCCCAGGACTTCTTAGGACATCTCAGGACAGCCCTTCCTCCCACAGGTCAGTAACTCCCTGCTTCCTGAAAAGACCCTGACAACTCCTCCCTGTTCGGTTCTAATGGGCTTGGGCTGCCCGTGGGTCTCCACACTGTACCCCAGGAACTTGCTAGATCAGGGAGGAAGATCTGCAAACATCACTCACCCTGCTTGGTGGTGGGAGAGCTTTTCTTTTTTTAAAGAGAAAAACAAATCCCTGATGATTGACTGCATTTTTGCATCTTCCAGCCATTTGTTGCCGTGTAATATAGACATTTGCCTGTCAACAAAAACTCCGTCAGTTTTACAAACACACTTATTCCACTGGCTTCATCGGCGGGGGGAGTGTTTTGACTGGCTTCATTCACTGAGTGTCTGTGCACTGCTCTGCCCCGACCAGCTGCAATACAGACTCAGGCTGCCTGAAGTTTCCCTTCCCAGAAGACCTCCATCCCTTCAGACCAGCAGAATCCACTATGTAGCTACTGGGTCCATGAGAAACAAGGAAGAAAGAATCTGGTCCTGGAATGAGACTGAATCGTCTCTAAGACTTGGGCAATCCCTTGCCTTCTCGGAGCCTCAGTTTCTTCCTCTGTAAAATGGGAATCAGCCTCAAACGCTTGTTGTGAAGATTAAATGAGGTCATATCTATAAAGGAGGGAGTACTGTGTGGTAACCAGCCTCCAAGATGGCCCCAAATATTCCTCGGCTTCTGCTGTTCACATCTTTGTGTAGTGTCTTCCCGCACTGACTCAGAGCTAGCCTGTGTGACCAGTGGAAGATGGTGGATATTGGTGTGTGACTTCTGAGATTAGGTCATAAAAGCCATTGCAGCTTCCATCTTGTCCTCTTGGATCACTTGTTCTGGAGGGAGCCAGCCGCCATATTGTAAAGATGCTCACGCAGCCCTGAAGATAGACCCATGTGGAGACCCAGAGGAACAGAGGCCCCTGACCAACAGCCAGCCATGAGTGAGCCATCTAGGAATTAGATCGTCCAGTCCTCATCAAGACTTCAGATGACTACAACCCCAGACATCTGACTATAACAGTGAGGTAAGTCCTGAACCAGAGCCACAAAACCCAGCTACTCCCAAATTCCTGATCTATAGGAACTATGAAAGACAATAAATGATTATTGCTGTTGTAAGCTACTAAATCTGGGGTGATTTGTTACACAGCAATAGATAACTGGTACACATAGTAACTAGCACATATATATACCTAAAGATAAGCATTCCCAACTTTGTTGTTATTCTGCTCAGGGATTTACATACATGTCTCATTCTATTCTCACCCCACAACTGTGAAGTAGATACCAATATGAGCACTGTTTTATGTTAAATAGCTGAGGCTCAGAGAGATAGAGTAACTTGCCCAAGATCACACAGCCTGAAAGTGGCAGCGCCAGGATTTGAACCCAGGCCTATCTGGCAGTAGAGCCAAATTCTTAACCATTATACCACACTACACTACAAATGTCAATATGATATACTGTTACCATCACCAGTATTGACTTTTGAAAGGGTGTTTTCCCCCAGTAGGAGGACTGAGAGAAGAAGCAAGTTGTTTTGGAGCTCCCCAATCCTCCACAGCAAATGAGACCAACCTCAGACTCCCCTGCCCTCAGGACATAAAGTCCTGTGGCCTCGGGTGATTATTTACAAGAGGCACAGAGACGGGTGGGGATTCCCAGGGCAGCCCAGTAGGGACGGCTCCATCGGCTGCATGCAAGCCTGCCTGCCAGGGCTGCAGGGGTTAAAGAGAACCTCTCAGCTGCAAGAAAATCTCTCCAACGGTGTTAGAGCAGGGGAAAAAGGCAAAATGATTGTAAATTCCGCCAGGGGAATTCTGCCATGAATCCGGCTCACCTTTCGCGGGCCCCCCCCCTGCCGCCCCCCGCCCCGCCTGAGCGGATAACTGACCTTTGGAGGGAAATAATGAAAAGAAGAAATTCCTTGGAGAAAATAATGTGTCCGGGCCTCAGTAATGAGATCGGCTCCTTTTATGTTGCCATGGTGACAGCAGTCATTTTATAATACAAAATACATGAATGGGTGCGGACAGGCGCAGCCTCCTCAACCAAGGGGGGCCACGGGGCAGTGGGGAAGGGGTTAGCCTCTTGCAGGCTGTGGTTTGGGGGTCAGGCAAAAGGCTGGGGTCAGGGGCCGCCGTGCCTCATTTCCCTGGGGAAGCCGGCCTGGCTCTGGGGGTTGTCTCAGGCTGGGGCCTCGGGACTGAGAGAGGCGCTTGGGGGCCTGCTGGATGACATCAGCCTCCAGGATTGTTGGGAGTGGGGGGCCAGCCAAGGCTTTGGCAGGTTAATAATATTGACTATAAGCCCCACTTTTTTGCAGGTGTGTGTAACCTCGGACAGGGTTCACCGGTCCCTGCCCCTGTGGAGCTCCATTTTATAGATTGTGAAACTGAGGCTCGGAGAGGTGAAGCAACTTGTTGGAGGTGACACAATAGGGATTCCAGCCCAGGTCTGACTGGGCCGTAGGTTGGGCTTAAAATTATGGACTCTGGGTCTCAACTGGGAGGGGACACAGGGGAACTTTCCCAGGTTTGGAAATGTGCTGTTTTATGATGGGCGCGTATATATGTAAACATGCATTGACCTGCTCACTTAAACTTTGGGTACTTGATAGTTTGTAAGTTAAACCTTTATTTTTTAAATGTGTCTGTGTGGGGGCGCATGGGTGTGTCTAACACAACATGAAGATAAAGTACGAGGTCTCCAGTGTCAGTTGGATCGAAACCCAGCCCCAGCCCCAGCCCCAGCATTATACGTGACCTTGGCCGGTGGCTTGCTTCTCTGGGTGCCCCATCCTTGCCTGTAAGGTTCCTCCCTGGGTTGTTGGGAGATGTGATGCACTGGACAGACTTAGCTCGCAGCCTGGGCTACAGGAAAAGCTCAAAAATGCTGTAAAGCATCATCACTCTCTCCTGATGTGTTTTCCAGTATTATCACAATGATGATCACGACAAGAAAAGCAGGTAGGGTCAGAAAACTTCCAGAAAAAGAACCAGAAAAGAGGTAGAAAAGGGGAAAGAATGCAAGAAGGGGAACAAAGAAAGAGTTCAGTGAAAGAAAGACAGTGGGCAAAAAAGTCTGCAGAGACAAGGCAGCCGGGACGGAGGTGCAGAGCTGGGAGTCTGGGGGCCTCTTCCCCTGTGTGCTATGTGGCCTTGAGAAAAGCACTGTCCCTCTCTTAACCATGGCTTTCTCGTCTGTAGAAGGATTACCCAAAGGCCAAGGGAGCACACAGTAGTTATACTGGCTGCTGACGGAGGAGGGAGAAAGAAGAGAAAAGACCAGGAGGCTGCCCCTCCTCAGAGTGTAAATTTAGTCCTTACCCCCACCTGGCTGGAGCTGCGACCCTCTGTCTATACCTTGCCCTTGAAAGCCTGCTCGGAGCTCTGCCACCATCCATGGGAACCAGGAGCCAATTCCAGCCGAGACCCTTGAAGGGAAATGCAGTGACAGCCCTTAAAATAACAGTCCCGGTCAGCTTTTTATAGGCCTGAGCCTGAGCGAGTGGCACAAGGACGAGTTACAGGAATTTTTATCTGAGAAGAGAAATTAGGAAAGGCAAGCACAGTGTCTGCAGAGAACCTGAGGTCCGTTCCAGAGGGAAGGCCTGGAAAAACATCACACATCACCCAGCAGGCTGGCCTGTAGCCCAAGACAAACTGTGGGTCAGCCTGCCCTGGGCTCTGACCTGGCAGCTCGCCCTCTGATTCTGGGCTACCTCGGGCGTGTCTTTTTGTCTCACTGCAAAAACGAGCTTAACATCCAAGGCCACTAACACCAGCCAAGAGCTTCCTGGGCCAGCCCCACTGAGCACCACACATCTGTTATTTCTTTTAAGCCTCATGCCATGTGGCAGTTATCCCGTTGTACAGATAAGAAAACTGAGGCTCGGAGCAATCATGCAATGTGCCCCAGGTTACCCAGCTGGTGAAAGACTGGACCAAGATTTGAACTCACTTCTGCCTCCCTTGGGAGCCCATATTCCTGACGTTGTGATCTACTGCCTCCTTGAGAGAAGAGGACCACACAGCTATGTCAGTACATGGCGCTGTGGTGCTGTCTTTAACTTGGTTCCCAAGCCTCTGAAATCCCCACACTGGATTGGAAAGCCTGGGGTGAAACAGCAACAGCCAGAGTCTGGGGAGAGGCGAGTGTTATATTGAGGGCGTTAGTATTTGAGGCCAACTGGACACTTCTCGGAGACATTCCGTCTTGCTGGTCAGTAATCCCTGAGAAAAATGTCTTGGGGCAAAAAGGAAATGTCAGAACAGGCCTGCTAGCGAGAAGACAGAACAAGCTTTTCATTCCCGTGTGCTATTACATGTTGCCACTGAAGGAGCTGGGTAGGTTAAATATTGGGTTGTCGGAAAAACCGTGACGTATTTTTTCTCTGTTTTTCGTTGCAAAAATGCGTCATAACTTTTCTGACAGCCCAATATAAAATGTTATCCAGCCAAAATTTATAGGACCTGGTTTCTGAGCACAATTTTACCACTGGCTCACAGCCGGGTCACAGGCCTCAGTTTTCCTATCTGCAAATTGAGAGCTAAGAGATCTTTGAGATTCCTTTCAATTCTAAGTGTCGACAGTCCCCATAACACTCTCGTGAGGTCAAGCTGGCCATGCTGTCCCCAGTGCATGGATGTGGAAACCGAGGCCCAGCGAAGGCAGAGAGTCAGCTCCAAGTCCCACAGTGGCTTCACAGTGAAATCAGACGCAGGGGTCCCACTTGGAGCACAAAACTTAGCCGCCCTGGCCCTGCTGCTCCTGCATGAGGCGAGCCCCATGACCTTGCAGGGCCCTGGGTCCCTTTCGAGGGTCTGGTTCTTCTCGGCCTGGTGTCACCATGTCATGGAAACATGTGGGGGCAATCTGACAGCACCACCCCCCAAGCCTCTGCATCTCCGAGAGATCCCAAGATGTCAAGCACATCTGGATGGCTGGCGGGAGCCGCAGCAAACATCTGGGGGAGGGAAGGAAGGAAGCGATTGCTCCCAGGGTCCGAGAGACGGAGTCCTGGCCCTGCTCCAGAAAGCCAGGTGAGCACTTTGGTTTTGGATCTCAGAATGTGTGTACAAGTTAGTGCGTGTGTGCACATGTGTGAACACATGTGTATGTATGTGTGCATTCGTTTGTGTAGGCTTGCATGTGTGAATATGTTGCGCCTGTGTATGTGTACATGTGTGTGCATGTGTGTAGGTGTGTGTACACATGTTGGTGTGTATGCATGTATTGTGTTCGTGTGAGTTTGTGTGTATACATGTTGGTGTGCGAGTGTATCTAGATATGCATAAAGGTAATACAATGGTAAAGACTGAGCTCCAATTCCCATTCCACCACTCCCTGGCTGTGTGACCTTAGGCCAGTTGCTACACTTCTCTGAGCCTCAGTTTTCTTCGTCTGAGATCATGTGCAGCTGACAATAACACCTCCCTCATCTAGCTCTCAACGCTTTGCTGAGATAACGCCTGAAGACCGATTAACACTGCCCCACAGCAAGAGCTGCGTAACTGGCCACAACTATTCTTATTTTCCTGCCTGCTGTGCGTCTGGGTGCTATGAAGACCCCGCTACCAGGGCCCGCCGGGCTGTTCACGGGCCTGCCTGCCGCCCCCCGTAAATTCAGGAATTGCCTGCCGCAGGAATGCCATATTTCTATCATCTCCCAGACAGTGTCAGCCCTTTCAGAGCTGTTTCCCTTTGGCTTGCAGCCAGGTTTAAGAGTTTTACGAAAATTCCCAAGACCTTTTGCTGTCTCGACTTGAGAAGACGGGGCTGCTGGGGCTGGGGGGGGGGGAATGAGAGGCTACTGAAGGCAGGAAGCAAGTTACATTCCTGGGCCCAAGGAGGTACGCTGGCGGAAGGCTCAGAAGGGCCGGGACATTCTTCTCCAAGTTAAAAATATGCAGCATGTCAGCTGCCGCACAGGCCTCTGCGACCTAAATCTATTCCAGAAAGCAAGAAGGTAGGGCACATCCATATTTCAGGCTGGGAAGCAAAGGAGGTAGGTCGACCCCAAAATTGAAGGCCCTCCCCAGCTGGTTTGGGTCCACCACATCATCATCCCAGGCGGCAGCGTCCCTTTTACTGGGTCCAATGTGTCCTCATTTTCTGAAGCACAACACCCAGGTTTGGGGTTTGAATCCCAGCTCCATCCCTTACTTCCTGTGTGTCCTCTGAAGAGCTGCTTTACCTCTCTGAGCTTCAGTTCCCTCAACTTTAAAATGGGAACAAGAAGGCATGCCTGAAATTATGCTTCTGACAATTAACTGAGATAGTATCTGAGAAGCTCCCCTTGCTCTCATTCCAGAGTCAGGCAGGGCCCCTCCCTGAGGGGGCTTTGCCTCCTTTGATACATATAGTTGTTTGAGAAGTGGGGGGCTTCCCCAATGCCTGAGAGTCAGGAGGTCTAGTTGTGCTTGCTGTGTGGCTTTGGGAAAGTCAATGAACTTCTCTGTGCCTACTCTCATGATATAAGACAGTTGAGCTGGATGAGTCCCAACATAAGTTTTAAACACCCCAATAACCAAAAGATGGTGGCAGGTGACACACTGGCAAAAACCTTTATTTATTTATTTTTAATTCTCAAATATTTATTTTAGTATGTACTAAATATATCACTTCCAATCTGGGAAGTCATCAATTTTGTTGCTAAGGCTGAGGCTAAGATCTTTTTTCAAGTGAGTTAATGTAAAGATGATTTGAACAGTGACCATGGTTAAAAAATGGAGCAGAAATGGTGAGATGGTCCAGGAAAGACCAAGGCTGGGGAAATAGTCCCTGCATATTCTGTGGAGGAGCTCTGTTTAAATCCTGGCTTCTCCTTTTCCTGGCTTCAACATTAGACAACTTGCGGCACCTCGGAGCCTGTTTGCTCCACAGTGGGAGTGATAAAATGACACTCGCCCTTCCAGGCTTTGGGGTAAGATTTAATAAGAATAAGGCTCATAAAGTGTTTATTATATGACACCTGGCATATAATCAACATCCAGTGTAAGGACCATTATTGCAAAGCTCAAGTCATAGTCAAATAATAATAGCAATATTCCATATTACTATTAATTGTAGTAGTATCGTTTTCCAGACACTCTTCCAAGCACTTTACATGAATATAGTAGTGGTCATTTATTAAACTCCTACTGTGTAACGGGCCCTTTACATGTTTTGTCTTATTTAACTCTAGCAACAGCTCTAGGGTTCATACTTTCAACAGATATTTATTGAGCACCTACTTAGTTCCAGACACAGAGGATGCAGAGGTAGGCGAAACCGTGCATTGAAGCTAATGCTGTTCCATGTCCCCATGTTAGAGCTGAGAGAGCCAAAGAAGAGACAGAGCCCTAGGATAAGGGGAGGCCAGGATGTGAGCCCGAGTCTGTATGAATCCAGCACACAGGCTCTCCTCATAGCCATGTAGAATGAGGGTGTCTCCACCCCGCAGTCAGCGATAAGGGAGATTGGGAACCCATCCACGTAAACGCAGGGGCTGGAGCCATAGTGACTATCATCCTTGATGCTCCCACCGTTGTCCCACTGGGGGACATGGCAGTCCAGGAGGCTGAGACAGCCCCAACTGCGTGTTTTCATCAAATGATTCCCATGTGAGGGGCATCCCCATGAGATGGAAGGACTCACTGGGGCTGAACTTGATATTGGGTTGTCGGAAAAGTCATGACATATTTTTTTTCTACATTTTTTGTTGCAAAAATGTGTCATGACTTTTCTGACAACCCAATAGAAGCTCTGGGGCTCCAACTCCTTTTGAAGGGTCCTAGGCCCTAATTCTGTCCATAATGACTCCAGGTCACCTGCCATTCAAAGGGAGTCAGTCTGTCACTTACAAAGTGCTCAGAGTTAGATTGAACAAGATGGGGCTGGTTATGGGGAAGGACGAGAGAGGGCAACTGCTGGAGATGGGGACTCTGTGGGCGCCCCTGCCGTTGGGCAGTAGACTTGGCCTTCCTTAAGTTGGAAGTAAGTTGGCTGTAACTTTCTAGCTGTTTGACTTTGGCCGTGAGACCTGAGCCTTGATTTTCTTACCTATAAAATGGAAATAATTTTATCAACCATGCAGAGTTTCATGTGTGTGAGACATATGCACATCACAGGCAGCAACATCCCACCTCTTCCCTGATGCAAACTATCCGAAGGGCAGCTCAGCTCTTGAATGGGCTACGCTGTATGACTCAGTCTCTCCTTCTCCAAGAAGCCTTCCTTGACTGCTTCCTGCAGGGCTGATTTCTCCTGCCTTGAATCTACTGGAAGGCTTAGGTTAGAATCCCCCTGCATGCCAGTGTCACATCCTCATGGTGTGGTGGCCTTTAGTGGTGTCAAGTCCCCCTGCTTGTTTTACAGATGAGGAAACTGAGGCCCACAGGTAAAAAGCAGAGCCAGGGTGGTTCTCTCGTCTCCATCACCCTGCTCCTCCTGGCTTTGCTTTCCCAGGTTTCAAAGAGCAACGCGCCGTGTGTGTGAGCCTTCGTGTGTATTGTGTGTGTACCTGAGTGTGTGATACCATGAGTTTCTGTGCCCAGGTGGGTACCATATGTGTGCGCCCCCAGAGTGGGTCACATGTGTGTGTGAGAATGTGTACCATTCACATGTATGTGCAGGGGTGGGTCCCACGGGTGAATGTGGAAGTCTCTGAGCAACCTCTGGTAAGGTTCTAGGCTCATGACTCCCAGATGGTTCCTATCACACAGAGAAGAAAACCTGAGCTTCACAGGAGACTGAGCAGGCTGCCCCGCCCCCTTCAGGGGCCTCGTCTCCACCTCTTCTGTCTTACCATCTCTCCATTCCTCACGACTTTTGCCCTTGAGGCTCCGTCTTCTGGAACATTCTGCCCTCAGATCTTCCCATGACTGGCTCCTTCTCATTCTTCTTGATTTCATTATGGCCTTGCTGGGGGTGGAAGGAGTGTCTCCTGATCTCGTTCTCCATGTCATGAAGTCCCCTCTCCCTCCACAAATACCACGGGCCCTCACCAGCACCCGCGGCTCTATCCACCCCAGTCCTTCCCCAGTCTGAATGATTTTGCTCTGTGTGGTGTGTTTTGGGCTCAGTGAGGAGTTCGCCTTCCCCATTGGACTACACGTTCCAGGAGAATGTGGCTCTCATCTGCCTCCCTCAGGAGTTGGGAATTGCTGCCTAGCACAAACCGCTTACATCCATCCACTCATTGGGCTGAACTGTATTGAGGGTGGGGTGTGTGTGTGTGTGTGTGTGTGTGTGTGTGCGCGCGCGCGCGCATTCAGGGCAGGCATGCCTGCTCATGTGCTAGTGTGTGTGAATACATCAGCATCTGAATCTGTCTCAACATGGATGTGTGTCCATGTGCCTGAGCATGTGTACCAGGGGAAGAAGCCTTAGAACTAAATCCACTGGTGAGGGTCCAGGAGGGGGCTCCCAGTGTAGGTTCCCTGGTTCTGTCACTGTGCGCAGAACCCCAGGCACAGGGGGGATCATCAGTCCATCTTTGTTGACCTCTGAATGTTTTGGTTTACAGTCCCATTTCACCTTCCCTGCTCCACATGAGGTGAGCCCCACTAATCACCCCCATCTTAGAGACAAGAACCCAGGGCTCACCAGGGGAAGCTGTTTAGGGGCCCCACCGTGAGGGAGCAGGAGTGGGGATCCAAACCTGGGCCCCTGGGTCCTGCTGCCCATCCAGAACCTTCCAAGGAGACCAGGGGACAAACAGAAAGCAGCAGGAGGGAGAGAATCCCTCCTGTTCAGCCCTCGCGCCAGTACTTTGTGGCCCATCCCTACGCGTGACAACAGCCTGAACACAGAGAAGGGAGCAACAGCTGGTCCCTACCCCGATCCAGATGTTGGAGAGACAGTCTCCCAAAATACTCTCATTGTGAAGTCAGAAACCCTGCCGGTATAAACAAAACATGCTGCTCACGTCTCCGCCAAGGGCCCACCTGACCCTCCCAACTCCCCAGCCCCTAGCCCTGGCTTGGACTCCCTCTCAGCGGACTCTCAGCTACAAGTCTCCGGGAAGCCCTGTTCAAATGCAAAGCCATTCACCTTTGCAGGACCAGGTACTCTAAACAGACGACAGAGACCTGAGGGAATGGGACACGCTTTGATAGGACAAGGAGCCTGGTGAGAGGATTTTAAATCTTGCCTGTTCAGCCTCTTTCCTTGACAGCCCCTAACTCTGCGTGTCTTCATAAAAGAATTTTCTAGATCCCCACCTGCACCCTGGTCAGCCTCACTCTTGTTCACACTGTTCCACCTAAGATTTTGCTCTTAGGTGAAGGAAGAATGTTGCTGCAAATAAAAGGAAAAAAGGGAAAGAAAAAGAATTCCCTAAAATCACTGGTTTGACCTAACCCAAATCTTAGACAGAAAATGAAGGTGCAGAGAAGGGATGTGACCTATCTGAAGCTAAACGGTAAATTTTTATTCAAGTGGGTGGTGTTGAGGTCCCTCACCCCCACCCCAATCCAGGGCTCCTTGTCAATCTTCCTGTCCCTCTGAGAGTGGAGTGAGGTGATACTGGGTCCCACCCACAGCGTCCAGATGGGAGAGGGGCTTTAGGGAGACACCAGCCCCACTTCAGGCACAGGGTCAGGTGAGAGGATGGAGAGAAATGACAGGGATGTTGGGAGAGACTCAGGGAACAAGGGCCCATCAGTCACCATGGATACCCAGCCTTCTGCCAGGAATCAGAGAGGAACCCACGAGGGTACGAATGTTGGAACAGGCACGGCTGCTCCTCCCTGGGTGCCGAGAAGGTCCAGACGCCCTGGGGCCGCCATCTCCATGGGGAGGATTATGGCTGCAACCCATGGGGCAGGATTTGAACCCAGACAGCCTGGCTGCAGAGCCTGGGTATTTGCTCCACCCTAAACAGCCAGGAAGAAGGTTCCCTGGCTGGAGCTAAAGGAGAAAACTCAGAATGATGTGGGCTCAGGATACTTGTAAACATCCACGTCCGTGGGTTTCTACTGAAGGGATTGAGCAGACAGGAGACAGGAGCAGCTGCTCCGTCCAGAGCGTGGAAAGGGCCAAAAGTTGGTGGGCTCAGAGTGGGGCACGGATCCAGTGTTGCCCCAGCAACCCCGGACAGAAGCTTCATAAACAGGGCAGGCCCAGGAGGAGGCAGGCAGGAGGGGCCCCTCCTAGCCAGAGGGCAGGGGGCTGCCTGGCAGAATCCGACAGGTTTGAGGGACCAGAAACCAATGTGATGCTAGGAGCCAGGAAGCCTGAGTGAAAGCAGGCTCAGAGCCATCGGGCTTGGAGCAATTCTGTGGGAGGGGATCCTGGCCAAGGTCCAGCCCCTAGTCAAGGACGCCCAGAGCTGAAAGGGACCTTAAAGTGCCCTGATCCAACGTCCTCATTGATGCCAGGAGCCGTGTCAATGAGCTGTCTAGGATCTGTTTGCACACCTCTAACAACAGGGAGCTCACTCCTCATTTGAGGTACAGACAAATCAGTTTCATATTGAGCTTAGTCACCCCATACTCATTCATCGACCTCTTGGACCACACTGAACAAAGGCTGAACAATGCCCAGATCCCATTTATACATTTTTTATTTTTATGCCTTTGTTGAAAAATATAAATTCCATGAGAGTTATCTGATTGCTTTTATCACTATGTCCCTAGTTCCTAACACAGTGCCTGACACAAAGTTGACCCTCAATAGATATTTATCAAACAATTGAATGAATGAATGAATGAATGAATGAATGAATGAGACGGTGAACATACCTTTCTAGGTATTTAAGCCAAAGTTCCCAGGCTGGGCTGTTTCAGGAAAGAGTAGTTATGCAAAGTAGCCAACCGCAGCCAGAGAAGAGATGCTTGGGTGTTGAGTCCTAGGTAAAACAATGACAAAAGCAAGATACAAGGTCAGAGGTCAAGATGACAGGAGCAGGGAGAGGCAAGGAGGACTGATTGCGTGGTCCAGGAGAAAGGCTGGGAGTGAAGTGAGAAGTCATGGTCCCATCATTATGTCCCACAGAGCTTCACAAAGCCAGAGTCAAAACCCTACAAGGTAGGCAAGAAAGACCCTTCCTGGGTCAGGTCAGATATGGTGCTATCCCTCACAAGAACACAGTTCTTCATAGTGTCCTTGCAAGGGCTGATAGAGACCCTATTTACACATGGGGACACTAAGACTAGGAAGTAGCAAGGGCAGGACTAGAATGTGGGTCTTATCCTGCACCCCACCCCCCAACCTCCACTCCCCTGCATACCTACAGAAGGCAGAGGAGGCAAAAGAAGCTAGAAAATGTCTGGCTCTTTGGGGGAAACCCCTTGGAGCTGCCGAAGAGGTAGGTGACTCCAGAATGTTTAGGGGAAGAGTTTAGACTTGCTCCTGTGGAAGTGGGACACCTCTGGGCAGGGCTTGAAGATGTAGCAAAGAGCAGGGGAGAAAGGCAGTGACCAGTGGGCATCTCCTCACTTCCTTGCTGTGTGGCCTCAGACCAGTGACCCACCTTCCCTGAGGCCCCGTTTCCTCACCTGTGACATGGCGATAATAAGAGTAGCTGCCCGTGGGTTATTGTGGATGTGATGAGATGTGTGTAGGGCACGGCCCCTTGCACACAGTAAGTGCTCAATAAATGTTGGTTACTCTATCAAACCTTGAGAAGAAGCATCTCTCAGCCTCGCCTCACACAGCTAAACCCTCCCCCAGGATCCTCACCTGCAATTCTCAGCAGCAGCCCCTGTCCCCCTCCCCCGCCCGCCATGGGGCAAGACCACGCCATTGGGGGTGCGGCTGCTTGGTGCTACACTCTGCGAGTGTCAAGCCAGCGCCAGCAGGGCAACGTGAACCAAATCACTCTGCCCATAGCACCCACGACTGCTCATCCATTCTCCTCTCAGAGACACATTTTCCCCAGCTCCCTTGCAATGGCCCATCTGCTACCATTTCCTCAGTGTGAAGGGAGGAGCTGATAATTTGCTATTTTTTTATTTGTCCCCTACCTAGGACTGGAGAAGGATGGAAGCTTCCAGAAGTCCTGGCTTACTCTCAGAATTTATCCAACTACCCAGCTACTCATCTATCCATCCACCTTTCCATCCATCCACCCACCTATTTATCCATTCTTCCATCCATCTATCCAGCCCGCCAGGCACCCACATATTCATCCATTCTTCCATCCATCTATGCATCCATCCACCCACCCATTTATCTATCCATCCTCCCATATACTCGCCTTTCCATCCACCCACCTACCCACCTATCCCTCATTCTTTCACCTAGCCTCCAATCCATCCATCTTCCATTCACCCACACATTCACCCTCCCATCCGTCCATCCATCCATCCATCCGTCCATCCACCCATCCATCCAGTTTTCTACCCACCCACCCATCCACCTAACCCCCTCCCATCTAGCCTTTCATTCAATCAGTGTTCCTGAGCATCTCCTCTGTGTACGTCACTACTGGAGAATCCCAGGCTGAACAAAATAGCCCAGTCTCTACCCTCATCGAGTTCAAAGTCTGCTAGATATCAATCAAATAATCAACCGACTCAGTGCACCTCGCCCTCTAACCCTTTCCCCACTTTGCAGCCAGAGAGAACCTTGACCCCCCTCGAGACTGGGGAGAAAAATACCCTCTCGAACATCACTGCTGGAGATGTGAAGTGTTACCGCCTCTTAGAGAAATGACTGCTCCATCCCTGAAAATGTAAAATCTACCTTAGGGCTCAGCAAACTCCCCTCCTGGGAGTCTCTCCCACAGAAACAAACGCATAACATTTAAGGCTGTGTGCTCGAGAATGTTCCCTGCAGCATCATTTATTGTGGCAAAAAAATCAGAAAAGGGGAAACCAAAGCAGTGCCCTGAGTCAGGGAATGGCAGAATGCACAAGTTGCACCCCTGCCGGGGAATACTACACGGCCCTCGACAAGAGGGAGCAGAGCTATACAGATCGGCTCCTGAGATCACCAGGAACCATTCGGAGCGAGAAAGGCAAGGTGGAGAAAAGTATGTGTCGTATGAGCCTGTTGCTATAAAAGGAAATCAACCACAAAACTTCACACGTGTATTTGTGTGTGTCTGGTTATGACGATAGGAACATGGGGACAGGTATGACAATTATGGCTGTAAACTTGGGTGACCTAGTTGGGAGGGTGGACTGAGGTGGGGGGAGGGGGCGGGGCAAGCCAAAGAAAAAGGCAGACAGAAAATAAAACTGTCAGCACTAAAGAAACCCATGGGTGACATGACATTGACGCAGGTATATAAAATACATAAGTGGATAGTGTATAAAGGAATTAAACTAAAAATTAAAATAAAAAAAAAGCTGAAGAGAAAGAAAGCTCTGGTATGACCATGGCCCCTTCGTCCCACCCCGCCCCCTGTCTTTGATCTCTCAGCCTCACATTCTGCACGGCTGTCTGTCCCTCCTCTCCT
>NW_017731425.1:4095199-4098997 GCF_001890085.2 Hipposideros armiger | reverse complement strand
CACACCTCGAAGGCCTGCGCTGGCCTTGACCTGGGTGCTGGCAACTGTGCCTGGAACAGGGGAAGGCACTGTGGCAGGCAGCTGGCCAGAAGCTGGACTTATGCAAGCCCAGGCTTCCCAACTGTCTCTCCTGCGAGCTATGTGGTCCCAGGAGAAAAGCGGTTGGGAATAGGCCCTCTTGTCACAGACAATTGAATTCCAACCAATTTAACTGTCAGGACGGCACTTGCAGACCCGAATCCTGGAGCTTATGATTCTATAGTCAAAATACACCCTTGATGCTTTCTCCATATGAATTATGGGCCAATGTCGCAGGCGAGAGACTCCCACTGACCTACTTCCCTCTCGTCACAGATCAGGAGGCTGCAGGCAGTGGCCAAAGGGGGTTTTAACTCACTATGGAAGGATTCCTGTCCATCAGCTGCAGGAGGGCTGGACGCTGGGGTGACATCTGCCCTGTCCCTGTTCATGGGGCCCTGGCAACCTGGACAAATGTGCCTGCAGAGACTCAGGACCCAGTGTCCCTGTCCCACGGACGGCCAAGGCCCAGAGTCCACGGCGTCTAGACCAAATAAAAGGAGTCGTGAACTGGTAGATGGATGGGGCCTGTCCGGAAAATGGAGGCTGTCCAGGGCTCCTAGGGCTACCTGGCCAGAGAAGGGGTTACAGCATTTCCTCCAGGGTTGGTGGCATTGAGGGGATTTGTCTTGGGGCAAGTCACATGTGGTTGTGGAGATAAAGCAGCCATCGGTTTCTGCATCTGCCTGTTCATTCACTCATTCATTCATCCATTCATCCATTCATCCATCCATCCATCCATCCATTCATTCATTCATTCATCCATCCATTCATCCAGCTTGTCACTCATTCGTTCTCTTTGTCCGTCATCTCCTCCTCCCCCGTGGGATGCAGCTAAGACTCAGACACTGGCATCTAGCAGGTATCAGGCTCAGCTCCTCTCTGCTGGGCAACCTCAAGCCCACCACTTCCCCTCTGCTGCCTTGCCTTGCTTATCTGTAAAATGGGACAATAAGCGTCTCTACATCATGGAGTTGGTGGGGGCATTTAATGAGATGGTGAAAGTATTTTGTTTAGCACAGGGCCTAGCATGAAGAAACTGGTGTCAGTCATTACTGTTTTCGTTATTCCTAGAGTTCAATGATGTGACAAGAGCCCTGTCCTGAGGGTAAGAGGTTCAAGACATCAACTTGCTGAGCTCCCTCAGTCAATTCATTTGCTAATCTCCTATTAAAGGGTGTGATTGGGTGAGTAATTACTACATACCAGGCACTGGAGATTAGAAGAGACAGAAAGATAAACAGGCATCTGCATGTAGGAGTGCATAGAAGGCTGGGTGTATTCATGGAGGATCTCCTTGAGGGGGTCACTCCTAAGCTGGGTTTTGCAGAATGAATAAGAGTTTTCCAGAGAGAGGTAGGGAAAACTATTCAAAGCAGTGAGGACAGCGCAGTTAAAACTCTGCAAGACCTACTGGGCTCAGGGACTTATAAATAGTAGTTCTACATAGCTGGAGTGCGGAGTGTATATGGGGACATAGAGGAGGGAACTGCTCAGACCTGATTGGGGAAGGCATGAACAACAAAGCTGAGAAGCAGCAAAGCCATCCAGAATCATGGGTCTTGACAATCCAGCTACTGGTTCCAAGAGCCGCCATTTCCTAAGCCCTCCTACGGGCTCAGCTCTTTATTGATGTTGCCTCCCTTAACCATACAGCCACTCTGAGAGCTAGCTCTTGTATCACCCTTTAGACAGATGGGAAAACTGAGGCCCAGAGGGTTAAACATCTACTCAAAGTCACACAGCTAAAAAGGAAAAGAGCCAGGATTGGAACCCAGGTCTCTGTGTTTCCTCAATCAGTCCCTCTCTACGCCTGCAGGCCCAGGCCAGGGGTATTGTGTGTGGCACGAAAATGTATGTGTATATCAGTGGGTACATGGATTACAGGGGCCTGTGTGTGTGTGCAAATAGTATACGCATGAGCATCCATGAGTGGGGGGAAGGGCGTGTCTGATGTGTGGACACACACGTATGAGGGTACAAGTGTATTTGGGTGTATGTGTGCATGTGTGTGGATATGTGGGCATGACACGGCATATGCACACGTGTGCACAAGTGTGTGGGTGCACTGTAGCTCGGTGTAAGCACGAGCACATGTGTGTGACTGTGCATTCTTTCACATGTAGGTATGCATGTTGGCATACCTGCGGTGTGCACATATGCCTGTGCAGGCATGGACATGTACTATGTAAGGTACATGCACACGCACATGTGTTCCCGGAGGGTGTTGGTCTCCCCATGTATGCATATCCTGCCATCCCTGGGCATCTTTAGCCACAATCTACAGAGGCCAAAAAAGTGGGACCACCCTTTTCTCCCAATGCCTCTCAAGCAATTGGCCCAACTCCATCAATGCTAGGAGGACCGGGAGATTTTCAGGTAGTGATTTTCTTATAAAAAAACCCGACAGCCTCATAAATCAGACAAAGCTGCGGTCATCACAGCCTCAGGATTAAACACACACAGTGACTTGTTTCAGCATAAATCACACGCATCTGATTTGGGACAGGTTGGGTGAGGCCGTGTTATGTAAGTGCAGCCTAAGCTGTTCACTCTCAGAGAGGTATGTGTCAGGCCTAGGGCAGGGGTCCTGCTCGGCAGGTCCCTCGAGGCAGATGCCGGAGAGCTAGTGAAGAGTGGGTCAGCAGTCAACCTCAGCACCAAGGAAGGCAGAGACTGAACTCAGGGAGAAGCCCCGTGTTTCTGCCTCATCTTCCTGCTCCCTGCTGTGCATCTTGGGCAGGTCTTTTGACCTCTCTGAGCCTCTGTCTCTTTATTCTGTAAAGTGAGACCAATATTCTGGGGATATTGGTCTCACTTTACTGGGATGGTGTGGGATTAGATGAGATAATGCAGCAAGGGTCTGGCTCCATGCAGGGCACAGAGTGAGACCACAGCCCCTGTTCCCTGCTCCTAGAGGGAGCTGTTCTTGGTGCTAGTAGCTCAAATCTGGAGGGAAAGCCCCACCTTGAAGAGGGGACCCACCTGGACAGCTCACTTCCTCTGAACTGATGCTGCCTCCCTCGAACCCACAGGTCCCTCAAAGAAGGAGAGGGAGATATGCCACCACTTGGACAGCCTGATCAGCTTTGGGCCGACATTGCCCAGTGCTGCAGTGTCAGTCATGCTGGCCATGCCCCTGCCCCTGTACGCTCCTGAACCCACCTCAACTCTCAGAGGCTCTTGCACAGTGTAGAGTGCTATATACGCAACACTGAAACTCTAGGCCCTCCTCTTCAGCTCCCTCAACCTCAGTTTCCCTATCTGTCAAATGGGGATCATAAAAGTACTGCCTCCTAGGGCTGCTATCTGGATTCAATAAGATAACCTATAAAAAGCACTGGGCACAAGGCCTGCCACATGCATAGTGCTCAGAAAATGTCTGGCTGCTATTATTATTATTATTATTATTATTATTATTATTATTATTATTATTATTATTGCACTACTACTAGATCTGTCTTTCATGGATGCAATTCCATTTGCTCTTCCTTTGAATTAATTGCCAGTCTTTCCCAATCTTATCCCTTCTTCCTTCTGCGCCCTCTCTTGTCTCCATCTTATCAGTGGCTTTAAGCTTCTGGGGCCCCCCTGGGCAAGAGGCTGGGTCTGAGGACACATGCTGACGAAGGGGACTTGGAGGCATTGGCCAGAGTGGCATTTAAACTCTCAGACCTCGGGGCCGGCCGAGTGGCGCGATGGTTAAGAACTCGCTTGGGA
>NW_017731425.1:4083583-4095063 GCF_001890085.2 Hipposideros armiger | reverse complement strand
ACAGCTAAGATGCTGAACAACAGCTCAACCTGGAGCTGGGCTGCTGTGAGTCACCAGCGACGGCGTAGGCTGCAGTCCCTGTGGCAGTGGGCTGCCATAAGCGACCGTATGCAGCCAGCAGCCAGTGTGAGCGGCCAGCAGCCAGCGTGAGCGGCCAGCAGCCAGCGTGAGCGGCTGTCCAGAAGCCGGCAACTGGTCTGTTCCCCTTCCCCCAATTCCCCAGCACTGTTCCCATCCCCCCAATTCCCCAATAAAAATCTTTAAAAAAAAATTGCTAAACTCTCAGACCTCAAGCAGTGCCTGGAGTGGGGTCCCACAAAGGGCAAGGGCAACCGCAGGAAGGGTAGTTCCTTCTGAACCAACCAAACCACACCTCCATGGGAAACGGAGAGGGAGCCGGAGTTCTCAGGCCATGGAGGAAGCATGCTGGCACGCTCCAGAGGCCAACCCACATTCAGATCCCACCGGCCCTCACTGAGCCTGTCTCCTCATCTATAAAATGGGGCTCGTGCACTTCAGTCCCAGCACTGATTGTGAGTTACCTTGCGTGTTTGTGCCCATCAGAGTAGGAGTGGTCACTTGACCATTTGACACGCACACTCCTCCTCCCAAGCCCAGAAGGCCTCAAATGTCAACTGGGATGTCAGCTCAGATGACAGACATGGAGACATGTGAACACAGTGAAGGCAGAAAGCTTTGGTTTTACCTGGCACTCACACCACACCACCCACGGTGCCCTACAAATTAATTTTTTTTTAAATGCAGTAATATTTCCCCTACAGCCCAATCTCCCTGGCTTGCAGCCTCTCTGCATTAAAAGTTGCACTTTGGTCAAGGTGAGCAGGTAGAAGACACCTGGGCACTTGTAGCTCCACAGCGCCTCTCTGGTTCATAATATAGATCAGAAATCTGAGAAAGTCAAGACAACCGTGGCTGACCCTCCCCTTTTCCTTGAGAAGTCCTGAGTATCGAGCACCATACCCTCTGCTTACTCCCAGACTGGGACCCCCAAGAGCTCCAGCTCTCAGCACCCCAGCTCTCACCTTCTTCCTAACACAGAGCCCCCATGCCTTCCCTCTCCAGTGCCTATCTTTTCCTTTGACTTTGTCCCTAGAGCCTCATGGACATTTTGCAAATAATTCTGCTTCCTTTCCTTAAACTTTCTCAATTAGGCCTGTCAAAACATGACTCAGTTTCTCTCTCTTCTCCTTACTCTCCTCTCACTGCTCTATCAAATCTCTCCTTTCCTCTCTCTCTTTCCCTTCCCCAGATTCCTGGCCACAGATTTCCAGCCAGGTCTCCCTAAATTCAAGGCCAGTCTCATCCTGGATGACCCTGGATTCAAATCCCACCTCCTGCCCTCCCAGCTATAGGCACAAGGCAAATTGCTTCACCTCTCTGGGCTTGTCTATCTCGCATCAGATTATTGAGAGAATTTCATGAGAAAGTGCACATAAAGCACTTAATCCTCTGCTTGTGCATAGCAGGCATGCAATACACTTTCACAGCTGTTGTTGTGGCTGTTGGTTCTCCTGCTATTATTAACTGTTACTATTACCCTCAAGCAAGAAACAGCTGGAAAGGATGATCTAGGAAATGGAACAGCATGGGTAAAAGACCCTGACAAATGATGTAACATGGCTTCCCTTGGGGGAAGGGACCATCAAGGCCCCTCAGAACTTGTAAGAATGTCTGTACCCTCAGATTCAAACTAAGTCCCCAATGTGGTGGGAAAAGATCGGTTTCCCCTGGGAACCAAGGCAGCATCCCCGTAAATCATACCCAGTCAAATGGAGCCAGCAGAGTAGAGCATTCTTTCTCCATCCTCCCAATTTCCACCAAGTGGCCTCCCAGGCCCCCCTCCTCAAAATAGTGCTCAGACTGCCAGGGCCTGGGAATGGTGAGGCCCAGGCAGCTCTGGAATGCAGGCTGTGGGGACCTGAGATCCCTCTGGAGTTGAATGTCTGGTCCCCTTCACCTCCTGCTTCACACATAAGGACCAGAAGTCTCAGGCAGAGCCGCCCAGGGAGACTTATTTACTGGGCAGAGTCTGTCCTGTTCCCAGCAACCAGTCCTCGAAGGGTCCTGTTTCTCCCCCACCCAAGAACTTCCCATGGCTGCTTACTGCCTGCCAGCCACAATCCAACTCCTCATGTTGACATTCGAAGACCTTCGTAGTGGGCCTCCACCAGCTTTTCCACCTCATGTCTTCAAGCCTCCTCCACCCTCTCAAGTTTCCTACTTTAGCCACACTAGATTGTCCAGACTTCCCCAAATGCCTTCCAGTCTTTACACCTCCAGACCATCTTCACACGCTGATCCCTCTGCCTGGATTTCCATTTGCTCCCTCCTATTCTGGAGAGCTCCTACTAATCCTTCAAGACCCACTTCGAATGGTGCCTTCTCAGTGAAATTGATTTAGAGTCAGCCTCCATCCTCTGTGCCCACACCTAGTTCATACAACTGTGGACCTATGTCATCTCCCATGGGGACCCAGGATGTCACATCTAAAAGGGCCCTTAGAAGTAATCCAGTCCTAGTCCTAGTTCTTTTCAGTAACAGAACCTTTTGTTCAAATGTAATTTTTAAATGGAATTCCAAAGTATAAAATGGATACACGTAGGTCAGCTCTAGTTGAAGTGGGATGAGACCACGTTAGCTGGGACTCTGAGTTATAAGTTACAGAAACTCAACTCATGATAGCTGAAGCAAAAAGAAGGAATGTAGAGGCCCATATAACTGAAAAGTCCAAGACATCAGGTATGGCTGGATTCAGGAGTTGCAAAATGGCATTGGGGATCTGTTTTTGTATTTTGGTTCTACTTTCCTTTGCATTGGCTTCATTCTTAGATAGGTTCTTCCCAAATCATGGCCAACATAGACCCCAAAGTTCTAGTCTCCCATCCCCCTGGCTCAGCCACAGCACAGGAAAGAGAAAGACTCAGTCTATATTGTTTCAGCAATGGTGCTGGGAGAAAGGTTCATTGGCTCTGATTGGCCAGACTTGAGTCATGTGATTGCTGCAAACCAATCACTGTAGCCAGGGCAATATGCTGATCTCATTGGTCAATTGTGAATCAGAGCCACCCTCTTGAGCCAGGGGGTGGGTTAACCCCTCCAGAATTACATGGGCTAATGACAGTGCAGGAAGAGAGAGTCTCCAAGGTAAAATCAGGTTGCTTGCACCCAGTAAAAGAATCTGGACAGGTTCCCTAAAATTAATGTCCACTCCACTGAAACCTCATCCCATATCTGCCTTTCTTTTAACCCCCAAGACATTTTCTGAAACCCTGTCCCTGATTTGAAAACCATGCATCTAGTCACATTTTATAGAAGAAAAATGAAGGCTCAGAGAGGAAACACGGCTCCCCAAAAGCCACACAGCACACTACATCATTGCATTCCCAATTCCGTGAAAGTGCCTGTGCCTCCTTGATGCGTCTCCTCCCGGCTGGGTCTGCAGCATCTCCATTACCAGGTTTGGCTGAAAGGACTTGTCAGTTGTCGGCTTGCTTGTCTAACTAAATTAATGTTTTACATTTCTCCTCCAGTTTGCAAACTTTTAAAAAATTAATCCCATCATTTCAACAAGTGTAACAACTAAATTATCATCTTTACATGATTAAGGAGCCTGCCGCGTCTTCTCTTGGCAAACACTGCATGCACATAATTTTACTAAATGTAATAAACCAACCATAGAACTATTAATTTTGCCATGGTATTCATAACAATTAGAAACGCATGAACCTTAAAATGATAAAAACTGAATGGAATACTGAAATCACAGGAAATCCCCAATCCTCCCTCTGCAGGCTGAAGACAATGTCATGAGATGCAGATTAGGGTCGCGAGACAGAAATTAGATGTCATTTGCCTCTTAGCTCCATTACAGTACACCCAGAATGAGACAGACCAGGATGGGAGCACTTGGCTAACTCGATGAAGGGTTCCTTAAAAATCTAGACTTCTATGAGGAACAAGATATCGGGAATAATTCCCTGCTTTTTCAGAGCTTTAATAGCCTCTAAGAGTGTATACTCCTGAAATAGCAAATACATGGCAAAGGTACCATCCCCCCACTTCTTACACCCATAGCAGACATTATTAATTGATCACAGCACCCTTTCCTGCCTGTGTCCAGACAGATTGGGAATCTCAGCACAGCCCTCCAAGGCAGACATTACCAGTCAATCACAAGATGATCTTACTTACCATCCCAAATGCAGTCCAATCTTGCTAATTTACAGGGAAACTAGGCTGCAGAGAGGGAAGTGACTTGCTCAAAATCAAATAGAGATTCAGGACAGAGTCGAAGGTAAAAGGTGGGATGCTGTGGCTTTATCACTACAGGCCAGGAAGCTGAGGCCTCACCGATAGACTGCTCATCTCTCAACTTCCTAGAGAGAGAGGCAGCCTTCTCTGCAGACCCCTGGCAGATCAAATACCCCATCATCCCTAATCCTTTTCCTCCTCCCACCATTTTATCAAACTTATACTAGCCCTTTTGTTTTCTGCATTATTGGGGAAATTTCCTAGAGACTCATTTGGCAGTTTGTATCATATGCCTTAAACATCAAATATGCTTTTGCTCAGAATTCCTAGGAATTACCCTAAGAGCTTAAAGGACAAATGCCCCAAAAGCATATTCATCGTGATATTGTTTTAAATAAAGTTGAAAATAACCTAACAATTCAAAATTTTATTTTAAAAACATTTGCAACTGAGACATTAACACAAAAGATGGTCACAGTGTGTTTTTTAGTGAGAAACACAATTTTTTAAACAGTATATGTAGTTGGGTGTCATTTCTATGAGGAATAAACAGACAGATATATATATATATATATATATATACACATACACACCCAGGGGTGCCACACACAGTTGTCCAGGATGTGCACTGGACAACTACAGTCATTCAGAATACGTTATGAATGTTGCCCACACAAGTTGGGCAATGCAACATCCTGCAAATAGCTTTAAAAGTATGAAAGGTTATTTACCAAAATAATAATAGCAGCTACTGGGGAGGGTGGTTTTTTTCCCTTGTCTTGATTTTCTAGTGTTTCTATAATGAACATGGCTCACTTATGTAAAACATATAAAATAACATTTTCAAAGCCCTTTCCTGCTTCTACTCCACCTATTACATATCCTGGCTTACTTTGGAGTGTTGCATGCATGTGTGCGTGTGTGTATTTCATAATATTAAACAAGCATTGATGGAGGACCTGTGAGGACCAGGCATTGTGCTAGGGTTGCAGTCTCAGTCTTCATGAGTTTCAAATCTAATGAGAGGGACAGACATCAAGCAATTGCCTTGCAAACCGCTGTGGACCAGAGCTGTGAGGGAGGGATAGAGCGTCCTGCCCTGGTGTGCAGTGGAGGAGGCTCCAACAGAGCATCCTCAGGGGCATCCTGTGAGGTGTTTTTCAGGGCAGCCTTGCCTGCCCAAAAAACCAAGCATCTGCGGACAGATACTGTACCTTGTTAACATTCTTAGACCACAGAGCTGAGATGCCCAGTAGAGGCAGGGGCCAGCCAACTTCGAACATGGACTTGTAGGTAGAAGGCTGAGCCACGGTCCTGGGTCTATCTGTGACACTCAGAGTTTAACATCTCAGCGCCTTGGACCCAGCAGAACTGGGCTTGAATCCAGACAACTGAGCATCGGTTTCCTCATCTGTGAAATGGGCAGAATTGTGGGTTCCTAATTCCTGAGGGTTAAATGAAAAAAGACTGGCAATGTACAATGCCAAGCTTGGAGAAAAGTTTCGATCAACGGTAGCGTTTATTATTTATTGTTATTATTATTATGTCTGGACCTCAGCTGAAGAAGGGGCCAGACAACAGCCCCGCCCAGCCCTTCTGGACAGGACAGGAACAGAATTAGAAAGAAAATGCTTTTCCAACCAGGCAATTGCCTGTTACCCCTGGGCATGGACAGCAGGGCTGGCCCAGAGGGCGGGGGCAGCTGCTGGCAGGAGAAGTGACCTAGATATTTGCAAGGTTCACCTCCCTTTGCTCCCTTTTTTTTTTTTTACCTATCCAGTCTCCAAGTGTTCATCCCCAGACATTGTTCCCCATAGATGGCAGCTCATTTCCTCTGAGGAAATTGCAGTCTGTACATCTGTGACCCCCACCCTTCAAGTAAAATTGAGGTGATCTGAACAGGTCTGAGAGTTGGCGTTTCCCTACTTGGCCCAAATGCTTCCTTGTTGGCCAAGAACCTTCAATTTCTTCCTCGGAATGCATCGCAAGCTCATTCCTGGAGGAAAGGAGCTAGACTCAGGGTTGGGAGCCCTGGCTTTCAACCCTGGCTCTGCTGTGTGACCCTGGGCAAGTGCCCGCCCCCCAGGTCCCTGGCCTGTTTCCCACCTATAAATGGAGGATTGGGTTTGATGTTTCTACAGGTCCTTCCTTCCTTTGAGTCTGACTTTTTGATACTGCACTGGTTTTGGCTTCAGACAACTTCAGTGTTGGCTATTTCCGTCCTCCCAAGCTGGGGAAATTTCCTTTTCAAGCCTTTATGCCTCTATATAAGTCATTATACCCTCCAAAGGATGCATTTCCCCTTCAAAATTCTCTTCCCTGTTCCCCAAACCAGGCTCAAACTTTCTCTGCCCGAGAACCTTCCCTTCACAGCCATACTCTCCAGTTCCCAGATGGCGAGTCCCACTTTATCCCCAGTCCCAAAGGTCATTTCCACACACTTGGGTCCCGTGACACCCCTGGGCTGGATCTCCAGACTCCTGGGACCCACCATGTGCCTGGGCAAGCCCCCAGTGCTTGAGACCACCTCTCCTGAGGACTTGGTTAGCCTGGCTGGAATCATCCAGTCATTCATGCACCCAGCCCCTGTGATGTGCTAAGGTGTGTGCTGGGTGCCAGAGACTCAAAAATGGATAAAGCCCAAGGCTATCTCCAAGGAGCTCACAGCCTGGGGCAGGAGGACTGGAAAGCAGATCATTTCAATATGTTGTGGCTTTCCAGGCAGAAAGGGCAGTGCGTGCAGGTTGAGGTACTAGACAGAGAAAAGAGTCCTTAGGAAATTGAAGGTGATTGGGTAGTGAGGGTGGAACTTGGACAGGTGAGTGGCCAGACTGGTGAAGTGGGCGGGGCTGGTGGTTGGGCGGGGCTGGAGAAGTGGGATGGGCCTAATGGTGGGCAGGGTGCAGAGCCCACATATCCTAGAAACTAGCAGAAGGATGTTAAGCAAGGGGTGAGCTGCGTTTTGGAGAGGTGCCTCTGGCTTCTGTGTGGAAGATAGGCTGTGGGGGCAAGATGGTCTGGGGAAGGCCATTGCAGTCATCAGAGAGAGAGAAGATGATGGCCTCAATGGGTAGCAGCAGTATGGGTGTGGAAAGGCAGATGGACCCAAGAGAGATTTGGAAGGTAAATTCTCAAGGCCTTGGGGATGGTTGTGTCTGGGGGTGAGGGGCAGAGAGGAGTCTAGGGGACCTCCAGGAAAGATAGTGGTGGCCCTGCTCTTCATGAGACAAGTGACCCAAGGAGAGGGAGTGAAGAGGAAGGGAGGGGAGGGGAGCGGAAGGATGGAGAAGGGAGGAGAGGGCAGGGGAGGGTATGGTGGGTTCAGTTTGGGACGTGTTGAGTTCAAGACATCAACTGTCCTCAGTGAAACACACAGCAGATGCTTCAGAACAAAAATAAATCCACTGACAACCATGTTGGTCAGATGACTCAGTAATGAAGGCCCCCAGAATGGATAGGTGCAGCAGAAAAGGGGTCATGAGGTATTACATGCTGATTCTGAAAGCCAGCATATAAATCTAGATGGTGGCCCGGATGGCCTCACTTAACCGGAGACCTCTGCTAATCGGAAGGCCACATTCCAGGCACACTGGCCTGAGAGCCAGGAGACCTGGGCCTGCGTTGGGCCTCTGCCCCTGGTCAATTGTGTCACCTTGGGCAAGTCATTTTAGATCTCTGAGCCTCGTGGAGTTGCTATGAGGGTCAGAAATAAAACAGTGAGAAAGAAGGCGGTGGAGGGAGGGAGAGAGAGAAAAAAAACTTTCTCGGTGGGATAATGGGAAATACTGGGCAAATCATGCTGAGTATTGTTATCAATGTTATCAGTTGTACCCCAGGTGCCAGGTGAGTGCCCACCCAGCCAGAGCTGCGGCCCCGCAGCCCCTGGTGCCCTGCTTTCTTGGCCTCACTCCAGGAAGAACCTGCTCGGCCTCCCTGATTACGATCCCCAGGGATGTCCAAGTCTCCATTTCTGAGGAAAATCAATGCGAACCATGTAGTCAAAACATTGTCGGCAGGCGTCACGCCAGCCAGGAGTGAACATTACTGGGGACTCAATCGTGCCCCTTATCTAGCAGTTTGTTCTCAAAAGTGAGCTCTACCCTTGCTGCGAACCCAATAAGTCTTTCAGTTTGACTCGAAACTCCACATTTTTCCTCTTTAGAAAAATGTCACCGACATTCCTCTGTTTCATTATTCTTGC
Source organism: Hipposideros armiger (assembly GCF_001890085.2). Classification (NCBI taxonomy): domain Eukaryota; kingdom Metazoa; phylum Chordata; class Mammalia; order Chiroptera; family Hipposideridae; genus Hipposideros; species Hipposideros armiger. The sequence goes on along the minus strand of NW_017731425.1, from coordinate 4,086,590 downwards.
TTGCTTCAGCTCTGGCCAGAGGGAAATTGCTAGCAGAGGGAGGCTGTCTGCACCCACCACGGCAGCCACATCAGGCCCCAGCTGGCCATAGGTTCTGGCTGTTGAGCCAGCCTGTGCTGGGCGCAGCCTTTATTCACCTTGGCCGTGGGCTCTCCTGGGCCGGCACGACCCAAACTCACAGGCTGCAGACCCCGGAATCTGCTCCATTCCCATGGTAGGCCCAACCAGAGTCTGATCCAGATCTTTCTGTCTTTGGACCAGCTGGACATCAGCCGCCCCTCTGCCAGGCCCTGACCATGTCTCCAAGTCTATGTGTCTCTCTCCTGGTATCTCTATCTCTGCCTTCTCTCTCTCTCTCTCTCTCTCTCTCTCTCTCCCTATTGTACTTTCCTGTCTTTTTCTATCCCTGCCTCTTTCTTCATTCATCTCTCCATTTATGTAATCAACAAACATGCATTGAGCACCTACTATGTGCCAGTCACTTTCCAGGAGCTGCAGATACACCAGTGAGTAAGACAGGGTCCGTGGGCTCATGAGACAGACAGTAAACAAAGAAGCAAATAGACCTATGCAGGAGATTAAATTTTCCAAAGGTGGCCACAACAATATCTCCACGTGCTCCCGAGGTGAACCTTTGTCCCCTTCTCCTTAAACATGGGCAGCAAGCGCTGTTGTGGCACTTCCAAGGCTGGGTCGTAACAACATCACGCTTCCCCACCAGGCTCTCTGGGGAACTTGTTCTTGAAGCCCAGCCTCCATGCTCTGAGGAAGCCCAAGCAGCTCGTGGAGAGACCCACGTGGAGGGGAAAAGAAGTTCTCAGTCAACAGCCAACTTGTCAGCCACGGGAATGAGCTCTTAGAAAGCAACCTTCCAGGCCGCAGTCAGAGCAGAGAAAAAGCCAGCCTTGCTGAACCCTCCCCAGACAACAGAGTCATGAGCCAAATGAATGACTGTGGCTGTTTTAAGCCAGTGAATTATGCGGTAGTGTGGTACACAGCAGCAGATAACGAGAACAGCGTACGAAATAATGAGGGTAGTGATGAGTGCTAGAAAAGAAAATCGAACCAGGTGAGGACATAAGGGCAGTTGAAGGGAGGAGGAGGAGGAGGAGGTGAAGCAGGACAGAGAGGTTCCAACCCAGCCCTGCCCGATCCCAGTGCCCAAGATGTGTTCACCAAGCCCATGGACATGCTGGGAAAGTGTCTGTTAAAGAAGGAAGAGCCTTAGAGGAGGAGCCAGTCTCACTCCCAGAATGAGAATTCCAACCACAAAGCCCCTCAGTGTCTGCTTGCATACTTCCAGTGATGGGGAGATCGCTCCCTAGCCCGGCAGCCCTGCTGGAACAGCTCTGACTGTGAGAACCAGCTTCCTTCCAAGGAGGGAGGCCTGCCTCCCTGCATTGCCCTCTGGGACTATGTGATCACATGACAAAGACACATGTCTCCCTGAACACCTCTAGCTCCTCCTACATCCGTGGTGGTCCTTAGAGAAAGACACCAGTCAGACGACTGGGACTCTGAATGTATTCAGAAAGGGATGGAGTCAGAGCCAAGAAAGACATTTGTCATCATGTAAGGGTGGGGATAATGGAGGACACATGGCAGAGTGTATGCAGAACAGGACTTCTGAGCCTAAATCGCCAAGCCCCTGAAATTGTAGCAAAACCAAGAGGCCCCTGACCTCCACCCCAACCCACTCCAAAGTATGATAGACTCTTAAAATAAAAGCATGGGTTTGGAGTCATGAAGACCTGAGTCTGAGTCCTTTCTAAGTGCTTCTTATTTACAGTGTGACGTTGGGCAAGTTGCTGCCCCTCTCTGAGCCCAAAAGTCAAATCAACAGGGATGTATCTGTGGCCTCCAGCAGCTTTTCCAAACTTCCCTGGTTTGCGTGCCCCCAGCATGATTCCAGCCCTATCCACACTTCCTCTCTGTGATGATCTGCTTAGTATTTGTCTCTAAATTGGCTTCCTTCTTTCATTTAAATAAACTTATTTTTAAAAGAAACTTTTTTTATCACCATCTTCAATAGCGTTATCTGGAATAAATAGAAAAGGAACCATAAAAATGAAGGAAGAAAAACAGTACTGCTAACTTAGAGATGAGCGCTTTGCCCTCTGTGCGCCCACCCCCCACCCCAAGACCTTACAAAGGGGGATTAGCAAGCCCTAGAGAGAAGTGTTAATGACACATTAGCACCCAACTGAGACTTTCTCCCTGGTGTTACCAGGAGGGAGTCACTTGCTCACTGCCTGATTTGGGCTGTTTAATGCCCTTTGTGCCAACTGCAGCATCTGTTCTGGCCCCAGGCAGGTGGTCTAGCTAGAGAAACCAAGGCAGGGAGGACATGATCTAACAGGTTCCAGCAATGACTTTTTTGCCCAAGCCCCCCACTGAACGGTTAGGGCAGGGACAGGAGGTCCCCAAACTGCAGAAAGCAAGAAAAGGAGGCCTCTGAATTGGCTTCTTGGGGACAGTGGGAATGTGCCACCTGTGGACCACCACAGGCCTCACAGACACTGGACACCTGCCAGCAAGGTGGTAGCCCAGGCCCAAAAGAACATGGGGGCAGCAGAGGCCTTGGGGAGAGGTAAGCCTGGGGGCCCCATCCTTTGCAAGGGGAACTTGGAGGGTCCCCCCAACATACACACTCTGGGCCGTGGTGTTTCCAGCTCCTTTGCTAATAGGTTGTATGTCCCTGAGCTAGTGGCCTCAACTCTTTGAGCCTTATTTCCACCCTGTGCTTCAGTTTCCCCTCTATACAGAACCAACTCATCCACCAGGCACGGCAGTCACAGGGCCTAGGGCCCATGGCAGTTGTATGGGCTTTGAAAATATTTTCACTTCTCTTAAAATCAGAAAAAAAGAACTTTTTGAAGACCAAGTTTTAAGATATAAAATTAATACTTTCATGTTTATACCAACAGAATCACAAAATATAATTTTTAATGTTTTTTTTGTTGTTGTTGTTTTTTTTAAAGATTTTTATTGGGGGAATTGGGGGAAT
>NW_017731425.1:4074748-4083160 GCF_001890085.2 Hipposideros armiger | reverse complement strand
GCCCTAATTTTTAATGTTTTAATGAAGACAGGGGCCCACAAAAGCCATAATGTGGCCTCTATAAAATGGGAATGATGGAAGTACCTGCGTGGAAAGCCTTTGGCCCAAGACCTGGCACCTAGTATGTGTTCAGCCATTGCTGTTAGTGCTCTTCTTATCAGTGTAGTTCTTAGAGGCACAAGAACGCTGCTTTAGAAGTCAGGACATGGAACCTGTGACCTTTGGAAGCAGTCCCCTGGCTGGCCTCAGTTTCCCCAGCTGTACAGGGAGAGGCCTGGAGTCGGGACCCTCCTCTGGCTCTTTGTCTGCCTTTCTGCCTGGGGAGGCAAGAAGCCCCACATTCTCCTGGGACAGGAGCAGGACACTCATTTCAAATTCATCTCGTCTCCCCGTCAGGTTCAGACAATAATTGTGGCTTCTCTTTTTTTTTTTTTTTTTAATTCCCGGATGTTTGATCTGGCCCAGGCCCAGCTCCCAGACTTTTCACCTGGCCATCTCTGATTCCCACTCGCGGCACCAGTGTTTCCTGCAGGCACTGGTAGAATTTCTTCCAGAAGGTTCCTGGGTACCATTTGGGCCAGGGAAACCTCCTGATGGAGCCGGAGTTTGCAAGGCATACTCATAGCCACTGCTTCTTGAGCGCCTACTCTGTGCCTGATGCTGTTCCGGGCCTTGGGACTCCGCTGAAAAGATAAGAAGCATCTTTTAGGGAGCTTCCTCCACTCACAGCACACAGGGTAAGGCAGATACAGAATAAATAAGTGGCTGGGGGCAGGGATGTAATGGGAGGTAAGTTGGGGAAAGCAGGGGGAAGAGGCAAGGAAACCCCTAAGAAGGCAAGTTTAGATGAGTCAGCAAAAGTCCCCCCTAAAGATAAGTGATGTCGAAGCTGAGCCCTGACAAATGGATAGGTGTCAATTAGGAAGAGAGGGGAGGGAAGGGTGCAGGGAAGGGCGTCCCAGGCAGGTGGAATAGAATGTGCAAAGATTAAGGTGCCTGCCAGCCCAATGGGGAAAGTCATCCTCATTTTTCAGGTGAGGAAACTGAGGCTCAGAGAGGTCACATAGCTTCTAATAGCAGAGGCAGCACTTGAACCCAAGCCTGCACAGTTCCAGAGTCCATCCATAACAACTAGGCTACGTGCTTCCCCTCCCCCAACAACCTCCCTCCCTCACTGGCTTCACTGGAGGAAAAAGTCAGAACCGCGGTCACCCACTGGGAATGGCTTTAGGGTCTCCAAAGAGGCTGTTACCTCCGTGTAAAAGGAACTCCCAGGGCCTCAAATTCTACCATCAGAGCTGTGATGGGTCACCTATAAAATGCGACTCCCCCGACAGGGGTACAGGACCGAGGGCTCTCCTCAGAGGGAACCCAGGTGGGGAAACTGAGGCTCGAACAGCTGACGCACTTTGCCCAGGATCACCCAGTGTCAGTGACAGAGACATGCAGCTCCCAAAGCTGAGCCCCTGAGCTCCAGTCCTGTCTGTGGGCCGGACACCCCCTCCCCAGCCCCTCAGCTCGGCCCCAGCCCCCTCCAGCCCCTTCCCCCAGGACAATGAGGCCTTTCACAACCAGACAAAGGGAAAAAGTTTTAAAGGCGAGAATTATGTTTCCACCATGGCGAAGGGGGTGGGGCGGGGAGTCGGAGGCGGGGGCTCCACTGGGGAGGAGCTGCCGACACTGCAGAAACAGACCGGTGTGTATTTATTCATGTCTGACACAACACAATTTGATTTTCCACATAAAAGATCAAATAATATTTCAGTTACAGTTAATTACACACCCCAAAAGCACATCAAAAGGACGGTCCTCGTCCGCCCAGCCTGGCTTCGCTGCACCGCGTGCGCCCGGATTTCACGCCCAGCTTCTCGGCGTCTGTGGCCCAGGAGCTCCGAGGCTCGTGTCCAGATGGGCCTTTGAGGCTCGGCCAGGGGGCCAAGGTGCCTCCTCGGCCCTCAGACCCCTTGCTGGGGTCCCAGGATAGGACCCCATTCCCAACTGATGTGTTGTCTCCCCACCAAAACAGTAGCCCTGGTAGAGGTGTCTCACTAGGGCCCACTCTCCCCCTGAGGAGAAACACTCACTCCTCGCCCTCCCACTACACCAGCAGGCAGGGAAGGGGGCAGAGTGAACACCATTATCCCCATTTGTTAGATGAGGAAACTGAGGCCCAGAAAGGTGACGTGATTTGCCTGAAATTGGTCAAGCAGAGAATTTAGCGGATCTGGATGGTTCCAAAGAATCTGCCTTTTCTGATGTATCAACACCTTGTTGAAAAAGAGTCCTGGGTCATTTTTATGTTGTATGAGGTGAAGGCCTACAAATCACGTGTGAGACAGAGTATGTGTTGTGTTTGCTGAATGAGTAAGTGATTGGATAAAGAATGAGAAAGTGAATGTGAAAGGAAAGAAGGGAGGAAGGAATTTGGAATTTGGTTTCACCTTAATCACAGCAGAGGCATCGTTTTCTCACAGGAGCTCTGCTGACTGACAAGCTACAGTGCAACTAAATTTGGGGACACAGGAGCAGGGCCGAAGTGGAGGGACACCCGTGAAGTGTGACCCTGGGTGATCTCAGCCCTGTTGGAGTCTTAGCCCACCCTGTACTGCTTCTCTGAACACTCTCAAGGGAGAGACAAAGTGGTTGAGAAAAGTATGGGAAGACTGAATCTGAGAATCACAGATGCTTAGACAGAGTATTCATGACAAGTAAGTTCACAAACTTGTTGCAACGATGGTGCTAACCTTTTTTGATATCAGAGGGATTATTTGTTATGAATTTGTACCAACTAGACAAACAGTTAACCAAGTTTACTATTTGGAAGTGCTGAAAAGGCTGCGTGAAAAAGTTAGACGACCTGAACTTTTCGCCAACAATTCATGGCTCTTGCATCACGACAATTCACCAGCTCACACGGCACTGTCTGTGAGGGAGTTTTTAGCCAGTAAACAAATAACTGTATTGGAACATCCTCCCTATTCACCTGATCTGGCCTCCAATGACTTCTTTCTTTACCTGAAGATGAAGGAAATATTGAAAGGAAGACATCTTGATGACATTCGGGACATCAAGGGTAATACAACGACAGCTCTGATGGCCATTCCAGAGAAAGAGTTCCAAAATTGCTCTGAAGGGTGAACTAGGCACTGGCGTCGGTGCATGGCTTCCCAAGGGGAATACTTCGAAGGTGACCACAGTGACATTCATCAATGAGGTGTGTAGCACTTTTTCTAGGTTGAGTTCACAAACTAAATTGCCCGGCCTCATAAATTCATAGAACCTGAAGGTAATGGAATCTTAAAATCATCAACTCATAAAATTCCAGAGCAAGAAAAGACTCATTATGGTGTCCTTTCCAGTACCATCGTGAGGCTCAGAGAGGGTGTGTGCTCTGTCCGAGATGACACAGCAGGCAGGGCTGGGCTTCCCAGCACTATGGGGCAGTCTGGGTTGGTGATAAGGGCGCCCTGCCTCCCAGGGCTGGGCATAGATGCTAGTGTCTCCCTCATCCCTGCACCGGAGGAGGGAAAGCAGTTAGGGTGGGTTAGACTCAAAGTTTTTCAAAAGTAGGGTACACACACACACACACACACACACACACACACACACCTGTGTCACCGTGCTCCGTGCTAGAAATCCCCCAGCAGAGTCGCCTCTGAAGTACCTGGTAAGGGCCTGTCACTGGCTGCTCTGTGGTGAGACTCACAGAACAGAGCCATGGGGGAGCAGAGTGCAGAGACCAGGGCTGAGACCCAAGAAAAGGAGGGCCTAGATCTGCTCAGATGGCAGTTTTGCCAGAAAGAGGGAAGACCCCCCAAATGCAGCTCTTTCTCTATCCCCAGACCCTGAAACAGCCCTGAGCCTGGAGCTGGAGGCTGGGTTTAATCAAGGGGTCATCACGCACTAGCGGGGTCACCACGCACTAGCAGGGTCACCATGCACTAGCGGGGTCACACAGGGTCAGCCACTTCCCCTCTTTGAGCCTCCACTTCCCTTCTGTGGGCACAAGACTGTGGGAGGCTCAGAGGAAACAGCTTCGATGGTGAAGGTTCCCAGCTGTGGGCATTGGGGGGATATCGGGGCTGCAGGATGACTGGCGGGGGCCTTGCAGGGGGCAGGGAGCACAGGGCGGGCAGGAACTATTCTGGGCCCCTCTCTCCCCACACCCATGCACCCCAAGGCTCAGAAGGCAAACGACCATCCTGTTTGCCAGGCAAAGATGTTTCCTGTGCAGCCAAGCTGAACCCACCAAGAGCCACCGCAAGCCCTTCCCAGAAGCCTCCGCTCCTTGGCCACCTTGGGACAGGGCCTTGCACACCCCACCTGGCTTCCACTGCACCCCTTAACTGCCCCATCCCACCAGCCTCAACTCCCTACTAATCAAACAAGGGTCAAAACACCCGAACGTCTCCAGACTGAGACGGTCAATAAAATAGATCCACTTTGTGAAGCCTGGCACATAGTAGGTTTCTGATGCAAATTTGTGGCATGACTGTCAGATACTTCTCACAGTTTCTGGCACACAAGATCCCTAAACAAAAGGGAGGAGTAGAGCGATGGTAGATGATGATTGCCTCATTGTCTTTATTTATGACCCATCACATTCAGGGCACTGTTCTGCACACAGTGGGTGCCTTTGCAATGTGTGCTGACCTTCTCCCTTGTCTCTATTCATTTGTTTCCGTGAAGGTAGGGTTGTTTTATTTACTTTGCATATAGTCTGTGCTTCACAGATATTTATTGGATGGATGGGTGGATGGATGGATGGATGGATGGATGGATGGATGGATGGATGGATGGATAGATGGATAGGTGGGTGGATGGATGGATGGATGGATGGATGGATGGATGGATGGATGGATGGATAGGAGAGTGAATGGATGGATAGCTGGAAACAAGAATGGATGGATGAGTGAATGGATGAGTGGACAAATAAAAAGAGAGAAACCAAGGATGAAAAAATACTCTTTTGCTATAGGTCTCAGGAGTCCTAGATTCAAGTTTGCCACCTCAACTTAATCCATTGTGTAGCCTTGGTCAGTGGGGTCACCCTCTATGAGCCTGTTTCCTCATTTGTCAAGTGAGCATTGTGACTCTGCCCTGCCAGCTCCCTCAAGACCTGGAAGATTCCTCATGAGGCTTGTGGGCATTACTTCCTAAACTGTGAAGTGCTCTGCCCTGGGCAGGTGGTGGCCTGTCCTGAGTCGCTTGGGGAGGCGTGCAGAATGGACAAGCCCTGGGATGGGGCAATCTGGCAGGTGATAGAGGTGTGGAGGGCTGACACCCTGGCGGGTTCTAATCCTGTGTGGCTTCCCCTCTAGTAAAATTTTATGGCCTCTGAGAGTAGGCAGAGGGCTGCCAGTGGCAACTCGCTGGAAATTTATGGCCAGCCTCCTCCCTCCTGGCCCTCCCTTCTTCAACCCAACCCTCAACAAAGCTGGGGTCCATGGGCTTGGCCATGGTGAACTGAGCCTCTCCTTGGGGCTGGGTAGGAGGGGCTGAATTAGGAGAAGCAAGAAGAAAATTTCATTGTTAAAGATGGGATGGAAGTGAGCTGAAAGACCTGGATATGAGAAGCACTGGCTTAACAAGATTGTGCAAGACACTGAGTCACACTTTGCATTAGGTTACAAAATTGCCTGCCTGTTACCTAAGGTCCCCTTTGAAGAAAATGGGAAAGTGGCCACAGCAGCCATAGTTGCCTCTTTGAGTCCCTGAGCCCACCTATTCTCTCTCACCACAGGGCCTTTGCATATGCTATTTCCTTTTCAGGTGCACCTCCCCAAACTATGATTTGCATACTTAACCAGGTGCATATGTCGATTTGACACATGTAGACATTTGTATGTGATGCATATGTGAATGAGTGTGCTCCTGGCTCACATGTACCTGATACAAACATGGGTATGTGAAGAGCATGGGCATGGTCTCATAGACAGGAGAACCAGGGGGCTGTCATGGGGGAGCACACGTGTGTTGCAAGTGCTTGGTGTGGCCACATGTAGATGGAAGAAGGGGTAGAGCTATTTCTGGGGGTTTATGGGTCCCAGGCACTGTGTGGCCTATCGGTGCATTAGCCCATGAACTTGATGTGGTGACTACTTGTACGAACCCCATTTTATAGAGGCAGAAACTGAAACACCCAGGAACTCACTGGAGAATTTGAAACCTGACCCAAGAGGGGACGTAAAACTCCAGGAAGCTGGCTGGTGTGCTCAGGGGGCACCAAGAGCAAACATGGCATTGGGGGCGGGAGCACCCTGTAGACCAGGTGACAGTGGGGAGAGGTGGAGGGGACTCAGGGAACAGGGAGAAAGGAGAACTGGAGACTAAGAGAGCCTGGGAGGGCTGGCAGGTGGAGCTGTGGGGTGCCCTTGCCCCTGGGCTGGGCTGGGAACCGTGGCCTCCGACCCAGTCGGCTTCCAAGGGCTGCATTTTGGTGGCACAGTGGCTAGCATGGTCAGCCCTGCTCTGGCTGATTTATGGGTGCTCCCCGCCCTCTGCGCGCTGGCAACCAGCCACCCCCGCCAGATCTATTATTGATGAACTTTCCGAGCTCCACTAATTAACTGCACGGACGCTTGGCAGTGCTGCAGCAGTGGTGGCTGAAATACAGGCCTGACCACCCCGCCAGTGTCAAAGGCGTCACACCCCCTGATGGGTCCGAGGGGAGAGAGTGGACAGGGGACCACCTGGCAGAATCTCAGCTGTCTCAGTCTCAACCCCAACCCCACACCCACCCCCTAGTGGGGGCCTGCTGGGTTCCAGCCAGGACCCGAAGCAACCTGCTGTGTGGCCTCAGGACAGCTCCTTAATCTCTCTGAGCCTCAGGCACGGATCACCTAGAATACTGCAGCAGGGGACTGGACTGGACCAGGTGACTCCCCTCCAACCTTGGGAGGCAGCAAGTGGCTTGATTCCCAAGGCTTGTCCATCCATGGGGCTTGGGTTCCAGTCCCTGCTTTGCCACTTCCTGGCTGTGTGGGCAGGAGCAGGGAGGGATTTGACCTCCCCCCAGAACCTCCCTTTCTTAATCTGCAAAATTGTAATAAAATCTAGCTGGTGGAGCTGAAGTGAGAATTCACACTGCTCCCTGGACTGTGCACAAGGCCTGTACAGAGCAGGTGTATTGCGGGGAGGAGGGACCCCTGAGCGGTGACCTTCTGGGCTCCTGTCCTGGTATCGTCTGGGATTTGTGTGGGGGGCCCATCGCCTTCTGCTCTCCTTCTTCAGGGTTGAGCCCAAGCTTGGTGGGCACCCAGAAGAGGGCATTCCATCTTAGAGCACCTGCTATTACATTGATAGCAGATGCCACCACAGACATAACCCAGAATAGAGGCTCCCTCCAGAAGAAAAACAATGATGACAGGTGGGGGGACCTTGATTTAGGTTGGGGGGTCGAGGAAGGATTTCAGGAGACAGCTGAAGTAGAGGCCGGAAGCATCAGGCAAAAAGCAGTGGGCGGAAAGTTCCAGGCAGAAGGAGCAGCTAGAGCAAAGAGGCAGGAAGGAGGCGAGAAGGTTTGGAAGATGAGCAAGGCGGACATGTACATGTGATCATGACCGGAACCAGTGAGGGGAAGGGAGCCAGACACAAGAGTCCATGATGGGGTTGGGATTGAACTCAGGACTGGGGCCTGAGGAGAGGTACCCAGAGCTGCTGTCAGGGCATGTGAACTCTGGCCAGAATGGCTGAGTAGCTGTCCCCTTCCTCCTCCTGGCTCTCCTCCCCAGCTTGACTTCTGTGAACTTAATCTATCCCTCCCCTTTCCCCACCTCTCTTAGGTTCCTGAGTCAGGAGGGAGACACTCCTGTGTGGTAAGGCCCGACCCCAAATCTGTCCTCATTTTGCAAATGAGGAAATCAGGGCTCAGAGAGGGCAAGCAATGTGTCCAAGGACACACAGCTGAAACCACCCCATGAGTACCTACTCTGGGTAGGTGCAAGGCAGCGGTACACCCCTCCCCCTGCCTGTGGACCTTCTCCTGAGCATCTCACTTAATGGCCACTGGGGGGTGGGGTAGTCTTTCATTTCTCAGACAAGGTACCAGGCTCAGAGGAGGCCAGAGAATTGGACTCAGAATTGGTCTGAGAGGAAAGAGGGAGTTGAATTTCAGTTTGTTTTTAATTTTTTTAATTGTCTTAAGAGGTTCCATTTTTCTCAATTCATACAATGTTTGTTTTGTTTGTTATGGATTTTTTTTCCCTTTGAGTCTTGCCTCCTCTCCCTCCCCCACACCCCAACCAGCAGAAAAATACTGGGTTGTTTGTGTAGCTGTGGTTTGTGTCTTTTTACAACTGTTTTCTAATTTCATCCTTTAGGGTAAAAAACCCAGAATTTGAAGTGAAATGGAAGTGAAGCAAAGAGACAGAAAGAAAGACAGACAGTAAGAGAGAGAAGCAGAGAATAAGA
>NW_017731425.1:4039307-4073439 GCF_001890085.2 Hipposideros armiger | reverse complement strand
GCCACTCGGCCGGCCCCTGCAGGCCTGGTTTCAAATCCTGGCTCTGCCACTTCCTACCTGTGTGAACTTGGGCAAGCGCCTCTCTTTGAGCCTCAGTTTCACATCTGTACAATGGGCAGCAACCACGGGCTCCTTCAGAGAGTTCGTAAGTTAGAGCGTGTGTGACAGCTAGTATGCAAATGAGTAGAGAGTATGCACTCACTCGTGCTGCCATGCTCCTCTCCCTCTGTCCTTCTGAAAAGCAGGCACGTTTGGCCTCCTGCCAAGGACAGCCGCCCCAGGGCTCCGAGCTTCCCCTCCCCCCGCCCGAAAACACCTGTGCAGACCCCCTTTCCGGCCTCATGGAATGAAAATGATGCAAAGAGGCCCACGCTTCTCCAGTGCAGACAAAGACGAAAACATAAAAATTCCAAAGTGTCCCAGGAGGCGGCTGGAGGCTCAGGAAGACTGCAGCCAAGACCCCTCCCCTTGGGCGTGCGGGCTCGTCCTCTGGGATCCCAGGTTAACTGCACAGCTGCTCAAGAGCCGGGCAGTCATGCCCAGGTCCATATCCCCATTTGCCAGAAAAGAAAACTGAGGCACCAAGAGAAGACGCCAGTGGCCCTCAGTCCGGCCCCTGGACCCCGAGTGGCCTCCTGGAGTGTGAGGCAAGAATGCTGAGGGGTGACAAGGAGTGACCAGGAGGGACTGGAACAGTATTTAGCTCCTTCTGGGCAGGAAAACAGAAGTCAAAGAATGGGCTGGAGGCTTTTCAGAGGCAGACGCCATAGAATGTCAGCGACATGACACACCAGCTCTCCTGATTACGGCACCGAAAGCCTCACCTGGGTGCTGCTGTGTCCTAAACATCTAACAGAGAGGGAGCTGACGTGGGTCCAGGAGTCCAGAGCAAGCCACCACAGCCAGCTACACTATAAAGATGCACGCATTTCTAGTTCAATAGTTATTTTTCATTTATGGCAAGTGTTTAATTTAAAATAGTTTCCTATTGACATGAAAAGGGAATCTGTTACAACACATATTAAGTAAGAAACCGTGCGGATAAGGTGAGGCTAGGGCAGCCTAGGAAGAAGGGATGGCAGTTTGGGAAGTGGGATTTTCCCAGATCAGTAAGCTGGTAGGTTTCAGGCCTCACGTTCACCCGGGAGGATGCCCCACCAATGCTCACTCACCAGCCATAGGCTAACATTTAGTAGGTACCCTCCATGCGCCCAGGGCTGGGCTGCCAGCTTATAATACTCTGCAATCAAGCAGACGTGGCCCAACACTCTGGGATTTTTTAGTCTAGCGTGGAAACCAATACATGAGAAAATCGAAGGACAGTAGTAGGGTTGGGGGGGATACAGATTAGACAGTGGACGGGAAGGCCTCCCAGGGGTGGTATCGTATTAAGCAGGCTATGCTAAGAGCAAAAGAGATAGCAGGTGCAAAGGCCCTGAGGCAGGAAAAGGCCACCCCTTTGGAAGAACTAAAGGGGTAAGGGGAAGGGGCAGTGGGAGATGAGGCAGGCAGGCCCCAAGTCCACTCAGGATCTTGGACCTGAGGAGGATTTGGGGTTTTGTTCTGGGCAGAATGGAGAGCCACTGGGTTGTTTTTATTTTGTTTTGTTTTTTAATCAGGAGAATGACTTGCTCCAATTTGAGTTTTAAGAAGACTCTCTTGGCTACTGCTTAGACCATGGACTGAAGGGGTCACAATGAAGGAAAGCAGGTCAAAACGATAGTGGCTCTGACTGGGGTGGGCAACACAGTGCAGAAAAGCGGTCAGATCTGAGAGCTTTATTGGAATAGCGGGGCTAGGTGATTTGTTTATGCATTTAAGATAGTTATGAAACACCTACTGTGTACCAGGCAACAGACTGGGCACCAGGGAGACATCCGTGAATGACACCAACAAGGAATCCTGTCCTCATGGGGCTGACTGTCCAGGAGATGCACACGTCACACTACGTCCCCAAATCTGTGCGTGTCTCACATGCATGTACGTGTACACACACACACATACACACCCACACAGGCCCCCTGTCACCTTCTCCTGGGTACAAATGCACACGCACGCACACAGTGGATGTGCCCCCCGGCACCCACGTGTACATCCCTGGCCCCACTCACCTTTGCACACACATATTCATTGGCTTAGCTGATAAAAATAACCTCGGTGATTACACTTCATGGGGCTGACGTTGCCAGGGAATAATTGAGATCCCCTCGCTCTAACTGTACCTGGTGATTCACTGAGAACGCACTTCACCCTCACCTCGGCCCCACTGAACGCTGCGAGCACTAAGAATACTTTCTTTTATTGTTGCGAATGACATGTGAATTCATTTTCCTACCAATTATGTAGGGAGATGGCAGAGACTGAGTGCTTATTACCTGCTCGCCATTATGTAACGTGACAGAAATACGACGCAGCTCCCTGCTGGCGGAAGGCCTCTGGGGCCACCCGGACTCCATTGGACAAGAGGCAGGAGCAACGTTCTGTAAGCCAGGACCTCGCCTGGTCACTGAATTACCTTGTGACTTTGGGCAACTCACTTTGTTGCCCCGGGCCTCAGTTTCCTCATCTGCTAAATGAGTCTGAAAGGGGATGAGCTGGACGACTTTTTAGGGACCTTTCCAGCTCTCCTGCATGTGATTTGGGGCTCAGCTGAGGAAATTGGTCTCCTTCTAGGCCTCCTTTTTCCAGGGAGTGAAGGTTGTCTCGTCAAAGTTTGAAACAGTGAGTCCTCCCCTATGAGGCTCACCATTCATTCATTCATTCATTCATTCACTTTAGCAAGTAGGGTTCTGGTCTTCCAATCCTGTTCCAGGAACTGGGGAGAGAGTGGTGAGTAAGACAAACTTCCTGCATGACGGACCTTACATTACATGACAGTATTTCAGCAACAAATACAGACAGTCTTCAATTTACTATGGTTCGACGCATGATTTTTCGACTTTACTGGATAGTGCAAAAGGGATACACATTCAGCAGAAACTGTACTTCCAATTTTGAATTTTTATCTTTTCCCAGACTAGCCATATGCAGTACAATATACTCTCTCATGATGCTGGACAGTGAGTGAGATGATTTTGCCCATCTATAGGCTAATCTAAGTGTTCTGGACACATTTAAGGTAGGCTAGACTAAGCTATATAATGATCAGTCAGTTGGGTATATTAAATGCCCTCTGATACAATATTTTTCATTTAAGATGGGTTTATCAGGACGTAACCCCCTTGTAAGTCAAAGAGCATCTGTAGTTGTGAGTGAGTGAATGAATGAATGAATCTGGGATGGAAATGGAGGTTGGAAAGTGTTAGTAGAGAATGGACATCAAACCCTGAGCGTGAGCAGCAGGTGCAAAGGCCCTGAGACAGGGAAAGGTTGCCCCCTTGGGAGAACAGAAGAGGGAAGGAGAGATGGGGGTGGAAAGTGGGAGAAGGAAGAACGCCTGGGCTGTGTCCTCAGAGCTCCAGTATATAAGACAAAAACAAGAACTCACAGAGGAACCTGAAAAGAAATGAGAGGAAAGCAGGGCCCCAGATGGAGCAAGCCCCTGGTGGGGGCGGGAGGGCACGGTGGGAGGAGTCAGCAGGGACGGGGGCCCTGGCTTGGCAGTGGGGCCAGAGCTCTGTCTTTCCTGTGTCCCCAGTGTCCCCAGGGGACACAGGGCCTGCTGTTCATCCGCCCCGATGTGTATTGGCAAAACAAATCTATCAGTGGGTTCCCCACCGTGGCTGTGGCACCTGAGCCTCAGAACCACCGCTTTCTGGGCCAGGCATGGAGCAAAGACATTGCCTTAAATCATCCTCATCATTTCACCATGCCGCTGACATTTCTTGGGCACCTACTGTGTGCACCAGCCCTGAGGGCACTTTGCATGCCCCCTATCATGTGCCTTGCCAAGAAGAGCAAGGAATAGAAGTGTGACAAACCTATTCCACAGATGAGAAAATATACTCATATGGCCTTTTCAAAGTCAGCTAGCTCTCAGTGGCGGGGAAAAAATTTGAGCCTAAACCCCTGGCTTAAGAACCCAGAATCACCACCACCATGCAATATTAGAGGACCCAGGAGGCACTCGGTAAAGTGAAAATCCCAGTGCACACATGGGGCCCTTGCCACTGATACCCCTGGCCTGCAGACAGGGGAGCTATCTACATTTGGCTTCCCAGGGCCAGGTCCCCGTCCCTTTGGGTCAGCCTCACCCTGTCTCTCTAGACCCCAGCGGAGTGGTCCCATTGAGGCTGATTCTTGCCTTCTCACCCACCCGACAGCCATGGTGGAACCCCAATGCCAGCCACCCCACACGCTCCCCAGTTCTTGACATTCAAAGGAGCCGGAAGAACCCCTTCACAGCTGTTACCGATTACAGCTACTTAAATGGCACATTAACCAGAGACAGAAATGAGGAGCCACGCTCTGCTCGCTCGCCACTTAATAATTGCATCACTTGGCCTGAATTTTTTAGCCTCTCCCTTGGCCTCCTCACACCCCTAACCATGGAGGCTGCTGGGAGGCCCCACTTAGTCACTCATTGTGTCCCTGGCCCTTGCGTCAGCCCCAAGAATCCCAAAGAATAGCCCTCTATCACTCGTCGATGCCAGCCAGCCTGCCGTGAACCGTTGTCCTTTGGGGTAAACATACCATCCGGTGCTTAACATGCAAATCTTCAGGGCACATGCGCACTCCTTGCCATGGCTCACGGGGTTATGCATGATGGGGTCTCGGAGGGTGCCCTGGTCTCACTGTTGGCACTGCCCTCTACACACCGTGTCCCAGCCTGGTCAAACAGTCTTTCTGCCCTGGGAGAAGCAGTGGCCTGCTTCCCTTCCAGACCTCTGTGCATGCTGTTCCCTGCGCCTGCAGCCCCCTTCCTGCCCTCCCTGCTGCTTCCCCTGGCCGACCCCGTCCCTTCTCCCCCACACTCATCATTCAGCCTACAATCCAGTCCTCCTCTCCCTGGATTTATTCAGTGCCAGTGAGTATGTCCTGCTCAACTACACTTCATAATAATAATAGTGATAGTAGCAGTCATCACTGTAGCTGTGATGCACTGAGCACCTACTGCGTGACTGAGTGCTTTACACTTACTCCTGTTTTAGAGATGAGGGTACCAAGAATCAGAGAAGCAAAGCCACTGGTGGCCCACATGATGGAGATCCCAACCGTTTGTTGTCACCAGGAAAATAAAGCTGCCTCGCACTTCCAATCCCATCCTATTCAAACCCTGGCTGGCAAGCGTAGGTGTCATGCCAAGGATCGCATGCAGCCCCTTCCCAGGTCCCCACCTTAGGCACAGACTCAGGGTTAGGGCCCAATGACGGTTCCACCTTCCCCCACGAGCCTGGTGTTTACATCATTACACCCCAGAGAAGGAATTTACTGTCTTAATCCTGAAATAGCAAGGAAGGCATTCCAGCCAGACAGGTCATCTGCACAGCCCTGGAGAGCTGCTTCCCACTTTCACAGAAATAAAATAAATACCCCGAGAGGGCCCTCCTTCCAGATAGGAAAGCCCTGGCCTCGGGGCTTCAGGGGAGCAGGGCCGGTATGTGGACATCGGGCCTGCCCTCATCCCGCTGGGTGATGCAGCGTGGAGGGCACCCAACTGGAACAAGATGGAGACACCCCTTGTTTTGGGGGCGGGGGCAGCCTTGACCTTTCGAGCTGGGATTTTTCCACCACGGGACAAAGTTGCGTACCCTACACCAAGTGCAGGCCACTTTCTGGACCCCCCGTTTTCCTCACCGTCAAATGCAGGGCTTATTTTTCGACTTGGCTCCCCTGAGCATTAAGATTCTGTAAAAAGTGGGGAAACAAAGGCCCAGAGAGGAAAGGAAGTGGTCTACCCAGCAAGGCCAGGGCAGAGCTCAGACCAGCTCGGAACCTCAGACAAAGGAACCAACGTGCCACGGCTAAAAAATAAACATGAGAGAAACATTAGAATCTACGCGACCAAACCTAGCCGAGTGGAGGGAGAGAGGCGGGGACGAAAGGATATGAGTGCTTCTTCAAGGAAACACAGTGGAGAGCCATCTTCTCCAAGGCTGGGGTTTTAATGCATTAAGGATGAATTTCCTGGTTCCTAGAAGGAAACAGAGAGTAGTTCTTTTTCTCTATCCTGTGGGCGTCACCCCAAGAACACAGGCTCCTCAACCCCAATGCTGTGGAAACTTGACAAGCAAGTTTGGGCGCCGCCTCCCCCCCTCCCCCCGACCCTGGGTGGTGAGTGGGGAGGAAGGCGGCCCAGAGCTGGGCGGGAGGGTCAAAGGCTGCCATTTAAACCCTGGCAGGTAGCGGTGGGCACCATTATGGGCACTCTTGCTGATTCCGGGATCCACAGTGGGCCCAGGATTCCAGAGCTGCAGAGGGTGCCAGGAGGGGTCCTTCTCATCTCCAGGGCCACCTGGGCACATCGGTGGTTCTTCCTGAGGGCAGCCTGGCGTTCTCTGGCCTGACCACACGCAGACGTGACCTTCAGAGTTCCTCAAGTTTATCGTTCCAACCCCAAGTCATGGTCTTAACCCTTCCCATAGGGCACTTGGGCCTCAATTCAAACAGCAGCACTGTAGTAAACGATGCCGCCCTCTGTGGGCAAGGACACACAGGCTCACAGAGGGTCGACCTGGAGGCTGGTCACGAGGCCATGGTGTGGGCATGGAGAGGTCTCCTAGGGGCCCATTCTGTTAGAAGCGGGCTGGTTTCGAACATCAAGTATCATACAAATGTCCCTGGAGGATTTCATCCAAGGGCGCCATGATGGTACCCACGCATAGTCTATCTAGTTAAACATGAGTTTGGTGAGACACCACTGATTGTTTTACCCTAGTATATTCAAATCCCAAGATGGGAGGAAAATGTACAGAAGAAGAATAAAAGATGTAATGATGGGAATTCTTACCATTTTTAGTGTGTCAGGTGTAGCTGATTTTACCCACAAATGGAGAAAGCCTCCTTCACACGGGGTGCTACTCTCTCTCTCTCAGTCCCTCATCCACAGAGCCTCCTCACCTCCCCTCCCCTTTATGCCCTGAAATCTGAAATTCCTTTAACTGGCATTGTTTGTTTTTTGTTTGTTTGTTTATAAAGTATTCTCGGCCCTTATCATATTACAACCCACCTCCGAGTACCTTCTCCTGTGGGCCCTGGAGGGTTCTCAAGGGGTATCAGGACTCTTTGCCCGCGCCCCATCCTTTGGAGAATCAGGGGTGGGTGCAGATGGCGGCCGTGCAGGCCAGGCCACCCCCATCCACTTGGATCCTGGACACTCCATTCAGACTGGGGTGGCCGGGGGTGGCCAGGCTTCTTGGTGCTCAGAGACCAGGATTTCCACAATGAAACATGAGAAAATCTCCCACTTTGTCATGGATTAAAATTCCAGACTTGACATCTTGGTCATGGAGCTTTGAACTGGCTGTCAGAGCACAAACCCAGAGCCAGACGGCGTGGACCTGTGTGTGGCTTCTGAGCTGTGATCTCAGAGTTCTGGAAGATGTGAGCTCTTCAAATTAGAGGACTTTGAATCTACACAGTAGAGACCTTCTTACCAAAGGGCTGGAGGGCGGCATCCTCACCACCCCATGTGCATTTCACAGTTTTACAAAGAAATCACGGAACATGCTTCCAGCTGGGCTGAATGAGGTGCCTGGGGAAGGAGGCTGCAGATGGACCCTCAGAAGCCTACGGAAGGTTTACACTAACTGCAGCCAAGGGAGACATCTGGCTGCTGAGTAAACCTCACATCAACCCCATGGGGAAAGGAGAGTCACCCCCATTCTACTGATGAGAAAACAGAGGCCCGGAGAGTTGAAGCAATTCACCCAAGGTCACCGTATTCGTTTCCTGTTGCTGCTGTAACAAATCATCACAAATTTAGTGGCTGAAAACAACGCAAGTTTATTACAGCTCTGGATCAGAATTCTGCAATGAGTCTGATGGGCTAAAATCAAAGTGTCAGCAGGGCTGTGTTCCTTCTGGAAGCTCTAGGGGAGAATCTGTTTCCTTGCCTTTTCCGGTGCCTGACGGTCTCCCGCATACCCTGGGTTGTGGCCCCATTCCTCCATCCCCAATGTGCATCCCTCGGACCTCTGCTAGCGTCATGACACCTCCTTCTCTGACTTCCTCTCCTAAGGACCCTCGTGTTTACACTGCCCTGAACCCCAGATAATCCGGGATACTCTCCCTATCTCAAGAGCTGAGCTTCAAAGTCTCTTCTGCCATGTAAGATAACATCTCACAGTTTCCAAGATTTAGGTTGTGGACATCTTGGGCAGGTGGTGTAAAGAGACATTCTGCCCACCACAACCACACAGGAAGAAAGTGCCCAAACCGGTTTGCACCAAGTCCGACCGGCTCTAAAGTTTGTTCCCCCAAGGCCCTTAAAAATGGTCGTGGTGTTGCCAGATGAAATACAGAACAAATCACTTTTTTAACATAAGTGTGTCCCAAAGAGTGCATGGGATATGCTTATCCTAAATGCTATTCATTGTTTATCTGAAATTAAAATGTAACTGGGAGTCCTGTGTTTTTCTTTGCTAAATCCGCCAGCTCTAAAAGCTCAGGAAGAAAAAAGAAACACCTATATGGGAAGATCTGGGTCCAAGTCAGAGATACAGCCAGAGGTCAACTGGGATTTCTTCATTTCCCCTCTCTGGGCCTCAGTTTGTCCACCTGTAAAATGGAGCTGTAATGGTAAACCCACCCCATCCCCAACTCCCCAAGCAGATGCCCTTGAGAGCACAAAGGAGAAAGTGTTTGCACGCTACAAAGTGCTGTGCCCACCAGAGAAGTCTGCTTCACCACCAGCCCTCCGCACCCCCTTCCCAACCCACAGGGCAGGGATTGAAGAGGCTATTCCCAGGGCCCAGTCCAGATGGGGTTTAAACTTTAGTCAGACACGAGCTAATTTCCCTAGCTCATTATCCCAAACCAAATTAGGAGCAGCCCAGGCTGCACCACTCGTGGCTTAATTGGGGCTCACAGACGCCCCCCCCCACCCCGTGACTTCTTTCTTTCCCATTCCCCTGTCCCCAGCCTGGCTGTGCCTTGAGGGAGCCAGAGGCTGCCCAGGCCCTGCCACCTGGGCCCATGCAGACGCCCCAGTGTAATCAATTAGAGCCAGGCCAGGCCCAGCTCTTAATGGGGCGCCGCTGGGCAGATGGGCCCGGCATCGATCCTGGCCCCTGGTGACCCCCAGAGAGGCGAGGCAGCCAAGACAGCCGTGCAGATGGCAGCCTCCAGGGCCCGGGGCCCCACCCCCACCCAGGACTGCCCACCAGTAGACGGATGGAGGCCGGTGAGACAGAGGCCTGTGCACCTGGTGGGCGCCGCATGAGCCTGGAGGCTGGACTTTGTGTTTGGTCCCCAAAAAGAGAAAGAAATATTCAGAGAATACCGCCCTGCTGGGGTCCAAGTGCCCCCCAACTGGAGCGTCTTTCATCCTCCAGACCTCCCGGAGGCCCCCTCTGGTCCCTATTCTGACCAGGTCCGGCCCCCCAGGGGCAGCCACTGAATGCAGTTGAGCAGAGGAGGGGCCAGGAGCTTTCTTTGAAGAATGTTCTCCCCGGGCCTCCCCAGGCTCCCTTCCCCATCACAAAGGTTGGTCAGGCTAGCAGGGGGGACAGGAAGGGGACTGGCGGGAAGCCACGGGATTCCCATCTGGGGATCGCGAGGAGGCCAGGGTCCCGACAGGATCTCCACTCTTACCTTGTTTGCTGCCCGAGCCCCCCATGCAACCCATGCCTCCCCAAGAAGCAGGGATGGAAGCTTTGGAACTGAGGAGGGGAGTGAGGTGTGGAGCCTGACATGGGTGGGAGTTGGGGTGGAAGGCTATGTGTGCCACCTGTGGGGTTCAGGGGTACATTGCCCAAGGGCAGGCATTTCTCTGGGTCTGGAATATTCTGAATCCCTCACGTGGAGCACACAGCAGTGTTAAGAACTATTTGCAGACGGGGTGTTGGGTGCGATCTGTGTTTCTGAGCTCGTGGGAGTGGGCCTGTTGAGGACGTGTGTGCATGTGTGTGAGAGAACGTGAGTGAGAAAGAGTGTTTGAATGTGTGAGTATGCAAAGCGTGTGTGACTGTGCATGAGATGGTATGCGTGTTTCTGTGTGTGTGTGTGTGTGTGTGTGTGTGTGTGTGTGTGGCTTTTTTTTTTTCTATCTCCGAGTGAATGTGTTTTTCTAAGAAAGGACCTCAGGACTTTGTTTCCTGCCTTGGAGACCAGACCCAGGAGAACCCACTCCATACAGGGCTCAGGCTCAGCTGCCTACTGTGGGAGACTTCCCGCCCCAGGCCTGCCTGGTAAAATACTAATTTGGAAAAATGAAGTGATATACAAAGAATAAAACAAAAATCACCTGTAGTGACACCACCTAGAACTCTACCTGAGCCTGAACCCTCACCACGTGACTCCTTGTGTCCTCACAGTCCTGTGGGGCAGTTACTGACAAGAACCCATTTTACAGATGAGCAGAGTGAATCTGGGAGAAGCCAGGGGTCGAGGCTGAACTGCCAAGCAGGGATGCCGGGACCAGACTAAAACCACGGCTTGAGGAGAACGCTGCCTTGCAGACAGGAAAGCACTTAGGTTCTCTGAGGGGCTGGTACCTTTGGGGGCTGAATCTTATATGTCAGGTATTCAGCGCTGGAATCAAATTGAACCCAACCCGAGAGACTCTAGCAGGCTTTAAGTCTCACACCTGCTACCAGCTGGCTGTGTGACCTCGGGCAAGTTCGTCTGCTCTCTGGCCCCAGTTTTCCTGTCGGAACCCCCACCCCTAACAGCTTAGATCCCAGAGAGGGTCCATCCCACTCTCCCTCCTGATACGAGGCTCACCCCTTCCCCCAATATCCAGTGAGAGAGCTGTCCAGCTGCTGCTTACATTCCTCACCAGATGGGGGGGGCTCATTCTCTCCCAAAGCACCAGGTTGCATTTTTGGCCAGTTGAGCCACACAGGAGAGATGCATGGGCTAGGAAGCCAGGCTGCTTGGGTTCAAGATTTGCCTCTCATACCAACTGTGTTTAACCTAGCAGTGCCTCAGTTTTCCCATCTGTAAAATGGGGATGTCTACCGCACAGGAGCACTGTTCTACCTTAATAGCCGCCGTTAACACTGTTTGAGCTGCTGTTCATCCTTCCTGATCTCCCCCGCCCCCACCGAAAAAAGGAAGTTTTGGAACCAGGGAAGGGTGGGGTGGAGAGGAATAATGCTTAGCACAGAATCAGTGCCATCGAAGTATCTGTTATCATTCATCATCATTATTATTATCACTCATAGAATGAAATGCTTCCCTTCGTTAAGAGGCATCCATCCCCTTGTCACTTCCACCATGAGTCCTCTGGCAGGAGTTCTCTCACCCACTTTACAGATGATGTAACTGAGGCCCAGAGAGAGGAAGACACTTGTAGAGGTCACCCCATGGCTTCCTGAGCAGAGAGGTTGTTGTCATCCTGAGGGCAGATCCTACACCGTGTCAGCCCTTCCTTGTCTGTCTGAGGCAGAGCTCAGGTGGGTTGGGGTAACAGAGAGGGAGAGAGAGAGAGAGAGAGAGAGAGAGAGCGAGAGAGAGAGAGACAGAGAGAGAGAGCGAGCTGGAGCCAATGCCCCCCTGGGCCCTGCCAAGGCCGTGGTGCTGGGTGAACGGGCTGCGGTCCAGCCACTGGGTGCAGGCTGGCTAATTGCCGACGCACGGCCGCTGCCCTGGACCGTGACACAGGCCCCTGTCAGATGTGATTTATGAGGGCCCTCGGCAAAGCGGAACCCACTCAATTGCCTATTACCTCACTTAGCAGACACCTTGTCACCGCCCGAGAGCCGGGTGTTAAAAATATAAACCAGGCGGCCGGCAGGCCCTGAGCTCGCCGGCCCTCCACCTGCTCCGAGCCAGATAACAGCCCCCTTGCTGGCTGGCCCGCTGATCTCCAGGAGAAGATGCTGAGGCCAGATTAGTGATGGAGATGTCATCAGGCCTTAGGGTCTGGGCTGGGGACAAGGCCTCAAAGTTCAGACCAGTCTGTCATCCGTGCCCACCACAGAGATGACGACAACTGAGGCCCAGTGAGCTGCAGCTGTTTGTCTGTGGCAACGGGAAGCCAGGAACTAAGTCTCAAGCAGGAAGACAGTGGCTTCCATTAGAGCATGGGGAACTGAGGGACAATCAAGGAGCCTCACAGCTGAGGCAATGAAACCAAGATGCGAAGGAGCAGGAGGAAGAGGAATCAGCAAGAGGGGAGGGAGGTTTAGGTAGAAGGAACAGCACGTGCAAAGGCTCGGAGGCTGGACAAAGCGCCAAGAACTCAAAGAAATGAAATAGGACTGAAGCAAAGAAAAAGGAGGTGTGGGGGCATGGCAAGAGAAGGGGGGGCCTTTTCCAAGACTTCCCACTATTGGAAGGCAAAGCCAGGGAGACTTTCAGTCATGTGGGTCCTTCATGCATTCATCTCTTTGGTTATTCAATAATTACTGATGACCTACTCTGTGCCAGGCCTGGGGTGGGTGCTGGGGAGACAGAGACAAACAGAGAAATGACATGAGATGGGTGAGGGAAGCCCAGAGGTCACAGGGAGAACAAATGGGGAAGGCATCAGGGAAGACTGCCTAGGGGAGGGGGAACCCCAAGCAATATAGGACATGCCTCCTTGTGCCTCTAAGCTGAGCATAGCTGTCAAGGAGAATATCAGTCCCAAAGTTTTCCCTGCTGACAGAGGCGAGGAAAGTCCAGAATTCTCCAGTGAGCTGGATATCCATTCATTCATTCATTCATTCATTCATTCATTCATTCCACCCAGCATTCGCTCCAATAGGCAGAGGTAACTGAGACCCTGCCCTGCCCTCTGAGGTCCCCACCATTTCTGCAAGGGAGACAGAAGTGTGAATAAACAAGCGCAAATTAATGTCAAGGGTAGCAGAAGGTGGACACCCAGTGCTAGCTGGCAGCCGAAGCATCTGGGATGTTTGTAATAAACAGACTTCTAGGCCCCACCTCAAGCCACTGACTGCCTCTCAGGGTCACAGCGGGGAGTCCGTATCCTAAAACCCCTCAGAGGTTGGATATGCCTCAGCCTGGCACCCACTTGCCTGCTGTCCTTTCAGAATCTGGCTGTGCCAGGAACACTGAGCTCCTAAGGGTCTGTCTGAATCCAGTGGCAACCAGGGACAGGCTCCTGCTGACCTCAGGTCTTATTTTAGCCTCTGGTGTGTCCCCGGGAGGCCCGGGGGACTTGCGTGGGTATTTTCAGTCCGGATGGAGGGTCAGGCTGGCCCTGGCTAGCCCTGTGGCAGAGAACCCAGGTGCTGACATCTAATCCCACCCACCGCCCACCCCGGAAAAGCTGGAGCCACTGGGCCCTGGACTGGAGGCACAGGGGCCCATGTGGGCTGTGTCAGACCTGTCATCTGGTGACTCGGAATAGCTTGAGCCTCTGTGGCTGCAAAGGGATGGTGACGCTAGAGATAGTGTCTCATTTCACAGATGCAGAAACTAAGGCTTGGAGAAACCAGTGTCACAGACTCGATCCCAAGTCCTCATGACCATGAGCTAGCTTTTCTGCTAGAAAGCAGCCTCTGTTCCTAATCCATGCCATAGCAAGCTGATGATTAATATCGTTGCTAATAGCCAACACTTACACAGAACAAGAACATTTGTTCTCAGCATGGATGTATATTACCATTAATTCATTCTCATCCTCATGAGCACCTGCAAAGCAGGTGCTAATAGCACCCCATTTGATAGATAGAATAGAGCTGCCACACCACTTGGGAGCTGGACAGAGGATCCATGGACACGTGAGTCCTTAGTGAGGCTTTTCATCCCCCAGACCACCTCCCTAGAGCTGTCCCTGACACCCCCACACACACAGCCCTAATGCCTGCTATAATGCCACCCCCACCCCCCAAGCCAGGAGAGCAACATGCACAGGCCCCTGGGGCTTGGTTCACACCTGCTGAGTGGAGGCAGTCAGCCTGGGGTGGACAGACAAAGCCAAAAGCCTGGATTCGAATCCCAGCCTGCCCTGGCCTGGCCACGGATCCTTAAAACGGCCAATAGCCTTTCTGAGATTCCATGTTCCCTTCTGAGAAGTGAGAGCACTTCCCCCCGCACAGTCTGGAGGGTCAGGAGAGCAGGAATACACTGCCTTGCTTGCAGATGAGGAAACTGAGGCCCAGAAGGGCTGGATGATGGCCAAGTTTCCACCCCCCACCCCACTGAGCAGGGACAAAGTGGGCCCTTGTAAACCATAGGCCACTGTCAGAACGACAATCAAGGCGGAGCCGAGAAGCCCTGAGAGGGCACCTGGCAGAGCTGCGTGGCAGTAGGCACAGGCCTCTCTGACCCCTGGGCTGGCCATTCTCAACAACAGAAGCGGGGAAAACACGGGCGCTGACGTTAAATCCAGGCTCCTGCTAGCCAGCTGGGTGACCCTGGGCCAATTACCAAACCTTTCCGAACTCTTTTTTCACCCTCGAAATTTGGACAATCATAGGAGGGGTGTCATGAGAACCCAATGAGGCAGGAGATGTGGAGCTACCTTTTTACAGGTGAGACACTGGTAACTTGGGGCGGAGGGGGGGCGGCGGTGACGCAGCTTGCCTGGGAGCACTGGCCCAGCAGCAGTGGTCCTGCTGCCCCTACCAGTTTGCAATGGCTCACGGGACTGAGGACAGAGAGGACACTGCCACTGGTCGAGGGGTGGGGGGTGATCAGGGAAGAGTCCCCAGAAGACTGGATGTTGGAAATTGCAAGACTGGCATTTGCAGGGATATCCCAGAGTGGAGGAGTCAGCCTAAGCACAAGGTTGGATAGCACAGAGCACGCATGGAAAATAGCAAGCTATTTGGATGGCTAGAACTAAGGATGCATGGTCTGCAGATAGGTGTGTGAAAGGTGGCTTTTCAGCATGCGTGTGTGTGTGTGTGTGTGTGTGTGTGTGTGTGTTCTCTGCCACAGATCCCTCATTAACGCTCCGGTATTTGTTTGCTCAGTTCCAGCTCTCCCCACCCCCCTGCTGCCTCGCTGCCCCCATTTGCCAGCCGGCCCCCTCTCCCTCTCTTGGGGGCCCCATGGGTCACTGAAACCGAAACAAGCCGGTGCTCTGATGGTTAAACCAGATGCCCAGACCCCATCCCGCCTGGGCCCCATCCCGGGTCAACATGAGCAGTGGAGCTGCTAGGGAGGCCCCACCCACCGCATCAGACCGTGGGGGGCCTCGGGTCCCCAGGGGGACAGGGCCAGACAAGGGGGAAACCCAATCCTTGACACATGGAGATCATTTGCAGGAGGAACAAAATCCGTGACCGGCTCCAAATGGACAAACAGAGGAGGAAGGGAGGCTGCTCAGGGAGTGCTCGGGGCCAATGGGAGAGGAGGCTGAGGCAAAATCCGGGCCGGCCTCAGACCGGGCTCTGAGGCTGGCTCAGCCACGGCTGCAGGGGGAGACCAGGGCAAAGCTCCCCCATCTCTGGGCCTCAGGGTCCACCGCTGGGATACAGTGAGGACTGAAAGGGACAACTCCCAGCGAGTATCTCACCCGGGGCCCAGCACACAGACAGCCCTCAGCAAACGAAGTTGATGTGTAGATGAGGCACCTGAGGCCCAGAGAGGTATGTGACTTGCCAAAGGGCACTCAGTGAGTCAGCGTTAGCAGGGCTGGAATGTCACAAAGGCTCTGGGACAGTGACACATCCACAGGGATGGCTGGCCATCATTTGCCAAATTGGGCACACCATGACCTTTTTTTCCCCAAAGGCAACTTCCCCGCCTTCCCATTTCTCTAGGAGCCTGAGGACCCCCAGCATGGCTCCCACCTGTATTGTTGTGTTTTGTTTTTAACAGCTGTCTTGCAATACAACTCACATATTACACAATCCATCCACTTAAAGTGTAAATTCAATGGGTTTGGGTATATTCTATGATTAATTTTTTAAATTGTGGTAAAATACATATAACATAAAATTTGCCATTTGAACAGTTCAGTGGCATTCAGTACATTCATATTGTCATAATGTCATGCAACCATCACAGCTACCTATTTCCGGTACTTTTTCATCACCCCAAACAGAAAGTCTGCACCAATAAGCATTGACTCCCCATTCCTCCCCTCCCCCAACCCCTGGTAACCTCTATTCACCTTTCTGTCTCCATGAATTTGCCTATTCTAGGTACTTCCTATAAATGGAACCATACAATAATTGTCCTTTTGGGTCTGGCTGCTTTCACATAATGTTTTCAAGGTTCATCCATGTTGCAGCACGCATCCGTACTTAATTCCTTTTTATGGCTGAATAATATTCCATTATATGAATAGGCCCCATTTTGTTTTTTCATTCGTCCGTGGTGGGCACTTGGGCTGTTTCCACCATGTGGCTGCTGTGACTAGTACTGCTATGAACATGGGTGTACAAGTGTCTGTTCGAGTCTCTGTGTATAATTCCTTTGGGTATATGCCTAGGAGTGGAATTGCTGAGGCGTAGGATAACTCTGTGTTTAGCTTTTTGAGGAACCGCCCAACCGCAGCTGCACAGAGAATCCGCAGGTCCCTGGCTTGGGGCCCATTCTGTGTGAAGGTGTAGGGACTGGGGCCAGTGTTGGTCACCTCTCACCTGGACCTTCCCAGGAGGCCCCTTGCCTACCCCCTGCCTCTGCCTCAGTTCCTCAAACCTGGGGAGGTTATCTCCAACTCTTGGAATCAGTCCTGGTTCCCCATTACTCTCAGGACACAATCTTCCCGCGTGGTGTCCTCCGTGGAGCGCTCCTTGCCTCCGTGCTGTGTGGGGGTCCCCCCTGAGGTTCCACCACTGCCTCTGCCCACCCACCATAGCACTTCTCTCATGTGCCAGGCTTTTTACTGACTCATCTGCCCCCCTACTTGGCAGAGAGAGCTCCTCAAAGTTAGAGATGATGTCTAGTTTATGTCTCTGTGGGGTCCTGAACATAGGAGTTACTCAAAAAATAAACGGTTTTCATAGGTGAAGAAACGGGAGCTCTGAGAAGGGAATTAACTTGTCTGAGGACACAGACCTGGGAAGCAAGGATCACCTGAGACAGGCCTGTTTAATTCAAGTGCCTGGCACATAATTGGTGTTCAAAACATATTAGGTGCTAGTTTGCTTCCTGGCCCTTACCCTGGGAAGTCTAAATGCCCCTGGGTTTCCCCAAGCCCTACCTTTAACTTGCTGTGTGACCTCCAACAAGACTGTTGCCCTCTCTGGGCTTCAATTCCCATCTGTGATCTGGGGGCTAGAATTCAAGGCTTCTCCAGCCACCACCGCCCCCAACTCTGAGCAGATTCCTAGCAGCTCAGCTGGACCTCTTGGCAGGCCCCTCCTGCCCACAGGTAATTAGAGTAAAGCAGTGGGGGTCGAGGGCAGGGGGAAGCCCCAGCAGGCAGCTCTTTCCTCTGAGAGGAGCCCCTCAATGCTGCCTGCTCAGCCCCTGCTGCGGGAACAAAAGGCCTTGTGGACCTTCAAAGCAAGGCACCGGGCGGGAGGCCAGCGTGGGCGGCCGCAGAGATGGCCACGGGGCTCGTGGCGGGATGACCAGAGACTGGAAGCTGTCCCCATCCATCAGTCAGCGGTGACAGCTCCCAGGGCCCTGCAGCCCCCCCGCGGCCAGGCCAGCTGACCGTCCGGCTGCAGCGGACTGTCCCTCCCCCACTGGTGGCTCCAGACTGATGACCTGAATAATGGAGCCACCTTGAGCATCCAGCAGCAGTAACAGACACATCTCTGATCCACGCCTCTCACACTCTTCTGCCAAGCTTTACCTTCTGGGCTACGTCCCTGGCCAGCAGCCCCCAGTGTGGACAGAGAGAGATGTGACACATGTCACCCTCATTCTGACGGGGTAGTGGAGCCTGGAGAAGGGTGGGCAGGGACCTTGGAGCCCAGGAGACATGGGAGCTTGGCCTTGCCTGCTGCCAACCTTCTGTGTGACCCTGGTCAAGCCTTGGTTGTTCTCTGGACCTCCGTTTCCCCTTTTGTGAAATAAAGGTGTCATCTCTGAACTCTGATGTGTGAATTTTGTGGTGTTCAAGTGTCTAGGGAGACATGTGAAGGCAGTGGTGACATTAGTCGGGCAGACCTGGTTTCAAATACCCCCTCTACTTGCCCTCGATGGGTGACCCTGGGCAAGTTACTTAATGCCTCTGAGCCACTTCCTCCTCCTTGAGTATAAAATGAGGCCGATGCCCCCACGCACAGTTCAAGAGATGATTGTGATGATGAAATGAGATTGCATCTGTAAAGCACTCAGCCCAGGGCTTGGCATGGAGCAGGTGCTCCACTGAGCATTACTTAGTGAGCATCTACTGTGTGCCGCTGCGGTGCTAGCACTGAGGATACAGAGATGAACAGGATCAAGGACCTGTCCCGATGGGACTCACAGATATTAAAGCATCACCCAAGTGACGAGTTAATGACACGTGTAGTGAATACTGGGAGGGAAAAAGAGTCAAGGGTCCCAGAAGGGTCCTGAGAGGCAGCATAGGAGATGAGACTGGAACTGCATTCTGGGCAGGGGGAACAGCTGGTGTAAATGCTCAGAGTTACTACCAAGCTGGGGGTGTCTGAGAGGTATGACGGAGGCCACTCTGGATGGAACCGAGTGATGCGGGCAGGGGGGCAAGGTAGTACAGGGCAGAGGTTAAGCTCAGAGGGTCAGGGTTAGCATCCAGCTGGGTGACCTTGGGGAAGCTGCTTAGCCTCTCTGGTTTCTGTTTCATGAAGATCAATGTTGGGACCTGCCTCATAAAGCATGAGGATGGGCTTGGATGTGCCGGGAATGGCCCTGGATGAAGTAAGCCCTTGGGACCTGGGAGCTTTTTTTTTTTTCTTTATCATCCTCATCCTCGTCATTGTGCAGTAATGTTTGAGCAGTTTGACCGATATTATTGGTTTTCTGTCACCAGGTGCTTTTCTTTTAGGAAACATTAGAGGTCAAGGGTGTCTGTCGACTGGTACAAGAAAGTTCCTCCTTGGGTGGTAAAGGAAAAAAATAAAATTGGAAACAACCTAAATGTCCATCACCAGGAGGATGACTCAATGAGCAGTGACATATTCATACCGCGGAATAGTCTATCGCAGTGACAGTGTGGCAACTGGAGCGCCACGTATCAACAAGGATCAGTCTCAAACGCGGATGGTGAGCCAAGAAAGCAATCACGGAATACGCATATGGGATGCTTGCATTTACAGAAGATTTTAGAATGTGCCAAGCCATGCCATATACTGTTTGGATACACACATAGGTAGTGGGAGCGAAGACTAGGCATGGGCAAGATAGGAACCACTTCAGGACAGTGGTCCTGCCCGGGGATCTGGCCACCCAATGCTCCCTGTCAGCCTTCTCTGCTTTATTTTTATAATCAGCTGACAACATATTATCTATGTTAATCTATTTTGTTTATTATTGGTCCTTCTTCTACCAGAATGTAAACTCCGTGAGGTCAGGGATCTTGGCCTGATTTGTTCTGTGCTGTATCCCCAGTGACTAGAACAGTGCCTGGAACATTGTGGACTCAATAAATATGAAGGTGTGACAATTAAGTTTGTGAACTCACCCTAGAAAAAGTGCTACATACCTCATTGCTGAATATCACTATGGTCACCTTCGAAGTACTCCCCTTGGGAAGCTATGCACTGATCACCAGCGCCTAGTCCACCCTTCAAAGCAATTTTGGAACTCTTACTGAAATGGCCATCAGAGCTGTCGTCATATTACCCTTGATGTCCTGAATGTCATCAAAATGTCTTCCTTTNCTCCCATATCCCACGTGTGGATGGACACAGTCACATCTCCACATGTCTTCCTATGTCTTTGTTTTTGCCCATCCTCCTTGCCATCAATCCCCCTGCCAGCCATGGGATGGCCGAGCCATCTCCTCGCAATGGACGTACCCAGTGGAGACAGTTACACTTCTGGGCGTAATTACTACCAGGCCATCTCCACTGGGCCCTTCGAATGGATTTCCTGGTAATTTAAGGTCCTTCTTCGTATTCTATCAATAAATAAAGTTCTCAGGCCCACGTTTCAACGCAAGCAGCCCTGAGCATCTGGAAGACGAAAAAAAATATCTCATTGCTAAACTGGAATGTCCTGTCAAATAGGATTCTGTGACTTACGGTTCTCTCCTCTTCGCTGCACTTGAATATTAAATGTTGTATTAATAGCTCACTCTTAATTATCCATGAGTAATGTACTACGGCTTGGAAATTAATGAAGGGAAGGACCCAACCAAGAATATTTCCCACTCCTCTGGGTGCCGCGGGGCTGATGGGAGGAGAGAGATTTGCATATGATTTGCATGAAATGCTGTGGGTTTGGTGGCCCTGGCTGGGAGGAGGGGTGGGGGTCGCTATTGTGAACCCAGCCACTTTACAGCACTTTCCAAAGAGAAAACTGACTTCTCTCTCTCCTACCACCCAACTTGGGCCCATATTGATCCCCCGCCAGGAATGCCTGACCCACCTAACTCTATAAGTAGGACAAAAATTATTGGGTTGTCAGAAAAGTCATGACGTATTTTTTCTATGTTTTTCATTGCAAAAATGCGTCATGACTTTTCCGACAACCCAAGATCACGATAGGTACTATTGGACAATTTAACACTCAACTACATACACAAATGTGTTTGCATTCCTAACTCACCTGTACAAATACAAGTGTCCACGTGCATGTTTATACACACATTCCCTATTTTTAAAAACACATAGTTCAGAAGCCAATATGGCAGTTTCTCGGAAAGTTAAACCTAGAGTTACCATATGACCCAGCAATGCCTCTCCTAGGGATATACCCAAGAGATATAAAAACATATGAACATGCAAAAATATACATGACTGCTCATAGCAGCATTATTCATAATAGTCAAAAGGTGGAAAGGATCCAAATGTCCATCAACTAATGAATGGTAAATAAAATGTGGTAGAACCATACAACTGAATAGTATTCAACTCTGAAAAGGAATGATGTACTACACCTTGGATGAATCTTGAAAACATGCTGAGTGAAAGAAACCAGTCACAAAAGATCAAATACTGTACAATTCCATTTATATGAAATGTCCAGAATAAGTAAACCTAGAGAGACAGAAAGCAGATTAGTAGTTGTCACGCCCCGAGGGGATGAAGGAATTGGGGGCTGAGAGCTAAGGGTACAGGGTTTCTTTTTGAGGTGATGAAAATGTTCTAAAATTTCCTGGGGAAATGGGTACAGCATTCTGGAACATACTAAAAACCACTGACTTGTACACTTCAGATGGGTGAATTGTATAGCATGTGAATTACATCTCAATAAAGAAGTTCCCAAAAAAGCACCCACATATTTACACACTTGTCCCATCTAAGACTTGCCTATGCTGTTCCCACCGGCAGGAACACCTATCTCCCCTCCTCTAACCAATGGCAGGCACCCCCCTAAGAGGCTGAGAAGCGGAGCCTAGGGAGGGGCACGTGGGCTCTGCAGAGGCCTGTCCTACAGCCCAGCTGCACCCTCGTGGGCTGTGTGACCCTGAGTGTCTGCAGCATCTAGGCACGTGGGGCAGGGGTAACCTGGGGGGCGGCTGGGAGGGGCTGAGGGGAGGCACATACTTCAGGTCCTGTCCTGACCTGCGTGCTGGTGAGTTGTGCTCATCAGGCCCCCTCCTGCCGTGACACAGAGTTCAGAAGATTGCTGGGAGGCTGAGCGAAGCAGGATATGGCCAGCCTGGCCTCTGGCTGATGCCCCAGAACAAGAGGTAACACTAGGGCCTTACAGGGCAAGCAGGCCCTAGCCCAGGCCAAGGAAGGGATTTGCTGTTCCCGTCTCTCTGCAGAGGGGGCAGGTAGTCCCCCACTGCCACAGGGGGCTTGGCTTGTGGCTGAGCTGATGGGCCCACCCTTTGTGCNCTATTAATATTCATACTATCATCATCACCACCATACACATTGACTTTTGTTGCTATTCTCTGAACAGTGAGTGGAAGGAGGGGAGAACTCAAGGGGTCCAGCCCTTGGAGGTCCTACCACTGGGAAGAAACCAGGGTGCAGGGAGAGAGGAAGGGACAGGGCAGAGCTGGGGTAGACACCACCAGCCCCACAGACGGGGTGTGCCGGCCAGTGTCACCTGCTTGTACTTCACAATCTCTCCCCTGCTCAGGGTCTGCGGCAGCAGGAATAAACGCAGCAGCCAGAGCTGGGGGCTGCTACATGCCGGGCAGCAACCACACGCTGGTGTGAGGGTCCCATGTCCCAAATGGGGAAACAGAGGCACCAGCCTCAAAGTCACCTGCTCAGGATACCGGAGCCAAGTAAATGATGAGGCCGGGACTCCAGCCAGTTCTGGCAAGTCTAAGATCTCCACGCCAGCCAGCCCCAAAGCCTGTCCCTCCATCGCCTACTTCCCCCAGGGTCTAAACTCCAGACAGTGGCATTTTCTTCCTGTTGCCCAGATGGTGCCTGTCTCATTGTCTTGAGGGTTTTTCTCCCTTCCCTTTTCTTTCCCCTCGCTTTCTTTATTTCCCCCAATTCGAAGGATGAAGGAGCAACTCCCTGGATGGCATGTGAAAACAAAAGGGGCTGCTGTCAGAAAGCCCTGTGGCAGACGAGCCACCCAGAGCTGGGGGATATGGAAATGAGCTGGTGTGTATGCAAATGAGGCTCCTGGCTGATTTGCATGGAGCAGGCCTGGGAGGAGCCAAGGTGGAGCAGGTGGGAGAGGCTGCTGGGAATTCTCTGCCAGCCCCAGGTGCCTGGCTGCTCCAGGCCAGCCTCCCCTCCGGGAGGCCTCCCTGAGCGCTCCAGCCTCTGTAGCATGAGATACCTGGACAGCTGTTGAGGTTTAATCATTCCTATTTATGTAAATAAAATTAATCTTCTATTTGTTAACCTCACGGTGCAAACACACGGCTGGTTGGACTTTGTATCAAATTTGGAAGGTAAGTTTGGGATGACTTCACAAGGTATTCCTATGGGACCGCTAAGTAAGAGAGACTACCATAGTAAGGCGCCATGATGGAAAGTATACCGAGGGTGTCCCATCCTTGTCCTGGGCTGAGCCCCAAGAGCAGGCTTTGATGTGCTTTGGGCAACGTTGTGGTGCAGGGTGCAGGGTGAAGATATCACAGCAGCAAAGACTCTCCTCAGCAGTGCCAGGGTGGGATAGATGAGGGGTGGGTGGAAGGGCGATTGGAATAGAAGGATGGGTGGATGAATGGAAGTAAAAAAAGGAGAAAAAGAGGAATGAAAGGAGGGGAAGGGGAAAAGAGAGAGACGGAAAGGGGAAAAGGGAAAGGGAGGAAGGAAGAAGGAAGGAAAGTACATGAATGGATAGATGGAGGATGGAGGGTGGATGGATGGATGGATGATATGATGAAAGGATGGGTGGGTAGAAGGAAAAAAGAAAAGAAAAAAAAGAATAAGAAGGAAGAAGAACGGAAGGTGTATGCATCAGCTCGGGCTGCCATGAAAAAAGACCATAGATTGGATGGCTTAAAAAACAGAAATTTATTTTCTCACAGTTCTGGGGGCTAGAAGTCTAAGATCAATGTTCCGGCTGATTCAGTTTCTGGTAAGGCCTCTCTTCCTAGCTTATGGATGGCTGCCTTCTCACTGTGTCCTCCCATGGCTTTTCCCCTGTGTGTGCGGAGGGAGAGGCAAAGCGAGCTCTCTGGGCTCTCTTCTTATAAGGACACCAACCCTATTGGGTCAGGGCCCCACCCTTATGACTTCACTTAACCTGAATTACCTCCTCAGAAGCCTCCTCTCCAAATGTGGCCACACTGGAGATAGGGCTGTAATGTATGAATTTGGGGGATGGGGGACACAAACATTCAGTCCATAGGTAGATGGGCAGATGAGTGGGTGATGGGGGAGCCTGGCACCCTTCCCTTACTCCTCCTTTCATTCACCGAGCCTTTCTGAATCAGCCACCCTGAGGCCCAGTCTGGGTGCTGGAGCCATAACAAGGGAGGAGGCAGCCCTGGTCCCCACCTCACCAAGCTCACAGAATAGCTGCGCTCTCCACCAGCAGAGGGGCTAGCAGAGATGCGCCTGGCTTCAGGGGCAGGCGGACATTCTGCCTTCCAATCCAAGCTGCGCCCTTTCCTGGCTGAGTGACCTCCGGCAGTGACACCTTGCCATACACAGTGTTTGAAAGAAAGCATGTACGAAGGAGCTACCACCTCAGGAAGGTCACGCTTCCTCCCCACGTCCGGCTGCCATTGTAGACCTGCTGTGTGGCCCTGGACACACAGGGCTTCCATTTCCTCCTCTATAAAAGGCTGGCTGGACCATGTCTGGGTCCTTCCAGCGACCCAGATTTTCCTTCTTCCTGCCGTGCTCCCTTTACCTCTGGAGAGCTGACTAGAAAACCTAGAAATTTCATTAGCCCACTGCATAATTTAGTCCAGCATCATGGCCACCATCACTGAGAAAAGAACTATTTAATTTTAATTCTCCACCTTCCAGTGAGAGCCAAAGGGTCCTCACGGTAGGTTCGGCAGGTCCGGAAAGTACTGTCTCCCCCACACCTCCAATGAGTACCCCTGAGCTCATGGCTGCCATATTTGATAACTGCTGTCAGTCATGAAGGCTAGATTTGGTATTCACTTTTAGCTGTGATGTAATCGTGGAACTAGTGACCCAGTTCTGCCACTCACACATGCCATACGCATGACTGATAGCCACTGGCATTGCAGTGACCCCCACATGCCACACACACAGTTACCCTCTCAAGGCAGAGGAAGGTAGGAACTGGTTCTTTGAGATTGTTCCATGGAGAGCCCATTTCAAAGCTTTGGAAACTGAGACCTCAAGGAGTTCAAAGACATTTCACCTCTACCTCATTCTTTTTTTTTTTNTCTGATATCAAAAAAGGTTAGCAACATCATTGCAACAAGTTCACAAACTTAATTGTCAGACCTCATATGTATTGAATGAAAGGAGGGAGGAAAGGGAGGGAAGAAAGAAAAGATGCATGAGAGGGAGCAAATTAGCATTTCGTAGAGAAACACAATAAAACACCACAGATCCCAGGTGACATGAGAGGAGAGGCCTGAGAGAATGGAGAAAGGCCACCCACCCTGTCCCCTCTGCCTCTGAGGGCCTACTGCCCCACCCCATGGCCCCAGGGCTCCCATGTACCCGACACCCTCCCTAGAGCTGGGAGGGGGAGCCCATGCTGCAAGGGCAGCCCTTGCTCCTGGTTGGTTGAGAAAGAAGACAGGAAGTGGGGTCCATGAGGGCCACGGCGAGTCCACCCATCCGATACAAGAGATTTTTCATCTCTGAGTCAAGGTAGCCCAAAAAACACAAATGCAGTGAGAGTGGACCCAGAACAATTATGTTCTTTCCCATCTCCCATGCCACATGCTCCCCTGATAGCCTGAGGTCATGGTCCCCTACTCTACTTATACCCACCAAGCCAGACACCCTCTGCCCCCTAACCAGGCTTTGTGGATTCTACCCCACAATTTTTTTTCAGGCATGTCCACTTGTCTCCAGCCCCAAACCCCTTCTCTCCTAGGCCCTGCAGAAGCTTCCCTGTTCATCTGCCAATGGCTATTCTGACCCCTCCAAACCTTCTCATCACAACCGACCAGGCCCCTCTCCTGGCCCTGCCTCCATGGTCCCCACGGCCCTGAGGATACAGTCCACACCACAGCCAGAGGCCCTGCCTCCTGCTTCCCAGTGTCACCCCCACAGTCTACCACCTCTGCTCCACCCAGTTCCTCAAGTGCCCCCCTCACTCTCCCACTCTGGCCTTTTGCACATGCTGTTCCCTCCACTTCTTCCCTTCCCCGCTCCTTTCAACTCCCAGCCATCAACCATAGATAACTCCTCCTTGTCCTTTAGTAACTCAGCTTATATACTCTCCCACCACCACCACCACCACCACCACCACCAGGAAGACTTCCTGGACTTCCCAGTCTGGACCAGGTGCCTCCTTGGGGCTCTCAGGGCATCCTGGGCTTTCTGAGACAAAGCCTATTACACATGTGAGCTGCAGGAGTGCAGGAACCATGTTCTGTTCATGGCTGGCCTGGGGCACATACTGGTTAAAGACCTGTTGAATGAATGAATGAATGAATGAATGAATGAATGAATGAATGAACCACACCTGGATAAGTCCCAGGATCTTTTGCAAAGTCTAGACACGGACACTCAAATCTATCTGAACCCTCAGCCTCTCCGAGGCCTGCACAACCCTCAGCCCCTTCTTTTCAGGGAATAAAGACATAGAGAGTTTATGGCCTGTGCTGAGCACCTGTGCAGCCCCACCTGTAATTTCCCTGACAAGTAAAGTGAGTCTGATATAGCTTATAAAACTGTGTTAAAATTTCCCTCAGCCCGATTTCCCTAAAGGAAGATGTTTGGACCCACCTTAAATCTCAATGGGCATGAAATACAGCCGGTGGTGGGTGAGAGCCAAACTGCTGGGAGTAATCAGAAAGGAGGGAACTGCAGGCCCATAAATTGCCTCGAGCTGCTGCCCCAAGGGGCTAAGCCCAGAGGATGCTTCCTGAGTGGATCCTACCTGGGCCAGGTTGATCAGGAGGGGAAGAGGAAGGTGCAAGGAGTGTGGGTGGCCCAGGAGGGGCTAAGTCTGGGGACCTGCCCCAAGCAGCCTGGGATAGCTGTCCAAATGGGCCTGGACTTGGAGGTCGGGAGGAATCACTACCCCTTCTAAGCCTTCAACCCACCTTAATCATTTACTTTAATTAATCCCTACAACAACCCCAGGGGGAAAGTGCGTTCATCATGCCCCTGTTTTCAAACGGGCAAACTAGGCTTAGGGAGGCTAGATGATGTGCCTGATGTCACACAGCTAGTGAGGGCCCTGGAGAGGTGGGCAGAGGCCGGGCCTGAAGATTTCGGCAGTACATGGAGGGGATGTTTAAATAATAGCTTTTCCTCTTCCATCTTCTTCATATCCTTACAACTACCTGTCTCCGGCAGCTCCAGCATCTGCCAATTCCCCTTCTTAGCGAAGCTCCCGAGGTCTCGGAGAAGAGGTAAGGAACAGCCAGCATCAAACCAGGTTTCTCATGCCGACATTTTATTTCCATTGTGTTTATTTTTGAAGACACCTTCTGTTGGCAGCCACTGATATCAATTCCCATTATTTTCAGCAATACAGAGCTTTTTTAAAAAAAATATATAGTAATGTGTTTAAAGAGAATCACCTTAAAGAAACTTATTAAGTAAAGAATACAGGTGGCACTGAGTTACGCCCCAAATCCATAGCACCTACCCCCTAACCAGCCACATCAGTTCCTTATGTGTCTGCGTTGAAGTCTAAAAGGCAGGAATTTTTGCCTGCTTCATTCATTGATTTATCCCAAGTGGCTTAGAAAAGTGCTTAGTACATAGTAGGTGCTCAAAAAATATTTATTGAATGGAGGTGGTGGCGATACAGGGCTAGAGTATTGAAAACTTTCAGAGCCAGCCCCAAGTGGTCCTTTCTCTGTGATTCTCGAATCCTAGGACCCCAACGTTCTATTGTCCATGATTCAATGAACCCTGATTCTGGAGTTCTAGGGTGCTTAGGTCCCAGGATTCTTGACTCTGTGGTTCTCTGATGCCACTGTTCTCTGTCCCTAAGGTGGTCTGCGGCTCAGATGTGATATGCCGTTCTAAGAGTCTAATAATGTGGCTGTATGGTGTGATTCCATGAGGCAGCCGGGACCAAGACTGCAGAAGCAGGTCCCTTGATACTGAGAGAGTGAGAGGAAAGGAGGCAAAGAGTAGGGTGGAAGATGGAGAGGGAGAGGGGAAGGGGGAAGGAGAGGGAGAGAAGGATGGAGGGAAAGAGAGAGAGACAGAGAGTGAGAGTTGGGAAGACAGAAGAAACTGGAGGGAAAGGAAAGAAAGAGAGAAGGGAGTAAGAGCAGGACAGGAGAGAGAGAAGTGAAGAGGTCCAGAGAAAAAGAGAGGCCCCCACATCCACACACAGCCTGGCCCATCGTGAGCCCTCCCCTTCCTGTCTTTCACCAGGGGACAGGCTGCCCTTATGCCCACCCCTGCCCTGCTGGCTACAGGTCACCTGGGCAACAGCACTCCCCTTTCCTTCAACAGGCGTGGTGTGATGTGACTGAACCCTCTAGAAATAAACTTGCTGAGAGCAGAGGAAGCAGAAAGTCTACAAGCATGTGGGCTACAGACAGGGTATTTGCCTGTTGTCTAAATCCAGGTGCTGAAGCCAGTGCTTCTGAGAGAAAGGTTGGCTGAGCCCTTCCTCTGCACCAGGCATACCTGAGGAATCATGCACACATCACCTTGTGTGAGCCTCACAGCAGCCCTATAACCCATTTCAAAGAAAAGAGAACTGACATACAGCAAGATTCTATATCTTGGCTGGGTCAGTAAAAAGAGCTTAATAAAGATTGGATGGATGGATGGATGGATGAATGGATGGATGGATGGATTGCAAATGGATGGAAGGGTGGGTAGACGGTAGATGGATGAGTGGATGGACAGGTAGATAGGTGAAAAGGTAAATGGATGGGCAGGTAGACAGATGGATGGTGGATGGATGGATAAATGAATAAGAGTGAATGGGTGAGTGGGTTGGTGTATGGATGGATGGATAGATGGATGGATGGATCTATTGATGGATGAATGAATGGATAAATGGATAGATAGATGATAGATAGATAGATAGATAGATAGATAGATAAATAGATAAATGGACGGGAAGGAGATAGGGTAGACAGTAATGTCTCCATGGCAAACAACCCATTCTAGTAAAGGATGCCTCTTTCCTTCCAAATCATTCCAACCGTCCTCCCCCCTCTTCATCCTAATCCTGTCCCATACACATCCCTATAACTTAATGTCAAGATAATGATGACAAGAAAAAACCATACGGAGACAAGAACAAAGCTTCAAATACTGGTGAGACCTGCCAGACAAGAAGATACCAGCCCGGAGAACACAAAGATGAGTGAACAGCTTAAGCCATGGCCTGAAGTGGGAACCTCGTTGAACTTGGCATGTGTAAGGAGCAAAAGTGAGAG
This sequence comes from Hipposideros armiger, assembly GCF_001890085.2. Taxonomy (NCBI): domain Eukaryota; kingdom Metazoa; phylum Chordata; class Mammalia; order Chiroptera; family Hipposideridae; genus Hipposideros; species Hipposideros armiger. Next base: position 4,044,458 of record NW_017731425.1, on the reverse strand, counting down.
CAATGGGGCTGAGGCCTGTAGGTAAGGAGAGGAGGAAGGCATTACAGGCAGAGTCTGCGTTTGCTCTTAAAAGCCACAGGTTTTGAACAGAGGACACAACCACTTACACTTTCCCAGGTTCCCCATTGCTCCTGGTGGAGAAGATGATGGCAGGAGTGAGAGAGACAGCAGGGGGTGGTTTGGATACATTTGGTGGTAGAATTGTCACATCTTGGAGACGGGTGGCATGTGGTGAGTGAGTCGATGTGAGAAAGCAAGGGTGACCCCCAGGTTCCTGCATTTAGGTTTTGGGATCACTGTGGGAACGTATATGGAGCTGAAGAAGACTGGTTGAGATTTTAGGTGGTGAGATCAAGAGTCCTCCTATTTATTTCTTCATACAAAAAATAGGTATGGAGTACCTACTGTGTGCCTGGCACTGTGTTGGGCTCACAAAGAATGTACCAACTCCCCCACCTCCTGGCCACCTAGCACGGCATGTACCCGACTAGGTTCCCCAGAAGCTCACCAAATCCCCTGGGAGTGACAGGACCAAGTGTCCGGCAGTATCAGGTTCTTTCTCCCTTTCCCCCCTGAGACCAGCTGGCTCCCAGGGAGCAGGCGGCCTCCTCAAGTGGCCATGTGCCCCTGAGTGCTAATCCCTTACCCTCCCCTCCTCTGGACAGGCACACCCAGGACTTGCACAATGGTGGTTTGTGTCACTCCCAGGGTCCATGCCCTAACAGCAGAGAGAACAGTGACCAGCTGGCTCTCACCGGCTGTGTGACCTTGGGCAGGCCACATTCCACAAATTATCACCCTGGAAAGTGTCATCCGTTCGACCACCAATTGCATGGCATCTTCTATGTGCCAGGCTCTGAGGGGACAAAAAAGCCCCGAAGGGACCCCTGCCACCACCCCATACTCCCCTCCACAGCACAACAGATGAATCAACAAAGATTTCTAGAGCTAGGGCTTATGGGGAAACTGAAAAATAAGACAGTTAATGACAGATCACAGACGTTCTCCCATCTATTTAATCTTCACGCCACCTTCAAGGGCAATCAGGGGAAGAACTAAAAGCCCATTTGATAGATGGGGAAATTGAGGCCCACAGAGCCAGAGTCTTGAACAGGTTGCAGAGAGACTTTGAGGTCACCCAGGTCTCAAACCCACATCTTATGATTTCTAGATAAGTGCTCCTGTCCTGGCACCTGAATCATCTGACTGAAAAGGAAGCAAGTGGCCAGGTGGCCCGGGGGCTCTTGGAAAGAAAGGAATGATGAAAAAAAGGGATATGTCCATGGGGAGCCTGAGGGGGACTTAAGGGTCTCTTGCCGCCCCCCCGACCTCCCCTCCTGATCATTCCAATTCAATCCCTTCCCAAAAGGCTCTGAGAGATCCCCAAATCCCACTCAGGAGCCAAAGTTGGAAAGATAAATCAGCCAAGGTTACACAAGGCTTTGCATGTTGCTAAATTTAAAATTGCAATGTGAACCTGGGGACAGAGTGAAAACACTTGGGGAAAGAACTGGAGCCAAAGAGAGAGCTTCAGGCATCTCCCCAGGCCCTCTGAGTACAGCAGAGGGAGGTAGCTCCCAGGTGGGCCCAGAAAGAGGCCCCAGAAGCCAGCCTTGCAGATAGCAGGAGAATTACCAGTCCACCCAAAGGGTTTTGCCAGCCCACATCATGTGAACCACTCTCTAGTTCCTGCCTAGGAGGCATTGTTCCTGATTCCAGGATTGAAGGAGGCGGGGACAGAGAGTGAGAGAGAGAGAGAGAGAGAGAAAAAGAGAGAGAGAGAGAGAAAGAGAGAGAGAGAGAAAATGAGAGAGAGAGAGAGGCTCTCTTTAGCAGCCTTTGAGGCAAATACTAGTACTTCCTGCAGAAGGAGCAAGTTGTATTTACCTACAAACCCTATACACAAATTGAGGTATTAATGAACACTGATCTGAAATGTTCAAAGCCAACACAAATCCACACCTTACAAGTGTCTCTTGTCTACTGGGTTTGACTTTCTCATCATCAATGCACATTTCACATGCAATGCACACAGGTACAGGCATGTCCACGTGTGCCTGCATGTGTGTGTACAGAGCCTTGCCTATGTGACATGTGATGAACACAACATATGTGTCCATTCATATAAGGTTCTAAACCCAACTTGATGTGCGTGCGCGCACGCGCGCGCGCGCACACACACACACACACACACACACACACACACACACACACTCTGTCATCATAGCTAGCTCATCGAGCTTACTATGGACAAAATACCATTCTCCATAGTTATACATGTGTTACTTATTCAATTCTCACAACAAGGCTAAGGACTATTATCACCCCCATTTTACAGATGAAACAGCTGAGGCTTGGGGAGGTTATGTGACTTACTTGAAGCTTGGCAACTAGCAGAGTTGGGATTTGAACCCAAGCAGGTTGGCAGCAGAACCCATGTTCTTGACCACCACAGACACGTAAGGGCTCTTACACATACATTAGCACATATGCACTGAAGCACGGTTTTCCTGCTCCCAGGATGGACACACATGCAAATACACAATGCAACTGACTATGTGAGAACAGGAGGAAGAAAGACCGCAGGGTGTGTGGACCACAGAGCTTTTGTACCACATTCACTCATCCAGGATCCCGGAGGAGGAGAGAAATTTAGAGGTGTAATACGAAGTGAGGTCAGGGAGGGGGGATGGTGGCGATCACAAGGTCAGGGACAAAACACAGGGTCGAACATCTGTGTCCTTCTCCCACCCCCAAGACACCCCAGCTTCTTGCTACCAAGCCCCAGGCCCACTCTGCTGAGACAGCAAGGCCGAACCTGTTGGCCTTTGTCACTGCCAGGGTGCTGCCCCGTCCCACCAACACACCGCATGGGGTCTGGTGGCTACTCCTAGGGTAAGGATGTGGCTCAGTCCCCCCTTGTGTGGAGGGAAATGGGCGGGAGGGGGGTGAAACATAGGCAAAGTCCTCGGGGAGGTAATCATGCAAAAAGCACAGACTGAGGCCTCCGTTTGGGCCTCTGTGTCCTCATCTATTAAAAGGAGATCGAAGTAAAACCTGGACCACTGGGTGCTTAGGAGGCTGAAATGAGAAAACTCAGGCACAGGCTTGACCAGGGCTGGGATCTCTTATACACACTATTAATATTCATACTATCATCATCACCACCATACACATTGACTTTTGTTGCTATTCTCTGAACAGTGAGTGGAAGGAGGGGAGAACTCAAGGGGTCCAGCCCTTGGAGGTCCTACCACTGGGAAGAAACCAGGGTGCAGGGAGAGAGGAAGGGACAGGGCAGAGCTGGGGTAGACACCACCAGCCCCACAGACGGGGTGTGCCGGCCAGTGTCACCTGCTTGTACTTCACAATCTCTCCCCTGCTCAGGGTCTGCGGCAGCAGGAATAAACGCAGCAGCCAGAGCTGGGGGCTGCTACATGCCGGGCAGCAACCACACGCTGGTGTGAGGGTCCCATGTCCCAAATGGGAAAACAGAGGCACCAGCCTCAAAGTCACCTGCTCAGGATACCGGAGCCAAGTAAATGATGAGGCCGGGACTCCAGCCAGGTCTGGCAAGTCTAAGATCTCCACGCCAGCCAGCCCCAAAGCCTGTCCCTCCATCGCCTACTTCCCCCAGGGTCTAAACTCCAGACAGTGGCATTTTCTTCCTGTTGCCCAGATGGTGCCTGTCTCATTGTCTTGAGGGTTTTTCTCCCTTCCCTTTTCTTTCCCCTCGCTTTCTTTATTTCCCCCAATTCGAAGGATGAAGGAGCAACTCCCTGGATGGCATGTGAAAACAAAAGGGGCTGCTGTCAGAAAGCCCTGTGGCAGACGAGCCACCCAGAGCTGGGGGATATGGAAATGAGCTGGTGTGTATGCAAATGAGGCTCCTGGCTGATTTGCATGGAGCAGGCCTGGGAGGAGCCAAGGTGGAGCAGGTGGGAGAGGCTGCTGGGAATTCTCTGCCAGCCCCAGGTGCCTGGCTGCTCCAGGCCAGCCTCCCCTCCGGGAGGCCTCCCTGAGGGCTCCAGCCTCTGTAGCATGAGATACCTGGACAGCTGTTGAGGTTTAATCATTCCTATTTATGTAAATAAAATTAATCTTCTATTTGTTAACCTCACGGTGCAAACACACGGCTGGTTGGACTTTGTATCAAATTTGGAAGGTAAGTTTGGGATGACTTCACAAGGTATTCCTATGGGACCGCTAAGTAAGAGAGACTACCATAGTAAGGCGCCATGATGGAAAGTATACCGAGGGTGTCCCATCCTTGTCCTGGGCTGAGCCCCAAGAGCAGGCTTTGATGTGCTTTGGGCAACGTTGTGGTGCAGGGTGCAGGGTGAAGATATCACAGCAGCAAAGACTCTCCTCAGCAGTGCCAGGGTGGGATAGATGAGGGGTGGGTGGAAGGGCGATTGGAATAGAAGGATGGGTGGATGAATGGAAGTAAAAAAAGGAGAAAAAGAGGAATGAAAGGAGGGGAAGGGGAAAAGAGAGAGACGGAAAGGGGAAAAGGGAAAGGGAGGAAGGAAGAAGGAAGGAAAGTACATGAATGGATAGATGGAGGATGGAGGGTGGATGGATGGATGGATGATATGATGAAAGGATGGGTGGGTAGAAGGAAAAAAAGAAGGAAGAAAAAGAATAAGAAGGAAGAAGAACGGAAGGTGTATGCATCAGCTCGGGCTGCCATGAAAAAAGACCATAGATTGGATGGCTTAAAAAACAGAAATTTATTTTCTCACAGTTCTGGGGGCTAGAAGTCTAAGATCAATGTTCCGGCTGATTCAGTTTCTGGTAAGGCCTCTCTTCCTAGCTTATGGATGGCTGCCTTCTCACTGTGTCCTCCCATGGCTTTTCCCCTGTGTGTGCGGAGGGAGAGGCAAAGCGAGCTCTCTGGGCTCTCTTCTTATAAGGACACCAACCCTATTGGGTCAGGGCCCCACCCTTATGACTTCACTTAACCTGAATTACCTCCTCAGAAGCCTCCTCTCCAAATGTGGCCACACTGGAGATAGGGCTGTAATGTATGAATTTGGGGGGTGGGGGACACAAACATTCAGTCCATAGGTAGATGGGCAGATGAGTGGGTGATGGGGGAGCCTGGCACCCTTCCCTTACTCCTCCTTTCATTCACCGAGCCTTTCTGAA
>NW_017731425.1:4026660-4035892 GCF_001890085.2 Hipposideros armiger | reverse complement strand
TCAGGGCCAGGAGGCAGGAGGATGGACTTTCAGGGCCTCGCCACACCTCCAGCCACAGCCCCACAGCAGCCATTGACCTTTTAGAATGTGGATCTGGTCATGTCCCTCTGCTCACCTCTTACCAGGGCCCAGCTCTCTGACCCCGTCTCCTCCCACGCCTTCCCTGGCTCACACCAAGCCCTTCTCCAGGCTTTTGCCCTTTGCTGGTCCCTCTGGCCTTCTCACCACTCCTCCCATCCCTTAGACCTCAGCTCAGAGGTCGCCTGCCAGAGAGGCCTTCCCTCCCTCCGTTCTGTCCTTCTCTCCCCATCACTCCAGTCACACACTGCAACTGTTTGATCATATGTCTACTGACCAGGATCCTGCAGCTTCCCTGGTGGAATAAAAGCTTCAGGAGAGCTGGGCCCAAGTCTGTCGGGTTCAGCCCTGGTTCCCCAGCGCCGAGCACAGTGTCTGGCGTGCGGATGGTGCCCACTAATAACGGTCCCATCAATGCACAAGGCAGATGGCCTGGGTCCCAGCTCCGGGTCTGCCTCTGATTTGCTGGGAGACATTGAACAGCTCACACCTCCTCTCTAGATGATGTGTTGGACCTTTCTGAAGCAAAGAATTCTCCTTTTTGATCAGAATTATAGGTGGCTCCCCCCAATATCTCAAGCAGCTAGACACAAAGCTGTTGGGCTCAGAGCGGGGGTCTGAGCCCCTTTCTATACAAAACTTGGGGCTCTTCAGACCCCAGAGACCAGTTGATCTGGGATCCCCACACGTTGCCATATCCCACTGCTGTGTTCTGTCCACATAGACATGACATAAAACTAGCAGGTTACCAGGCTGTCCATCCAGTATGACGCCAACTACATAAAGAGAAACACAAAGGGCCAAAATCCTGGAAGGAAATATACCCCAATGTCAATCTTGATTGGTTCTGAAGGTGGAAATATGGGGTGGGGGGAAGGGGTTATGATACTTTTATATCATTTTTCAAATTTTCCACAATGAATACTTCTTTGTTCATCAGAGTGAAAAGGTTATTTTTTAAAAATACTCTAAAAATTAACCAAGAATGTAGAGCTAGATAACATATCAGGGCTCTTCCAGGTCTGAAAAATGCAGCAAGAAACTTGAGCAAACGAGGGCAGGAGGGACCCTGGTCCTTTTCCAAACAAAGGAAGAAAGAAATGTGAACAGGGAAATTCCAGAATATAGCAGGCTGGTGGGGGAGAAGCCAACGCCTGCTTCTTTACTGTTCCTCATTTGAGGTCTTCAGACCCACCCTCTCATCTTGGCCACAAGGGTCTGGTTTCATTCATTCATTCATTCATTCATTCATTCATTCCTTCATTCACTCATTGGCTCATTCTTTCACTTAACTCATATTCATTGAGCTCCTCTCGACTTTAATGTTGTCATCTGTGAAATGAGGACAATTCTGGTACCCATCTTTAAGGTTCATTGTAAGAACTAAAGGACACCCCAGATGGATACATTTAATAAGGTACCTGGCACAGAAGAAACTTAGATGTGTTAATATGAAGAAAACACATAGCTCCAGCAGCAGGGACAAACCCAGGCAACATTATGGGTTAGCTCCATCCAGATATCATTCTCTGCACAGATTTGGGGAGAGAGAGACAGCGAGAGCGAGAGCAAGAGAGAGAAAGAGAATTGGGATCATGTTATAATTTTATTTTTTAATGTGATTTTTTTTTATTTAACAGCTTGAATATTTTAATGTCAGTAAATTCTCTTCTAAAACCTGATTTTTCATTGCTGAACTTATTTCAGCATGTAGCCATACCTTAATTTATTCAAGAAATTTTAGGTACAATTAGTCAACAATAAGCACAATAAATAAACAGCAACATAAGTAACAATGGTTTCTTTAGTGTTGTTCATTTAGTTTGTTTCCATTTGTTCACTACAAACAATGCTGTAAAGGACATCCTTGGTGATATATCTTTGTCCGTGAGGAACACATGCTTGGGATTTTCACAGGAATTATTCCCCAAAACTGAGACCATAAATAAACTTCCCTGAGTGTTGTTGTTGCTCCCATAACAAGCTACTAGAAAAAGAGAGCAACAATTTTGGGGCATTTTTTAAAAGCATTTGATGCACTCATTGAATCTCCACAATAACCCTGTGAAATGGGTCCTATTACCCCCATTTGCCAGATAAGGAAACTGAGGCCCATAAAATTATAATAGTACCTTGCACTTATAAAGCCTTTTCTTCTTTTAGTTACTTAAATGGAGATATAACATTTTAGCAAACTGCCCTCCTACTGGTTATATGTGAGAAATCTATTTACCCACACTATCATCAACATTGGCTATTAGGATTTGTATCAGTATTGCTGTGTAACAAACCGACACAAAATTAGATGTCTTAAAAAAATAAGCATCTGTTATTGCTCGCGCGTCTACAGGTCAGTTAGGCGGAACTTCTGGGCTCACCCAGGCTTGCTTATGCATCTTTGTTTGGCTTTATTGATCTTGACAGGGCACTCTCATGTGTTTGGAGCTTGGCTCTGCTCCATGTGGTCTCTCATCCTCCAGCAGGCTCGCCTGAGTTTGTTCACCTGGTGGCAGCAGGGTTCCGAGAGAGCAAGCGGAAGCTGCAAGGCCTCTTAAGGCCTCCGTTTGAAACTGACACAGCAGCATGCCACATCTTCCACATTCTATTGGCCAAAACAAGTCACATGACTGAGCTCTGATTCCGAGGTGGGAAATTGATTCTGTCTCTTGATGGGAAGAATCTACAAAGCCACCTTGCAGATTATAGATACAGGGCGGGCCAGAGACTTGAGAACAATTTTACAATTTATCATATGTTTTTTAATTTTTTGAATTCCATTTTTTGAAAAATTTACCAATTTTGTAACTTTAGAAAAGTATGTTTTGATGTGTATTTTTGGATCACCCACTGCAGGGATCACTCCTTTTTCCTTTCATCTGTTTATTGACCATTCGTCAACTGACTCCTTGCACCCCAAAATTAGTCTTCAGATCCACCTTGGCCCACAGTCCCTTAGGATGTCCTGTTCATGGTTCATGCCCCTTCTGGAAGCTGGCTGTCATCTTCACACACCAACTCCCCTTTCCAATAATGAATTGCCCAGGAGCCCTCAGGAGAGGGAGCCATGCCCGCCCACTGCCCACACTCCCCCCCTGGGCAAGCCCGGTGATGACACCATCCATCACTGCCACACTCAGTGGCTGGGCGCCCCAGGCCGGGCCAAGGAGGGGAGGAAACGCTGCCCACAGCTCAGTGGAGCTCTTAATGGTTACGTCAAGTGGCAAGCCATTTATTAGTCTCCTTAGCGGCCAAAATAAATAAGGCCTGAGAAGCCGGCAAGCACATTGGGGGGCTGTGGTTTCATTTTTTTTTATGACTGTTGCAAGCCTCAGACACTGAGGGGGATATGGGTGGGGGCGGCCAAGGCCTGTGGGGGCAGAAGGTGCAGACAGGAATTCTGGGCTCTAAGCCTGTCTCTGCCGAGAGGCTGTGTACACAGAGAGCTCGCGTGGCCTGTCCAAGGTCACACAACTCCTAGACCGGGTCCTCCCACAGGACAATGTTGCCTCTTCCTTTACATTTGTGTTAACAACTCCTGTGTTTGACATAAACTGCCTCAGAGCTTTCTTTGGAGTTTGGTAAGTAGAGATTAGACATGAACAGACTCAGGTGGGGAAAAATAGAGGGTGCTCTGAAATTGGAAATATATCTGTGTTCTGGTCCCCAGCATTTTTCCTCCCCAGAGCCTCAGTTTTGTCATCTGTGAAATGGGCATGATCAGAGTCAGCCATATGGACCTGTGATCTCCTCAGTCGCCCAGAGCCCCGAGCTCACAAGGGCTCCCCACCAGCTTTAAACGCTTTGTCATTGCCATCTTGAAATCTTAATAATTTTATCTTTGAACCTGTAAGTGAAGTCTAGTAGGACAATGGAGCAGACATGTGAGCAGATGAAATATTCAGAAAGAAGGAAAAAGCTTTATGTTATATTTTACTACCTTTATTGGCACCTTTTTCTTGCTTTTTGAACAAGGAGCCCTGCATTTTTATTTTGTACTGACCCCTGAAAATTATGTTAGCCAGCCCTGGGCATGCAAATCCCTCCAAGGTGTACCTTGGCACCTTAAGAGGCTCCCTGGAATGCCTCCCTGCTCCAGTCAAGAGTTCCGTCTCCTAGGGGCGGTCAGTTGGCCTGGGTGGTTAGAGTGCAGGCTTGTAGCACCGGGGTTGCTGGTTCGGTTCCCACATGGCCCAGGGAGATGCGCCCTCCACAACTAGATTGAGGACAATTACTTGACTTGGAGCTGATGGGTCCTGAAAAAACACAATGTTCCCTAATAACATTTCTATAAAAAAAAAAAGTTCCATCTCCTCTTTTTTCCGAGGGCTCCTCACCCGTTGGAACCCCAAGGTGTTATCCAGGACAACACCCCCTTCTCCTGCCATATTCAGAGAGGCACCAAGTCCTTCCCTAGTGTTGCCTTCTCTCCCCTGCCACTGTCTCTGCTCTGACCCTGTTCCCCACTATTGCTCCCCTGGATTGCCTTCTCCCTGACCTCCTCCTCTCGTCTCCCCTGCCCCCTCCCACGTGCATGACAGCAGCAAGTCAACCTCCATGACTCTTCCTACTCTGAGGTTCCTCAAGCCTCCATACTGGACCACAACCTCCACTCTGGGCTCCAGACATTCCCTACCAACCACTGGCTGACAGTTCCCAAGCTAGCTCCACCTGTCTTTCATTCCCCACACCCTCTTAACAGCTCATGTTTATTGAGCACCTACTGTGTATCAAGCCTCATGCTAAGCACCCTACGTGGATTACAAATTGTCATCTTCGCACCAATCCCATGACATGAGCACCATGAATATCTTCAACCTATAAGAGGAAACTGAGGCACAGAGCAGTTCATTCACTTGCTCAAGGTCACACAGCAAGTGGCAGAGCTAGGATTTGACCCCACAGACCAGTGCCAGCACCCACATCCTTAACCATTATAGGACTTCTTCTCCGTACCTTTGCACGTACCTTTGCACAAGCCACGACTTCCTCCAGGAATGTACTTCCTGAAGGACTTAACCTGCCCTTAGCATTCCAAAAGTATTTGCCAAGTTAATGAGTGAGTGAGTGAAGGATTTTGCTCTTGTTTGCTGTGTGGCTTCGGGTAAATCACTTCCCCTCTCTGGGCTCCTCTTGTATCCAAAGGGAGTGAGCTCAGATGCACTCACTAAGAAAAGTGAGACACCAGACTTACTGGGATTGGCTGCAGCTGCTGAGACAGAGCAAGACAGAGGTAGCTGCCCCCTGGGGCCAGTGTTATATCTGGGCCATGACTAAGCATGCTTAGCCCTGCCCCACCTGTCTGTCCACTGTGGGGAGGGGTGGGGGGCTATGTCCCTTAGCTCCAGCCCACATGACACCTCCTCCCAAAGGGCAGAGCTGGGTGGCTCACCCTGCCTACCTCTCCTCCATTCAACTGTCCCATCTGAGGACTGCGGCCCCTCCAGGGCTCACACCCTTCCTTCCTGAGCAGGAAGTGCCAGGAGGAGCCCTAAGCTGATCCCAGCTCACCCTTGGCTGTGACCTTGAGAAAATCCTTTGTGCAGCCAGCAAGCAGGTCTCCATTGTCCCACTAATCCTACTAACCAGTGCCACGGTTCTGAGCTGACTATGTGCTCGTTATCTTCTTAAGCTTACTCCACAACCGTGCATCATGTGTACTCACATTAGATCCATTTCACAGAGGGAGAAACTGAGACAGAGAGAGAGCCGAGACCAGCCCAAGGTCACACAGCCCCTAGCCTTGAACCACTGGGCTTCCCTGCCCACCTTGTGCTGGCACTGGGTGGCAGCAGTGACCAAGGGCAAACCCAGTGCCCACCCTCACAAGGCTGCCATGGCCAAGTGCATACATGCAAGTGACCCCTGTCACTCCTCCTGTGACCTCTGTCACTCCTCCTCACCAAGGCAAAAGGCAGTTTGGGTCCCAGCTTCTTGCAGATTGAGACAAACATCATCCTTCCCACCACCCTCAGCAAGCATCTGACTTCATCTCCCTTCAAGGTCAAGCTGTGTGACCTTGGGCAAGTCACTTAACCTCTCTGGGCTGCCCTTTTCTCATTCATCAATATGCTTGGCAGATGCAGTTAACCATGGAGGCTCAAAATCATCCATAGAGGATGGCAAATCAGTCCCATTTTGCAGATATAGAAACTGAGGCTCAGAGAAAGGGAAGCTACCAGCCAAGGTCAGGAAGTGCCTTAAGGGCACAACAGAGGATGTGGGTGTGCAGAGAGCATAGGTGTTTCCTGCCCAGAGCCAAGGCTGGGGCCATCCAGGAGAGAGGAACAGTAACCCTTTCCTGGCCATGCTCCTCCCTCCCTCAGTTCCCCCCTCCCCCTTCCTGAAGCCTCCAAACAAAGCTGCCTTTATCCAGACTATAGCTGCATTCCTCAGTGACACATGAGGACAAAGGCGGGGGCCACCGGCAGCGACAGGAAAGCCCTACCGCCCCAAACCAGTTTACTGCCTTCCCACGCCCCACCCCCACCCTTGGGGCCTCCCCAGGGCCTCCAGCCCAGCCCGGGGGCAGCTCTGGGAGGGAGCCTGTCTACCCTGCCTCTCCAGTCCCCATTGGAGCTGGGCTGTTTCTCCTGGTGAGGAGGCCAGCGGGGTCTGGGTCCCTAGACACTAGGGACCTTCAACAAGTCTTCACCTCTCTGGCCTCTGTTTTCTTGTCTGTAAAATGGGGATGGGTGCCTGGGCAAGGGGGTTCAGTGAGATAATTCACATCGAGAAGGTGATTATTGTTATTATTACTGGTTTCCCATTTCCAGTCATTTCTTAGCTGCTTTCGGTTCCTTAGAGCACCACTCTCAGAGCTTTGTACATGCTGTGCCCAGAACACTTCCACCCCTCAATTCCTCCCCTGGTTAACTCCTACAGATGTTTCCTTAAACATCCCCTCCTCCAGGCAGCCTGCCCTGATAAGCCACCAACCTGGGCTGATTTAGGAACCCCCTGTGGTCTCCTGCATGCAGTGTACATCCCCACCACAGCTCCCAACACCCTAAATTATCACCGCCTGCTGAACTACTGTCACCCCCAACAGGCTCAGAAACCTTAAAGGGCAAAACCATGGCTGTTTTGTTCCCTGCTGTGCCCCAGAGCCTGGCACAGGCCTGGCGTAGCTTGGCCAGTGCTTGTGGAATAGGAGGGTACATGTGTGTGGATGGATAAATAGATGGGAGGATAGAAGGATGGATGCATGGAGTAGTAGGTGAATATGTGGGACCTTGTTTCCTGGACCTGCTAGATTCAGAAAAGAAGGAAGAAAATAAAGTGTTAAGATGAAGCCCCTGGGAAGGCCTCCTGTCTTTCCAGCCCACCAGAGAATTAGGGAGGTCTCTCAAGCCAGAGATGGCCCCCTAATTTTCACCCCATATCCATTTCTGCCTCACTAGCAGTGGAGGCTGAGGCTGCAGGGTTCCCATGAAAGTACAGCACCCTCTCTCTCGCCTCACCCCTGGTCCAGCTCTCCCAGGACAATGAGCCATGTTCTGACAGCCAGAGATCTGCACCAATTTTGTATCCAGACATTGCTAATCACCCACTCATCTCATTTCCATTCCAGTTCCTTCCTGGAGCACCTACTGTGTGCCAGGCAAGATAGGAAGCACAGGAAAGGGGACACTGAGTCCAGTGTCCCAGGGACTCACAACCTGGACACAAAACATGAGACAAGCCTTTGAGATGATCTGGCCAGACCAGAGAGGAGCAGATATTTGCCCAAGGTCACACAGCAGGATACAGCAAAGTGACAATCAGGACCAGGGAGTCTAGACTCCTGGCCTAGTGCTCCCTTCTCTACAACACACATCCAGGTGGGGAGGGAGGCCAGGTGACACAGGCCAGGAGAGATGGAGAAGGGGTGGAGAGAAAAAGGAAAAGGTTTTGAGCATCTGCTGTACGCCAGGCCAGTGCCAGGCATTTCTCTCTCGTCTAGGATGTTGCGAGCCCTTCCAGCCGCCCTTCAAGGCTGGCTTTATCATCTCCATTTAGTAGACAAGGAAGCTGAGGCACAAGGTTGGGGGCAGGGGGAGTGAAGGACAGGACTCGGATTCAAGCTCTATTCTGTTGAACTGCAGAGCCCGGTCTTTTAACAACAAAAGGTTGCCCGTAGATTCATTCATAGAGACAGAGAGACAGAGAGACAGAGAGACGAAGGCACTGGAACTACACTGGCTCATGGTCGGTGCTTAATAAATAGTGATTAAAGGAAGGGAGGGAGAGATGGCTGCCTAGGAGCCACTCAGCTCAAAGGTAGAGGAAAATATCTTCACGTAGGACAAACACCCAGATAAGACTAGGGCTGCCTTGGTACAGGAAGCACCCGGTGTCCTTTCTGGACTCACAGAACAACCACAGTGCCACCCTCAAGTGTGAGCACCTCTGCCTGGGCCACCAAGCCTGGCTGAGCCTGGCCTTGGCATCAAGGTTCCCCACAGCAGCACCCCCAGCCCCAGGGCAGCTTTCAGCCTGGCTCCAGCTCTGAGGGGCGGCTCCAGGGAGGCTGGTGGCCTTTCAGCTGGACATAAAGGCTGTGTCTAAAAACAAACAAACGACTTCCGGGGCAGAGGGCAGAGAAGTGGTTCCAGCAGGGTGTTTGGGCAGTACGTCGGCCATTCAATCAGACCCGCTGGGCTGTGAGGGGAACAGCAGAGAATCAATCATGGGCCGTGTGTGTTTGCAAAAGGACGTGTGTGGCTGTGACAGCAGTGAGAGCCCCAGGGGAGGCCCCCCGGGGACACGTGTCCACCACCTGGACTCCCATACCCCCTGAATCCCTGGAGAGGCTCCAATACAGATTCCCAGGCCCCTGTTCGCAACCCCGCGGCCAAATTGCCAGAGTTGGGGCCCAGGAGGCTATAGTTTCTTTAAGGGTCTCCTAAAGACTTCTGGTGCACAGCCAGGCTTGGGAACCCCTGTGCAACCCACCTAGCCCCAGGTAAGATTCTGACAGTAGAGCATGAGGGGCGAGGAGCTTGGGGCTTTGTAAACAGATGACCTGCCTCTGTGTGTTCCTGTAATATTCTGCTATAACCAAGAGTCACATCCCAGCTACAAATTTAATCCACCAGGCTCTCTATTCTCTCTCTCTCTCTCTCTCTCTCTCTCTCTCTCTCTCTCTCTCTCTCTCTCTCTCTCTCTCTCTCTC